>NC_028637.1:57071709-57081091 GCF_001406875.1 Solanum pennellii
AATTCTGTATGTTGGGCCCAAGCCTGTTAGGGCATAGCTTAGCACTATATATAGACGCTATGGCAAACCCTATTCTGTAATTCTGTTCTTGCCTCTCCTTAATAAAACTGCTCTCCCTCTTCCCGTGGACGTAGCCAATTTATTGGTGAACCACGTAAATCTGTTGTCTTGTTTTTCGCGTTTATATTTTCTCGTATTATCTCGAATTCCGCATAACATTCTATTAATTAGGGCTTATCACCAGAATATATGGCTATAATGGGACATTTTCATCTAATCATTATGAAGTGTATTACTTGAATCATTGGCATAAGTAAGTGAAAATCTCATTCTTTCAGCATTCGTAGCTCTAGTATATTTTTCTCATTGTTATATCTACTTCCTTAAATTTGTTCATATCTCTCTCCTCTCATATTTAATTGCAGGGTTCAAATGGGAAATCTTGGACACTAAGTTCATTTATGGAGACTTTCACTAAGGAACTGAAATCATATCCTTTAAAGTTTTAGTCAATATATGTTTCATTTGATTTATAATGAGTTAATATCTCGCAAGTTGTTCCTTAGTGTTGCACACAGAAGGTGATAAAGTTGTTGCCTTTAAAAGTATTATAGCACATCGTAGTGGCCTTGCAATTAATACAAAAGTCACACAAAAGGAGGCTGAGGAGGGTCTGAATGACATTTTATGCGGTGAGTCTTACAAGATTTCGGGTTCTTATGAATATGACTTTCAAGTGATTCTATAATAGATTCTGTATTTCCAGCAGGGAAGCCAGTCAGAATCTCAAACAAGAACTTTAGCGATTATATCTTTATGCATGCTTTGGAGGTGGCTCAAAATTTCAACTTGCCAATGCAGATAGACACAAGGTGAAAAAAAAGACTATTTTTCTGGTAACATGTTATATTGTTATTATTATTCCAAGTCCCTGAAAACTGGATTTTTCATTTACAGTTTGGAGGAGAAGGATTTGGATCTGAGGCCAGGGAATCCCCTTAATCTTTGCAATCTTCTTGAGGATAAGAGATTCACTAAGAATCGATTAGTGCTTTTACATGCATCATTCCCTTTCTTAAAGGAAGCTTCATATCTTGCTTCCGTCTACCCTCAAGTATGCTCTTTTCTATCAACAATGCCACATTGGAGAGTTATTCACACATATATGAACAAGCTTATATTTTTGTTTGTCTCCTTTACAGGTCTATCTTGATTTTGGCTTGAGGATTCCTAAGCCTAACTTTCATGGGTTGGTGTCCTCAGTTAAAGAAATTCTGGACCTTGTTCCCATCAATAAGGTTATTTCTGCACTTCAACATATAAAAGACTATATTTTCAATTAAGACTAACCGATTTCAAATTATTATATTAGCTCATACTCCATCGCCTTATTATTGTACTGTTAAAACAATGAGCATTTACTCATGTAACGTTTAAATATCAACAGGTCATGATCAACAGTAGTGGCATCGCATTTGCTGAAAGATTTTACCTAGGTATGTCTTGAGATTCTTATCTTAAATATTGCAATAACAATAAACCCATTGAAATCTAAAAAAGTGGGGTTTGAGGACTTAGAGTATAAGCAGACCTTACATGAAAGTATGCATGCTTTATGAAAATGAATGCCTTATTATCAAGGTTGCTTCAAGATAAGCATCAATTAATTGTGAAAGGATTTTCTCACATATATTGAATTGTGAAAGGTTTCTCACACTAAGAAATCATGATTAGTGAAAGGTTTTTTGAAACATGATCTAACGAGTTACTCTATGATTTTTTTTAAGCTTGGATGAGTAACTTAATTGTGTTTTTCCATGTATGATATGTATTTGTTTATGACTATTCTGTGGGATTTTACATAGCACCGAGATGATATATTTGAGATGAAGGCTTTCCCATAAGTAAATATTGGGTGTCTAGTATCAATCTTCTTGTTCCTAATTGTGTGCCCTTGTAGGATTGTCTTAAGTGACATAACTATTGCATCAACCTAATCTAGAAGTTAAGGTCCTTGCCTTGGAATGTAAGGATATATATTTTTGATGTGAGAGCAAGAAATCAGATTTCATGTTATAGCTCACGTGGTCTATGTCGGGTAATAGTAAATAACCCACAAAATGAACTAAGTTTTTCTTGAATGTTTATGAAGCTTCTCTTATGATTTTTGAAATGAATTGACCGTGTTCATGATTTATGTCACGATACAAGAATACACGTGATGATACTTGTCTATTCCGACCAAGATAAGTCAGCCTCAACACTACAAAAATGAAAGAAATAGGGCAATATATATCAAGAACAAGACACATGCGGAAAACTTTTTCATTATAAACACTACTCCAAAATTTGATTGTCAGATGTACAAACCACTAAATACATAAAGTGCGAAATTAAGAAATAAATAGAAGTCTCAATATTTGTTTCTCAAATAGAAAAGAGTATAAAGAAAATGAAAAAGAGGATACGCAATGTGAAAAACAGCTACCTCCCCAAATCCTCGACAAACCTCAAATTAAAAGAAGGAGAAAGAGATCACACGGGTCTGGACTCAAAACCTACACAAGTGTAGAAGCAAGGGGTGAGTACCAATAATGCAACTTAATGAACAAGAAATCTAGCTAGAAATTGAATACCTTTTACACTCCAACCTAACCTCCTCAAACTATAACCTTCTTAGAAATCAGCCCAACCCAAGAGTTTTACATACACAGTTCACATGGTCCAATATCTGCAGTACATAGTGACAAATCATTAATCAAATGAATAAATTAAGTCAATCTCAAAGTCAAGTAGTTCAGTCATAAGCAACAAGTACATCATCAAAATTAGAAGAGAAAATCACATAGAAGCATCAAAGGCATCAAGTCAAAAAAATTAATCTCATGCTAGAACAATTCTCCATTGACTCAATATTGTTAGTCGGAACCACTTCCCATTGACTTTATATAAAATCACTAGCAGAAATCACTTTTCATCGGCTTTATAAAAACTTTTTGGAAATGACCTCGGTTTAATCACACTTACCAACAAATACCTTAGTATGATAATTAATCACGTGTCTCATTACGGTGTTCAACAATAAATGCACACAAGCAATATCACACCACATGAGAGAGACAAGGGATCATACATATCAAGTTTACATCCTTGCTTTCAAGCATTTAATCAATCAGCGAGGGTCACATTAAGGCAAATAACATCATCATAATAATCACACGGCTTTTTTAATTTCAACTCTTTTTTATTCATTTATATGTATCAAGTGGACAATTAAATCCTTCACATCATTCTCTTTACTCCAAACACAAAAGCAATGAAGGAAGTACACAAATTCTACTAGAATACAAGGACACTTCATTAGTTGAGAATTCCCCTTTCCGAATCTTCCAAAGCCACACAATGTATAACCAACAAGAATTCACAATCACTCACTAGAAACAAGAATACCCACATCAATTCTCTTGAAAAACGGATCAATCAACCCAAAACCCAATTTTAAAATGAAGCTTTGAATCCAGAATCAATACTTTAAAACAATGTTCAAGGCTTTAAGAACTCATTAGTGAAAACCATTTCGACAAAGGGATCACAACCACCTATAAATCACCAATTTCGATTAAAACTCAAGTACTTGCATACATTGTCATTATCCAAATCAAATACAATATTATGACAGAATCCTAAATAACCAAATGAAAATGAAGGTATAGGGTCAAGAAAGCTTACCCAAATGATTTAACACAAGAAAACCTTTCGCAAATCGCCTCAAAGGGTTCCCCAAGCTCAAAAATGGAAGATGGATCTTAAACCTCAAAATTTGTATGTCAAAAGTGTTCTCAGGTCTCACAAAAGCAACCAGGGTTTTCTTAAGTGAACCTCGCAAAAAGTGTGGCTCTCGCTTTTGCAAAGATCGCAAAAGTGACCTGTCTTTGCAAAAGCGATGCTTGCAGACCCCAACAACTACAACCAACTCCCAAAGCATCAGAGGACCATCAGATTTTGTTACATGCACTCAAACAACATAAGCATTTCAATTATTCTCAAAGTTTCAGACTCAATGGAACTGTCAAAACATATATCCAAGGTCTCCTTGATTCAACATCTATGAAAACTAGAAGAAACTAACCCAACGTCTTAAAAGACTAAAACAAGCTTGGAACCTCTCAAAATCATCCAAGACCTCACATAGGCCTTAAATTATCACCTAAATCCATATAAATTCTCAAAATTTCTATCTAAATATCCGAACCCCGAATATTGATCAAAGTCAACAAAAAGGCCACAAATTAACAACTTAGGATCTCAAATCCTCAAAAAGACTTGGAATATGGAACCGAAAACTCTCACAACTGAGATTCCACATTTTGGGATTAATGGAATCGATGGAATTCCATTCCGACACTCAAAACTCCAAAATACTCCAAAGATTAATTTCTTAAAAATATAAGCCTTTCAATCTTAAAACTTACAAAATTCTGAACTTTTATCTCAAAGTTTAAAACTAACTTTTCATACTCGATCAAAAAAGACCCGAGATTAATATCAGGAGGAGCAAAATGGTCAATTTATGAAACTTTCAAAAAATCACCAACCTGGTCATTACATTATACCTACCACTATAAACCATGTTCGTCCTTGAAGATAAAGCAAAAGAAATTACCTGAACCTTTAAAAAACTGAGGATATCTAACAGTATACTTGACTCTGCCTCCCAAGTCGCCTCACTGACTAAATGATGCTTCCACTAAACCTTCAGTGAAATAGTCTCTTTTGTCCTAACCTTCCAGACCTGCAAGATTGATATAGGCTCCTCCCCTAAGGATAATTTTGGACCCAACTAAACCAAATTAAGAGAAATTACATGAGATTCATGCGACACATACTTCTGAAGCATAAATACTTCAAATACGGGATGAACATCTGACGAATTAAGTGGCAGGGCCAACTTATAGGCCACCTCTCCCACATTATTCAAAATCTCAAAGGGTATAATGAATCTAGGGATAAGCTTGCCCATATTTGCAATCCTCAAAACACCCTTCATGGGCGACAGTCGAAGCCAAACATGATCACCCTCCATGAACACTAGAGCTCGAACTTTATGATTTGCATAACTCTTCTCTCGCCTCTGGTAGTCAACAGTCTACGCTTAGTCATACGAACCTACTCCATAGAATCTCTAAGTCTATATTCAATGATTTCATGTCACCTGAATCAAACCATCCGATCAGAGATTTAGATCATCTATCATACAAAGCCTCAAAATGGGCCATCTGGATACTTGAATGAATAATGTCGATCCCATCTAGCACCAAAATCACTCATACAAGCTCAAAGCATGTACTCTAACACATGAATCGTCAGCTCAGATTGATCATCTGTCTGAGAATTAAAAGTTTTACTCATATCTAATCGAGTACGTACCCAAACCATGTTGTAATCTTTAACTAAAATTGGGAGACTCAACTAAAGAAGAGGAAGTTAGAGATGAGTAGCAAGATTTTGGACGAACTATTGAATTGTCTTGAATATAAATGTACAAGCTGGTTCTAGAAATTCTTCTGGACACATCCATAAGAAAATTCCTCTATGCTCATGGAGACTGCTTGAGTCCATTATCAAGCAAATAGTTCCTTTAATATCTGTACAAAATAGAGAATCATTGCCAAACAATTAACATCCAACTTGAATATAATATGTTAGCTATGTGAGTTGTTCTTATATTTTTTTACTATCTTCTATGTATTTTGTAGTAATTATAGTATCTACTTGGTTTTATCTGTAGGTGCTAAGAAAGCACGTGAAGTGGTATTCAATGTTCTATTGGATGCATGCTTCCATGATGACCTTTCAATTACAGAAGCTATTGCAATTGTTAAAGCTATTTTTGCAGAAAATGCAAAGCAATTTTACAAGCTTGATGCTTCATCAAGATATTCTGATGTAGAACCTCAGTCTTTATCATATCACTTTAAAAAGGAAGACTTAAATGGTCCATTGACAGATGTTACTGCTGTTCGCATTATTTGGTTAGATTTCTCTGCTCAACATAGATGCCGTGTAAGCTTTACCTTGTGTTTTTACCTATATAAAGATTACAAATTGCTTAATGATATGTTTTTCAATGCCTGCAAAATACGCAAATCTCTGTTCCAATTTAAGAAAATCCAGGGTTTTGAATAGTCTACAAATAAAGTTATTATCTATCAACAACAAAAGCTACATATATTGGGTAGTTAGTTTCAACTAAAGCATGATATACTTGTGATTACAACATTCATGCACATTAGAAGCATGAGGATTAAGGTTGTTGCACAAGATATTTGGAGGAGTATATCATACTTAACTCAGTTTCATCTAATGAAAGATGTTTTTCCTTTTATTCTATTAGGCAACTGAGGAAAAAAACTTGTACACTCTGTTTTTTTTTTTTTTTTTTTTTGTGTTTACAAATGCATGTTTTATTTATGTACCAACAAAATATAGGAGTTTTAATTAACCTTATACAATGAATTGCCAATTATAAAATTAACAAGATATTACTTGGGTGGTAGATTTAGCACGTTGCAATGGTTAATGAAGCTTTCAAGCTCAACCATATGTCAATGCATTTCAGAATGAATTTCACTTGCTAGATTAAGTTCTTTATCATGAAATTTCTTATTAGGCAAGAGAAAGACACTAAGAATAAGTAAGCGGTATCTTTATTGATTAAGAAAACAGATATTAAGTTTGCGAACTCCAAACAAATAATACAAAATGTATTTTCTAAGACATCTCGGTGTAACCTGAAGTGATTTAGCACTAGTATGAGCAAAGTCATATCATTTATTGATGTAGTTTTCAATATTTGTAAGTACTGTTATGGAATGATGTTGGATAGTAATTAGCATTTCCTTTCTTTGATCAAAAGTATATTGAATTTGTTCATTTTTTTCTCATCACTTACAGGTTGTTCCCCAACACCGCTACTATAGTTCTGTGAAGAAACATGGTGTTGGTTTAACTGTTGAATGTATGAGATTGAGTTCAATATCTGATGAATTATGTAAAGAACATTCGCTTCCCTACTCAGGTGAGGTCAGAGTTGTTCCTGACTTATCAACTAAATGCAAAATCCCCTGGTACGCACTACTTCCAAACCTATGTATTGTTCAATATTCTTTTCTCAAACCTCTATAATATAGCCTTTGATAAATTCTTTTATGTTATATTTAAATTTCATTCAATTCATAATGATAAGATGAGGAGGTCACCCGCATATTCTGTAATTTATCGTGCCCATTATTTCGTGGTTGTTACCTTTATCTCGATTTCATAGTTTTGGGTTCCATATTTGGCTTTTGATTAGGTTTACTTAAAATATCTCTTTATCAATTATCTAAGTAACCATAAAATTGTTGATGACCAACTAGTCTTGCTCATTGGAAGTTCAAACATTGGCTGCCTGAGATGTTGCAAATCACTAGTTTTAGATTTTATTTGTAATAAGGATATTTTTAGCAATAGTCTGGTTTCTGATTTTTGACTTTGAACTTTTGGGTTTCAGCTGGTCTAAGAAGACAAAACATGCTTAATTTGTAGTAGGAGAATAGAAACGAGTAGGGATATACTCGGGAAAGTGCAAAAAACTCTGGTACCAACTTTATGTGACAATTTTATTATCTAAAATCTTAAATACTTCAACAGAGAGCATATCCAGATACTTGTGTATTCAACATGCCTCATAATGCGCGGGTTTTAGTGCTTTTCATGGTTTAGGCATGAAGATTCTGTTTGATAATGTGATGGTTGTAAAATTTGATCCCCAGATCTTTGCCATCACTAACCATGTTTGAGGTAGAGGAAAATGTGTACTTTATGGTAGATAATCACAACATACAACCTAGGCGACTTATATACACGGGTTTCAAATAGAGCCAACAAGCAAATCTCTATAAATCAGTGATTAAAAATTAAATTAAATGCTTCTAAGAGAAATTAGTTATTTACAAAAGAAACATCCTTTCTATATAATTAGGTATTCGAGTTGATCGGTGACATGTGCTTATCATATTCAAGTTGATTAAGTACTCTTATGGAATCCAATCAGAAACTCACCACTATTGAATCACGAGGAATTAATAGGTGCTAAGGTTGATGACAAAATTAAAGATATCGAAAGTTGCAAGTGACTTGTAGGGAGGCAATTGTACATTCATGACTAGGTATAATATAGTACAAATTGACATGACAACTGTTTGTTTTAGTTATCATGTTTTTGGGTAATTAGGAATAATGTTGTTGTTTTTAGATTTTACACATTTTTTATCATATTGGTGTGTACTTTTTGATCCAGGGCAAGAAACCAAGAAATGGTGTTGGCTGATATGTTAACTGAATCTGGTAAAGCATGGCAATATTGTCCAAGAGATGTACTTCGTATATTCACTAAAATTTTGGAAGATGAATTTGGTTTGGTATGTTATTAATATCTCTTGTCCATGAATTGAAATTTCAATACATTATTGTAGTAATGTCTATTTCTACCTATATATATCCAGGTTATGAATGTAGGCATTGAAGTTGAATTTCACCTTTTTAAGAGCGTGTTAAAGTATGTCATGAAAGTCTCCCAAATAATTTGTGCTTATATTCTTTCTCTTTCACACACATGCGCGCGCGCTCACACACACATATTGGAACACTAAAAAGGAAATAATACAGGGATGGAAAAGAAACATGGACCAGAATGGACAAGACCTCTTACTGTTCTACAACATCAATTGATGTTGCATCATTAGTGCTTCAAGAGATTGTCGCTTTTCTACACTCCTTCAATATTCTAGTCGAACAGGTTGGTTTCCATTTTCTACAACTATTACCATATTTATAGTGCATTTGTTTTTTCGTTGCTTGTCTTTTAATTAGCGGTATTTTAGTGCCCGAGATAAAATGTGGGACTATTGAATGATGTGTTTGAATCAAGCTTTTGATTCCAATGTTATTTATTAGGATTATTTCTATCATAATTTTGATATTTGTCTTAGACCACATTCAAGTGGGACAATATTTTTAAGATTATCTATCTGTAAGCCCTTCATTCTCCCAATCTCTAATTACTTTTGTACTAAATGGTTCTGGTAATTTTGTAAAATATTGGTGTCTTACTTCTTTTGCTTCATTAAGATTATATTTTGCTTTGTAGTAATATTCTTTAAATGCGCAAGTGTATTCTTCTATAAAACACATTTTGCATATAGCTAATTTTGTCATAAGTTGCCTGTTTATTATTTTTTCTTTATTTTGTTCTTTTTCATCTGTGGTCATACCTCCGAATTCACTTCTTATTGTCAATTCGTATTTATCTAATATTTCTATATTTGTTGCTAAAGAAGAT
>NC_028637.1:57081828-57096868 GCF_001406875.1 Solanum pennellii
CTGCTGGTGCTGTATAACATTTTATATAGAATAAATTTCCTTTGGTAATTCTTTTATATGTTAAAAATGCTCTATGTAGTTCTGGTATTCCGGCTATTTCTTCTCCGGTATATGTGTATACTGTATTTAATAGTCCGTAGTTATAACATGTTTTTACTAGGTTGGGGTTGGTCTTAGGTTGTGCAATAAGTTTGTTATATCCTTGTAGTTTCTGGGTTATATAGTCTTACATACATGAGTGGTGCAGTGTAGTATGGGATTATGCAACTCAATATCTTGGTCAAGGCAGGAAAGTAAAATCTTTCGACCACCCAAAATCGTACCTCGATCTCGTCAATAAAAAATAAACAGGGAAATAATTCGGGAATGTCCCTCAAACCGAAGGTAAAGATGGTATAGTCTGCCCAAATCATAAAATTTCAGGATATCGATGTTGTTGTAATTCGAAAATCCATAGAAAATGATACATTTCATTATAAAAATCACTACTTATAGTAAAATAAGTAGTACCCTCCCTCGAAGCTCAAATCAGCAAACATGAGACAGTTCAAATTTCAAACCCTAAAAATTAGTATTTTGCCTCCAAATCCTACCATGATCCATGCATGTGCATATGCATATGCGTGTGTATGTATCATTCAACACACCTAATTCATAAAAAACTAATTCCACCACTATTCCTTTCCTAAAGTACTCATACCAAGGAATCCCTTAATCCAATCACAGTAAAATGTTCAGCAAACTAAATTAAGTCTTAAGAAGAGATATTATTCTAAGGATATCAAAATGACTGATCATTTATTCATAACTAAAATAAATCAAGTCCTACATAGCCCAAAACCCCTAGCAATTCATGAAACTCATACTATCTGATTGAGATAAGTCATAAAGAGAGGAGATTTGTTATCTACCTCACATCGGAACTAAACTCTACGAATTATCACACAAAAGCACCCCCCACCCCCACCCCACCCCCGTGTAAAGCCTCATACTGTTCTCACACTATCAGACGAATAATCTACTCATCAATAATATCCTCACAGTATCCTTATTTATAAATTTACAATTTGTAACCATAATTCAGACAAACAAGTGACTAAATTTGGGGTCTGACCCCAAAGTCTTAAGAATAAATAGAGAATTCTAAAAGGATTTGAAAGCTAAAATCGCGAATTAAACAAGAAATCATCTCTAGAATTAGCTATAGTATATAAAGAGGAGGAAAATTGTTACAACCCAATTTCTCATGTCATGATGATACCAACTACATCTCACCACTAGGTAAGCCAAATCCATAACTCAGAACCAGGAGTAACGAGCTATCACGCGGAAGAAGTATTAGGGAGTACTGAACAAATATAAAAAGAAGAGATGAAGAGATAACAACAAAATACATACAAAACCACCCAAGACCTAGAATCAGTTGGTAGTCGAACTTCTTGTCAAAATATGAGAACAAGACTTTAAAAATACAAATTTATCATACAGATGTCTTTGAATGCAAAACAAAAAAATAGTTATAGATAAAACAAGGGAGATTGGACACTCAGTACACCGGTAGCTCACCCTTAATGACCGAATTCCAAAAGTTGCTCTGCATGAGGTCGAAATTAGCAGTGATAACTTATACTATAATATGTAGGTTGCAAAAGTGTATTATAAGTAGCAATAAGTGGTACTCAATAGGCATCGAACGGTTGAGCTTTATTGACAATGGAGGAACAAAATAACAGGTAAGTAAGGAAAGTACAACACAAATAAATAACAGATATAACATGATAATATAGGTAAACAAGGCTGAAGTAATTGAATATGCTGAGTACGAGACCAGGCCAACGGAACATACATGAAGTTGCTAGCTCAACAACCTAATCACGACAAGGTCCTACTATAGATGCCAACTAACCAAGGATACCAATGGTAACATTGCTACTCAATATAATCACCCAGAAAGTCAATTCAACCCAACTAAACCAAACACTAAGACAAGGACAAGTCCAACAAATAAACATAACTACTATCAAATAAGCATAAGATACATGATCATATAGTCAAACAATAACCTAACCAGACCCCATAAGCCTAGAAGGTACACAACACAAAACATAACTGATCTGACCCTCATAAGAATGACACTACAACAAAAACAACTTTTAGCGGCATTAAATATTGACATTAATAAAGAATGCTAAAGTCTTTACCGGCATTAATTAAGTTCCATTAGAACCAATGTCGCTAAAGGCTTTAGGGACATATACAAAGAGTGACAATTGCCACTAAAAATACATATTTAGTGGCAATTAAGAATTAAATGCCGCTAATGATCATTTTTGTTGTAGTGTGGTAAGTCCAAACATCAATTATATATAATTGTGATAAACAATGCATATGAATGCGTATTATGAAATCAATACCAACAAATCCATCGGAACCAAGTGCTACACAACAAAGTTTACACACCTACTTCTTGCTCATGGAAGCTAGGTAAGACCTATGTATATACCCTCATCCTGCTCAATATTTCACACGGCTAGAGGGACCCATAGGGGATTGGGGAAGTGCGCATACATTGCTTGGTCCATACCTAGGACAACCTAACCTATTCGTCACGGTACCATATTTGATATGTCATAGTACCAAAGACACTAGCAAATAAATCATTATCGAAAAGGGGGCGATGATGTGGCAACTGATCATGCAACAAGTGAGCACATCCAAGATGCCTCTAATGTTTTAAAACAAGTTTATTAAAGTGATCCAAGTGGTACAATTTCCATAAAACTTGTTTTAAAAGAGTAATAGTGTGAAAATAGATTTCTTGAAAACAACTGTTAACATCTAATGCATGTGCCAGATCGTACCATAAAACACGCGAAGCAGGTTTCAAAAGTAATTCGCAGGTTTCAAAAGTAATTTATGCCATCATCATCTTTCAAACAATAGCAACTAAACCACTAGATAAACACTATTAATACTAGCACACTCTTAGAGAATAGAAAACTAACTTGAAATCTAGTTGTCCCTCGATAAAGGCCTCGAGCCCAAAAATCTACTAAGATTCTCAACAACAACAACATACAAGATCACCAATACCCATGAAACAAATAAATTAATGAAGAATTTTATAATCGAAAGATGGATAAATCAAGGATCAAAGTCTTACTCCAAACATGCCACTCAAGCTCACAAGGGAGAACAACTAATGCCAAGCCATGACATTTACGACAAAAAACTAAGGTTTTACCCTAACATAGGGTAGCAAACTGTAACAATCACTATAGGGAGCAACTAATAACTAAAGTATCACTAAAATATAGGGGTGTCAAATGGGCGTGTTGGGTTGAAGTTGAAAATATTAAAATGGGATGAATAGAAATCAAATTGGGTTGAAATTGAAAATATTTAAATGGGCTGAATAGAAATCAGGTTGGGTCTTGACCTGCCCAAGTTTACTTTGGGCTCAAATGGGTTTGGCTCAAATGGGCTAAAAAATGGGTTGGTTATTGACCCGCCCAATTTGACCCGATTAATCTCAATAATTTAACATATTGATATTTAACTTTTATAATCACACTTTGAATTTCCGCTCAAGAATATTTTGTTAAAAAAGTAACAAATGGATAGATAAATCTTAAAAGAGGTAAATAGATAATAATGCATACCTTCAATAAAGAAACATATCTTAATAAATAGTTTTAAAACAGGTTGAAACTAGAGATTGAATTGGACTCAATTGAGAATTTTCTTCAAATGGGTTAAGCTTGAATTGGTTGAGATTGAACTCAATTCAAATTATCTTGAGCCCAACCCTTATAATTCTGGATGGGTTGGGCAGGTTACCTATGTTTGGGTTCATTTTTTACACTCATACTAAAATGCATACTAAGGCATCTAAGTTACTAGCTAAACTAAGGCCTTAAGTATCAATTTTAAGGATGGTAATTGCATTAACTATGCTATAAGCAAGGGGATACTAGCGTAAGAAAAGGGTCCCACCACCCACGTCTAGCTAGACGTTCTACGGGAAATAAGGATATTGAAATAGAGATGAAGATTGAAATAGGGAAGAAGCTCTAACAATGACAAATGAAATCATAATTCACGTACCAATCATACTAAAACATTATCTAATATATAATAATAAAAAAGTAGACCCTACCCTACCTCGAATCCGATCACGCACGCTCCCAAACTATTTAACCAAAGTTTCCCCTTCCGAATACTTAACCACCATACTTTCATACTATTGATCACAATGTAAATACAGATGTTAAGACACAAAAATCAAATTAAACAAATGGGACCAAATTTGAGTCAAAAAAGAATTATGGGACCCGCATAGGAAATTCTAAATTTACTCTGTCGATAGGTACTAAGCAACTCAAGGAACTTGTGCCCAACACATGCAACATCCAAGTTTGAAAACGGATTACAACAACTCATTCAATACATTGATCACCAAAAGCACAATTAAAGGGGTAAGAACAAGTCTTTATGATGAAAATTTACCTTCAAAACAAGCCCCTACACTGCCTTGGTTACCCCAACACGGAGCCCCACAAATTCCCAAACCAATGCAAGTATCAACACTCAATTTGGAGCTTCCTATCTAGAGTTAGTAAAGTTTAAATCCATTAAAGAGGGCTTATTAACATACCGTTCTTATTTACAAGACTAGTAAATTAACTTCCCGTGAATGGGGGCCCCTAGCCACGATTTTGTTGCCAATAAACTTAGGTCAACTATGATCCTTCTTTGATGACTGGGAAGGCTACTTGCAGAGAGTCAAGGTGTCTCCTCTCCGCGGTCGCAGAGTCTATCTCACAATACGAAGGCCAAGACACCTAATCTTCGCAAACGTGATATCAGACTTGAAGATGTGGAGATCAAAGTTTGGAGTCTTTTAAATGTTGGGAATGGCAAGCACAAAATAAATGTGCACGACAAGGCGAGCGGAAGAAACCCAAGTCGAAACTTTTCCTTCTATTTTAACCAAGAAAAGACAAAATAATGCAAGAATAAATTACTTTGGGCAACAAACTAATCAACCAACCAATAAAAATAAATCAACACAAGAGAAGCCAAATTTAACGTGAAAAACCTCTTTGGTGTGAAGAGTAAAAACCATAAGACCAAAGCTCCACTATAATTGACAAGAGTTTCAGAAGTTTCCTCCAAAATGGTCACCAACGAAGTGCCAATCCAATGAGCAACACAACTACAATATAGCACCAAAAAATAGAGAAATAAGAGAAGCAAAAACACCAAACCGTAACTACTGTTCACAAGCTAAAATCTGGAGCTAAAGGACTCCAAATACAATATCTTACTTCCCAATTAAAGATTAAGTTGAAATGAACACGTTATCCAAACATCAGCTCTATTGAACAAGAAACAAAGCAAGAATTCCGATATGAAAATGGTTGCTAGGACTTGTGCGAAAATTCGCGCTTTCTCACTTTTCTCTCTATGGCTGCACTCAATCACTTTTGATTCCTCTCATATAAGACCTAAAAGTAAGTCATATATATGCACCATAATATGGGGCTTATGGGAAAAAGTGTGCTAATCAAATTTGGGCTAAATTTATCCACAAAGGAAAGGATAGAAGACCCAAAAAGCTTGCACTTTTATTTATCCACATATGACGGGAAAAAGGTCCGCCCAAAAATTCTCCCCTTACCGACTATGTGGAGGTAACCAGCATCCTGGTGATCATGCAACAATCCTTAAACTTCCCTCTTGGCAAAGCTTTGGTCATCATGTCGGAACCATTATCATTGGTATGAGTTTTCACAACTTCAAGCAACTTAGAATCCAACACGTTTCGAATCCAATGATACCACACATAAATGTGTTTAGACCGACACTGAAATGTAGAATTCTTACTAAGATGAATAACACTTTTAACTGTCGCAATAAATCACATACCTCTCTTGAGCACAACCAAGTTCCTCCAAGAATCTCTTCATCCAAATCAATTATTTGCAAGCTTCAACAACTACAATAAGCCTCTATAGTAGACAAAGCAACACATTTTTGCAATGTAGATTGCCAAGACACAACTCCCCCTCCAAAAGTAATCAAGTAGCCTAAAGTAGACTTACGAGTATCAATATCACCAGCCATGTCTGAATCAGTATAACCACAAAGAATATTTTTCCCTATCCAAAAACACAAACTCATTTTAGAAGTACCACAAAGCTATCTCATAATCCACTTTTCAACATTCCAATGCTCTCTCCCTGGATTAGAAAGAAAACGGCTAACAATACCAACATCATGAGCAATATCTGGTCTTGTACAAACCATTGTATACATAAAACTACCAGCAACTGAAGCATAAGGAACTTACTTCATATCTTCCTTTTCACCATCACTGGAAGGACAATGTCTAGTACTCAATTAGAATTGAATAGCTAAAAGTCTACTGACAACCTTAGCTTTTTTCCATGTTAAATCTACGAAGTACTTTCTGAATGTACTTTTGTTTTGAGAATCACAATTTTTTGAAATCTCTATCACAAACAAGCTGCATGCCAAGAATCTGCCTTGCTGGTCCAAGTCTTTTATAGCAAAAGACTTATTCATTTCTTGCTTCAACTTTCTATTCCTGCAAGCATTCTGACCAACAACAAGAATGTCATCGACATAAAACAAAATGATAATAAAGTCATCATCAAAGAATTCTTGCACAAAAACACAATGGTCTAAGAAGTCTTCTTGAAGCCATGCTGACTCAAAAAAGAACCAAACTTTGTACCATTGCCTAGGAGCTTGTTTTAGACAATAAAAGATCTTCTTCAATTTGTGAACATAATTCTCTTCTCCTTTGAGTTCAAAGCCTTCTAGATGCTCCATTTAAATTTCTTTATCCAAATCACCATGCAGTAAAGAATTTTTAACATCCATTTGTTCAACCTCCAACTCCAGACTTGCAGCTAAGCCTAGAACCACACGTATGGAGGCATCTTCACAGCTAGAGAGAATATATCATCGAAATCAATTCTCTTATTCTGGTTAAAGACATTCAAAACTAATCTATCCTTGTACCGTGGAATTGGGTTACCAACTTCATTTTTTTCACCCTAAAAACCCACATGCTCTTCATAGCTTTTCGATCTTTAGGTAACATAACCAAATCAAACGTATGATTATCATGTTGATATTTCATTTCATGCTCCATAACATCAAACCACATTTATTTTTCTTCACATTACATGGAATCATCGAGACTCTCTCGTTCTCCCCCGTCCGTCAAGAGTATACACTCATTGGGATAAAACTAGATGAACGTATTATCTCTATAGTAGATCTTCTAAGGGAACCCTCGGGAGCATCAATAATAGTTTGTTCCTCACAAACTACATAGTCTTGCACTAGAGCATCAATGACATCCCAGTCATTCTAAATATGATCACCATCTTCAATATTAACTTAAAGATTTTCAGCGGTCGAATAGTCAACGAAACTGGATCAACATCAACTAGGCTCTCGTTGGTCTTAGAATGAACTAATTCAGGTTTGTCAAGATCTTCAAGTGTTTGGTCTTCAAAGAACAGAACATCGCGACTTCTAACAATTTTCTTATCAACTGGATCAAAGAAACGATAGCCAAATTCATCTTGACCATAACCAACAAATATACATTGCCTATTTTTAACATCCAACTTCGACCTCTTATCCTTAAGAATATGCACAAAGCCTTGAACCCCCAAAACTTTAGGATGATCATAAGAAACATTATTACCGAACAAAACTCTTTGAGTGACGTCACCATTCAAAGAAACAAAAGGAGATAAATTGATAACATAGGTAAGAGTGTTAAGTACTTCTGCCTAGAAGGAATCTTGCAGCTTAGCATCTGAAAGCATGCATCTAAACAGTGACTCTAAAAAGAAACACCGTTCTGTTTATCCTCTAAATAGTTAACACTCTTGTTCAACTTTTGTTTGCTTCACTCCAGAAAGCAAATTTTTCTTAGTCAAATTTTTCATCCCATTCTCACTCACATGACTTAGTCTTCTATGCCATAATAATGATGAAGTATCATTCTCCACCACTATTACTAAGCCTTTGAGAATGGAGCACTAAAAAATATACAAGTTAGACAACTTGTCACCACGGGCTACCACCATCGAAGCTCTTGTAAGCTTCCACTAACCAGCACCTAGGGTATTAAAATAACCCTCATCATCTAGGTATCAAACCAAAATCAAATTCAAGAAAACATCTGGATCATTCTTGAAGTTATTGAGAGCTAGTTTGGAAGTATTATTACTTTTCAAACAAATTGTCCCAATACCAAGAACCACAACCTCATGTTTATTGCCTATTTTCAACATTCCAACATTGCCTGGAGTATAAAAAGTAAATAATTCCTTCCTGGGTGTGACATGAGAAGTAGCACCAGAATCCACAAACCAGCTAGACTCATCGCATCTATAATTGACGACATTTAGAAGAAACATGAAGGTCACCGTAAGAGAACATAACAACACGATTTTCATTATCGCCTTCTTTGTTTTGTTCTTTCATATCTCTTTTGTACTTGAAACAAAATTTCTTGATATGCCCATTCTTTGGGCAATAATCACATGTAAAATTCATAAATCTAGACTTTGACTTTCCTCTATTTTTTCTGTCATTCTGACCTCTAAACTTGCTTCTCCCCCTGTTTTTCAGTAACCAAAACGTCAGAGTGTGAAGTAGAAAATATTGAGCCTTGAGATCTTATTCTCATATCTTTATTCAATACACCACTCTTAGCATATTTCATGGTCACAACACCATTGGGAGTATTATTAGTCAAAGAAACCTGAAGTGTTTCAAAAGAGTATTGGCAGAGTATTAAGAAGCCATGTCCTTGAATTTCTTCATCGAATTTTACACCTATTCCGGACAGCTGGTCATGAACACCATGAAAATCATTAATATGATCAGAAATAGGAGTGCCCTCTTTATACTTAATGTTCATCAATTGTTTTAAAACAAACAACTTATTGTTGCCAGTGTTCAAAGCATATAGTGTTCAAGCTTGTCGCACAATCAGGCATGTGTCTCATTTACAATGTGATTTCTAACATTATATTCAACCCATTGTTTCATATAGCCACAAACTTGTAAATACTCAAATTCCAAGTCCTCATCATTCATAGATTCAGGATTATTAGAAGCAAACACACGTAGATGCGTTTTCTTGGTAAATAGAAGATCTTTCATCTTGAATATACAAGTATGATAATTACTACCATTCAAACAAACCATCTCTCTCATATTTGACTCCATCATTCAAATAAATATCAACAACAACCCAATGCTCTGATACCACTTTTTTGGGAAGGAAAGCACAAAATAAATGTGCACGACAAGACGATAGCGGAAGAAACCCAAGTCAAAACTTTCCCTTTTATTTGAACCAAGAGAAGAAAAAACAATAAAAGAATAAAATTGTCTGGGAAGAAAACTAATCAACCAAGCAAGAAAAATAAATCAAAAAAAGAGACACCAAATTTAATGTGGAAAACCTCTTCGGTGTGAAGAGTAAAAACCACAAGAACAAATGTCCACTATAATCAACAAGAGTTACAAAAGTTTCCTAAAAATGGTCACAAACAATGTGACAAAAAATTGATCAACATAACTATAAGATAGCACCAAAATCTAGAGAAATGTAATGACACAAAAATACACCCTAGAAGAAGGGAGCACTCTTGAGTCGTCACAAGGCGTACTTGACCCTTGGGAGGTCTTGTACTAGCCTCTTAGCTATCATTCATTGCATAATACATGAGAAGTAGTGCGGAATTAATACTTTTCACAACATTAATAATAATAAGGAAAATATATTTTATACAACACTAAGGAGTATGCCTCATCGTCACAAGCAAACTTAAATACACATCTTAAATATCTTAGGAACACGACCCTTTACGTTGAAAGAAAATAAATAATAAGTCTTATAAAAGTCAAAAATAAGAACTAAATAAACATAGACTATGCCCTCGAATATATTAGGACATACGGACTCTTTAGAGAGTCAACTTCCCAAGATTGCCTTCTAAACTTCTACTTGCCTCCAACCTACACTTATAGATTATAGAAAAGTATGGGGTGTATGACATTATGAAAAACATGCAAAAGAGGACATTTTAGTAGGAATAAAGCTTCATGCTAATTAAGTATAACCATTCATGAATATAGAAGTAAAATAAAATATAAATCAACATATAGGACATAGAATAAGACTCCAATAATTTTAACACAAAAAAGCACTTTACAGTGAACTCAAGAAATCATACAGTGAACTCTTTTCATTTCAACTTACAGAGAATTCATTATCCTTAAAGTTTTCTTACCCAAAGTTATCTCAAGACTCACTGAGGTAATACATGAAGAAACCTCCCATACAATCCCTTCAATACACGCTTCAGTGATCCTCAAGACTGCCCATTATAAGCTTACTTCGCACAGGTAACAAGTCAACATTGTATGACAAGGACACTAGAGAAACATACTTACATTTAAGGACTTTACATAAGTTCCTTTTTCCAAGGAAACTCCCAAGTTACACAAAGTTCAATGTGAAAGTAGCATCCCATACTACTACTCCACCAATGCTCCATGAGGATTCCCTTAGATTAAGCACACCACATTCATCATTCATTAAATTCATCATACAAGACATAAACTTGACATATTTTCCTAAAATTAGACGTTAACCCACATTACTTCATTTACATCACATAATGACCGATTCATACATTTCATATAAAGACACACAAGGACTCTTTCCAAATGCCGACTTGTGTAATGAATAGATATCGTCTCATACCACCACCTACCCTAAGTAATAAACCCTTTAGAAAACTTAGTTCATTACATTCTTTTGTGGGGGATAGCTTTAACCGACATAGACCATGAGAACTATACATGAAATCCCGATATTAACCCCTACTGGATGAGATATCCCCACTTGCCTAAGGTACGGTTAGTCTCTTAGCCATTACATGGGATTCTCCAATAGTTACACCTATGCAGACACATAGTTAAGGGATAATGAGATTTATTCTAAGTAAATCATTCTCTACTAACAAGGAGTACTCATTGTTAAGTTGTGGAGCTGATTAATATTTGATGTACTGTCCGAAGGAGGGGTTCGGTGCAGCGCCCCGACTCAAATTTTAGGCTGCAATATTTATTCTCCATTTATTCTCTGTAACCTAAAATACTCTGAATTGTTAATATATATATATATATATATATACCCACCTCCGTGGAAGTTTATTCACGGGGTGTTACCATGAAATATTGGTTTCTCTCTTTCTCTCTCTGGATCTCTCATCTCTTTCTCTTGAAAGTTCTTGTGTTCTTAATTCATCAAGTGTGTGTGTGTGGATTCAATCCTAAAAACTGGTATCAGAGCTAAGGAGATTCAACACGATCAGTGAAGATTTATAGTTCGAATCTTGGAATCAAGAAGTTTGATGGATCCGATTTCAGTTTCTGGAAGATGCAGATCGAAGATTATCTGTACCAGAAAGATCTTTACGAATCATTGACCGGGGTGAAGCTGGAATCCATGACGGAGGAGAAGTGGAAGCTCAAGGATCGCCAGGCACTAGGGTTGATACAGTTGACTTTGTCAAGAAACGTGGCGTTCAACATCGTGAAGGAGAAGACTACGTCTGATCTGTTAAAGGCAATGTTAAACATGTATGAAAAACCATCGGCGATTAACAAGGTATATTTGATGCGTAGATTGTTCAATTTACAGATGTCTGAGAATGAATCTGTTTCTGATCATATAAATGAGTTCAATATGATTGTGAGTCAACTCAATTCTGTGGATATTAATCTCGAAGATGAAATTAAGGCATTGATTTTGAGGTCATCTCTGCCCGAGTCTTGGGATACTGTTGTTGCTGCGATTAGCAGTTCCCGTGCATCTGAGAAACTGAAGTTTGATGAAACTGGTGATGTTGTTCTTAGCAATAGTATTCGCAAACGAGAAGTGGCAGATTCATCGGGCAGTGCTCTCAGCGTTGACCGAAGTTGGAGAAGTAAGAAGAAAGGCCAAAATCAACATGGTTGACCAAAATCAATGAATCGAGGAAAATCTCCAAATAGATCAAGCGTGACTTGTTGGAACTGTGGAGAAAAAGGGCACTTTCGGACGAGCTTTACAAAGCAAAAGAAGAAAAAGAATCAGAAATCTGGAGATGACAATGATGCTGTAAATTTAGTAGAGGACATTGGGGATGCTCTAATCCTTAGTGTGAACAGCCCAGTTGAATCATGGATTTTGGATTCTGGTGCATCATTCCATTCGTCTCCAAGCAAGGAGTTGTTCCAAAATTTCAAATCTGGAAATTTTTGAAAGGTATATCTTGCTAAAAATGAAGCCTTAGAGATCTCTGTTGGTCAGTTGGATAGCACGGGATAAGCAGCAGAGTTTAGGAAAGGTTCGTCGAAGATTGTGAAAGGTGCTATGGTAGTAGTTCGTGGCACCAAATCTGGAACCTTGTACACCATTGTAGGGTGTATTAACATGGCCGCTATTGCTGAAGGTGCTTCCGGTTCATGTCTATGGCACAACAGACTTGGACACATGAGTGCTAAAGGAATGAAGATGCTGGTTGCAAAAGGAGTATTAGAGGGTCTGAACTCTATTGATATGGGTCTTTGCGAGAGCTGTGTTATGGGCAAACAGAATAGAGTAAGCTTCACAAAGACTTCTAGAAATCCAAAGAAAGTGTGGTTGGAAATGGTCCATACAGATGTTTGGGGACCATCTCCAGTATCATCACTTGGAGGATCCAAATTCTATGTTAACTTCATTGATTATTTCAGCAGGAAGGTATGGGTTTACTTCTTGAAGCATAAGTCAGATGTGTTTGCAACTTTCATGAAGTGGATAGCTGAAGTTGAGAATCAGATCGGTTAGAAAGTGAAATGCCTAAGGTCTGACAACGGAGGAGAGTATGACAAATCAGAGTTCAAGTCATTCTTTGCAGCTGAGGGAACCAGATTGATGAGAACAATTCCTGGTAAGGCAAGGCAGAATGGAATTGCTGAGAGGATGAACAGGACATTGAATGAGCGTGCAGGGAGTATGAGGATTCACTGTGGTCTGCCCAAAATATTTTGGGTGGATGTTGTGAGCACCGCTGCATACTTGATCAACAGGGGACCATGAGTTCCTTTAGGGTTCAAGATTCCAGAGGAGGTGTGGACAGGAAAAGAACTCAAGTACTCACACTTAAGGACTTTTGATTGCACTGCTTATGTTCATGTTGATCCAGAAAAGGGAGACAAGCTTGATTCCAAGGTTGTGAAGTGTTACTTCATAGGCTATGGTTCTGATTTGTTTGGTTACAGATTTTGGGATGACAAGAACAGAAAGATCCTGAGACATTATGATGTGACATTTGATGAATCTGTCCTGTACAAGGACAGAGAGCGGAAGTTTCTAGAGATTACAAAGAAAGCGGGAGTTGAGGTTTAATTGGAGAAGAGTAACCCCATAGATGTCGAAGCAGATACTCAACCAACTCCTACTGAAGAATCTGAAGTGGAGCATGTTACACTTGAGCAGGTGTTAAGGAGATCATCCAGAACCATCAGGGCACAAGATAGGTATTCACCTTCATTACACTATCTATTGTTGAATGATGAAGGGGAACCACAGTCTTTTGATGAGGCCTTAGAGGTGGAGGATTCGATCAAGTGGGAGCAAGCCATGGATGATGAAATGAGGTCACTTGAGAAGAATGATACATGGGTGTTGACTGATTTACCTGCAGGGAAGAGAGCTTTGCTGAACAAGTCGATGTTAAGAACCAAGACTGAACCAGATGGCAAAAGAAGGTTCAAGGATCGTTTAGTGGTTAAAGGATATTCACTAAGGAAAGGTATTGATTATGCTGAAATATTCTCTCCTGTTGTGAAGTTAACCTTTATTTGAATTCTGTTGAGTATTGTTGCATCAGAGAATTTTTATCTAGAGCAAATGGATGTAAAAATAACATTTTTACATGGAGATCTGGACAAAGAGATCTATATGCAGCAACCGGAATGATTTGTGGTTCCAGGCAAGGAACACATGGAGTGCGAGCTCACCAGGAGCTTGTATGGACTAAAGCAAGCACCAAAGCAGTGGTACAAGAACTTTGACTTCTTCATGGCCAAGAGTGGATTCTGCAAAGCTGAAAATGATCCGTGTTGTTACTTCAAGAATTACACTGATTCATATGTCTTCCTACTCTTGTATGTGGATGATATGTTGATTGCAGGATCTAATATGAGGGAGATTAACAATCTGAAGAAAAGGTTGTTTTCAGCATTTGAGATGAAAGATTTGAGTCCAGCGAAGCAGATTTTGGGGATGATTATTTCTCTAGATAGATATGGTGGCACTTTAAATCCATCTCAAGAGTTGTACATTGAGAAGGTATTGAGCAGATTCAGGGTTAATGATGATGAACCCAGGACTACTCCATTGGCAAATCACTTTAAATTGTCAAAAGGAGCAATCACCCAAGACAGTCGAGGAGCGTGATCATATGGCACTTGATCTATATGTTNTCGGGATAGATCTGCTGGCACTTTAAATCTATCTCAGGAGTTGTACATTAAGAAGGTGCTGAGAAGATTCAGGGTTAATGATGCTAAACCCAGGACTACTCAATTGGAAAATCACTTTAAATTGTCAAAGGAGCAGTCACCCAAGACTGCCGAGGAGCGTGATCACATGGCACTTGTTCCATATGCTTCAGCAGTTGGGAGTTTGGTGTGTGATATGGTCTGCACTAGACCTGATATAGCACATGCAGTGGGAGTTGTTAGCAGGTACATGGCGAACCCTGAGAAAGAGCATTGGGAAGCTGTGAAGTGTCTTCTGAGATATTTGAGAGGTACATCCAGTACTTCACTTTGTTTCGGCAAAGGCAAGGTGACCCTACAGGGTTTTGTGGATGTTGATCTTGGTGGGGATGTTGACTCGAGCAAGAGTACATCCGGGTACATTTACACCATAGGT
>NC_028637.1:57096876-57107505 GCF_001406875.1 Solanum pennellii
TATGGTCTGCACTAGACCTGATATAGCACATGCAGTGGGAGTTGTTAGCAGGTACATGGCAAACCCGGGGAAAGAGCATTGGGAAGCTGTGAAGTGGCTTCTGAGATATATGAGAAGTACATCCAGTACTTCACTTTGTTTTGGCAAAGGCAAGGTGACTCTATAGGGTTTTGTGGATGCTGATCTTGTTGGGGATGTTGACTCAAGAAAGAGTACATCCGGGTACATTTTACCATAGGTGGAACAGAAGTGAGTTGGATGTCCAGGCTTCAGAAGTGTGTTTCTCTTTCATCTACTGAAGCTAGTATGTGGCAATAGCTGAAGCTGAGATGACATGGCTGAATGATTATCTGGAGGAATTGGGCAAGAAGAAGAGCAAGAAGATTCTTTACTCAGATAGCTATAGTGCCATACAGTTGGTGAAAAATCCAGTCTATCATTCGAAGAAAAAGCACATCAGAAGACGGTNATAGCTGAAGCTGGGAAAGAGATGATATGGCTGGCATATTATCTTGAGGAATTGGGCAAGAAGTAGAGCGAGAAGATTCTTTACTCAGATAGCCAGAGCGCAATACAGTTGGTGAAAAATCCAGTCTATCATTCGAAGACAAAGCATATCTGAAGGCGATACCATTTCACTCGCAGGGCAGTGGAGGATAGTGATATGTGCTTGGAGAAGATAGAGGGTGCAAAGAACCCGGTAGACATGTTGATGAAATGTGTTGATGTTGGGAAACTGGGGTTATGTAAAACCTCGGTTGGCCTTTTGTAGTTGTTTCTACAGATGTTGCAGTGCGGTAAAGATGTTGATGATGAAGAGATTTTTTTTTGAGAATGTATTTTTTGGATGATGATATACCGTGGTTTCACGGTATTATTAATATATTTTCCTTAAAANGTCTCCAAGTGGGAGAATTGTTAGGTTGTGGAGCCTGATTAATATTTGATGTACTGTCATATTTATTCTCCATTTATTCTTTGTAACCTAAAATACTCTGAATTATTAATATATATATATATACCCACCGCCATGGAAGTTTATTCACGGGGTGTTACCACGAAATATTGGTTCTCTCTTTCTCTCTCTAGATCTCTCATCTCTTTCTCTTGAAAGTTCTTGTGTTCTTGATTCATTAAGTGTGTGTGTGTGGATTCGATCCTAACACTCATCTCAAGAGGTACATTACATACAACATCTCAACTCACGAAGTGTATCCACCCCTTCTGTAAATCCTTTCGGTACTAAGCATAACCCTCCCACGGAGTATTAAGCATTCATTAACTAAAGGTCAAGGGATAGATGAGTAGCACCACATCTCAAATCAAGAAGGGTACTTATCCCTAGAGGTCACAATGGAATACCACATCTCAACTCAGAAGGGTATCCAACATCCAACTTATCTTAGAAGGCTCTTGTGAATAAAAAGGTTGCTACTAAACAGTTCATCTCAACTCACAAAGAGTGTTCACCCCGAAACTCCCCTTTTTTATTACTAGAGTCTTTAGGAATAGTAGTGAATGGTCTAGACACTTCATCTCTGCTCACGAAGAGTGTACTCCCTACAATACCCCATTCACATTCATTAATTAACTTCATTCATTCCTTCATAGTGTGAGTGTGAGAACATGTGAACACACCTTTCACATAAAAACCATTTTCATAAAATTGGCTTCTAAACATACTTACACATTCATTCGTCATATTTCACACACTAGCATGCTTCACCTATACGTATACTTCTTTAAAACATAATCTCTACAAGATATACAATTCAAGCTTCCTAAAGCACATCAATATAATCATCATCATCATCACTTTACTTCACATATCATGCCTTCAAGTCCATACTCACAATACACAAATTCATACATATATCCATTTAATTCAACTAAACACCGCCACCAAAGGTGGACCATACCACTCAAGAGCATTTCACAATAAGAACTAAACAATATAACAAAGTTATAATTCATCTAAGATTTCACCACCTTTTCTCAATTTCTCCAATAATTCATCATAAAATAGTCTTTGAGGCAGTATCTAATCATAATAGAACATAAGGAAATACAACTCTAAACACGATATAACATTATCAAGATATTTACACTAAACCCACTTCATAAGCTAAAAGTTGAAATATGAATTGAGTATGGGTTTATTGGGGTTTTAACTTGAAAATAATCAACCAATACTACGAACAACTTATTTGAATCATTAAACATTTTCATGCTAAGATCCATGCTTAGAGTCAAATATAGAAGAAGTTGAAGTTTGAAAACCGTTTTAGAAATCTCTTGGAATGGATCCTTGAATGAATGAAGGTTCAAGGATGAACTACCATACCTCTATGAGAAGAAACCCACGAAATTTTGATGAAGAAGTCGTCCAAAAGCTTAACTTCTAGCCCTTCCTAGAGTTCTAGCTTCTATGTAATTTGAGAAAATTCTTTCTTGAGGGAGGGGTTTTAAATATTGAAAAAGGATTCTAACCTAGGTATGGGAGTATAAGACCACTTAAAATACCCTTAAGACCTTAAAACAAGTGTTCATGGTTCATAAAAGACTTGGGGTGAATTTATTAGACCACCCCAAGTGTAGCAGCATCTAGACAACTTTTGCGGGCCACCATCGACACCCATCAACGATGGACCGTCGATGGATCCAAGTCCCGTTGATGAGGAATCGTGGTTTGAGTTTTCATATTCCTAAACCTACGGACTTGCAGTTCCAATCGACGGACCAAGTCAACCAGATATCGATTGGTCTACTGGTTCGTTGGTTGACACTGTTTTGGTAGTTTTGTTAACAAGTCTTGGGTCCTTCTCTACGTCCCCTCCTGAACCCTAGGTAGAGTCATACCCAGATGTTAACCCCCTATAAATGGTCATATAGGTATTAGGTTCCTCCCACATCAATTTGGACTCCAAAAAAACTCACCCAAACATGCAAGGCACACAAGAACTCACATAGGCATATAGACGTCTAGTCGTCGGACGTCTTGAACGTCCCTTGACGTTTGATTCATAAACTCAACCAAGCCTTACACACTGCCTAATAACACTATAATTAACCATTTAAGGATTCAAAAAACTCATCACACATGCTTGACTCTAGTTTCCCCTGTTCGTTTTAGGAACTTTCTAAGAAATAAGAGAAGCAAAAACACCAAACTTCAGATACTCTTCATGAGCTAAACTATAGATCTAAAAGACACCAAATCACTCTCTCTCAGTTCCCAATCAAAGATAAGTTTAAAGTAACACGCTATCCAAAAATCAGCTCAATCGAACAAGAAGCAAAGCGAGAATCGCGATTTTAAAATTGCTGCTAGGGCTTGTGCGAATTCTCACTTTTATTCCTATATGGCTGCACTCAATATCTTGTGATTCCTCTCAAATAAGGCCTAAAAGAATGTCTTGCATATGCACCATAATATTGAGCTTATGGTCAAAAGTGAGCTAGTCAAATTTTGGCGAAATTTATCCACAAAGGAAAGGATGGAAGACCCAAAAACCTTGGACTTTTATTTATCCATATAGGAAGGGAAAAAGGACCAAACCCCAAATTAAATAAGGTGAATGTGGAGAAGAAAATGTCGTTACACCAACTCAACACCTCTCAAAACTTGGAATGTGCGAAATTCCTCGATAAGGATTCAAAATTTCTTCTTAACCCTATGTATCCAAATGAGCTAAGCTACCCCACCAAATCGGGTCTTTGCAACACAAAAAAAGGTCTGGAAACTTCCAACCCAGGTCGTCCCAATAGACAATGGATCCTACATTCAAATTTTGAGCCACAATCCATAAGATGGATTTGAATGAGACGGAAGCTTTGAGATCTATGTGGAAGTTCCTTTTGGACCAAACTCAACGTTTCAGAGCTAATGTAATGGTCCAATTTAATCCTGGTGCCATCTTCCTAAAGTTTTGGCCAAAGTCATTGTTCAAGTTATGAATGCTCCATAACACAAAAAAATGCACAAAACCCAAATGAATGACCACATCATTGAACTATCAATCCCAACAAGTCATAACTAACTTAGGGTTTCTATAGACTATAGGAAAGCTTTAAACTATGAAAAGATTGAAAAATGGAGGAAACGACATAGAAAGTCATTCCAATATACACTACAATGTAAATGTACAAGAAATGCCTGAATGCACAAAAAGATGAGGGTACCGGGCCCGCATGCTCCACTTTACCCTAGATACCTTCTCAAATCAAACAATGTCAATTCTATCTCATTTTACGAGAACTCTCGAATTCACCTCTTCCCTCCAACATTACTCAAGACAATCTTCTTAGTCCTTCCTTTGACTCCAACTCTCACCCATTTGATATGAACTTGATTGAAAGAACTATACTCAACTAAGATTATACCACTATCATATGAATACTACAAAATTGAGAAACACACACGGCGATGTAAGATGCAACCCAACCAATAAATAGGTTTATCTACTATATGCTTCGAGCCTACGCCTTCTAATCTTCAAGGGAATCATTTCTATCTTGCCAGAGTTCTTCTTTTTATGGATGATTGCGTTGAGAAAATTTGGTTTATTTAGTAATTATTGTTGATATAGTGTGGAGGCTGGTTTGTAATATATAACCCTTTCGTTTCCTTGAGTATTCTAGAGGATTGAAACTGGGAGACCCTTTCTCTCCTACCCTTTTCAATATTAACAAAAGCTTTAACAAGAGATCTGAACACTCCACATGACAAAAGTGATTACAATATATATGGTTTTCCATAATGGAACCCAAGATCTATAAAATTATCCAGTCCCAGATATCTATGTTTACCCCTCAAATCAGTGATTTCCTTATTCTAAAACATAGGGCTGAAAACCCCTAAAATTGCCAACAATGAATAAAACGTTAAATTAACGATGGAATTATGGGGAGCAGGTAGAGTAAAGTTTAGAATCTTTCCATCCTAAGAAGAATATCAATTGACTAAAAATCACTTAATACTAGATTAGAACTCAAAAATGATGAAATAAATTTAGATGTTATAATCACCTTTTTTGCCACTATAACACCTCGTGCGTGACCACAGTGCTAGGGAATGACTGCACCCAACAAGGAAAAAAATCACTATTGTGCTATTGCACGATAGCGCTACAGGTAAATATCCCCTTAGAGTGATTGCATAGGTAAAAATAATATGCTAACTTGGCCTAGCATTTACTTCTATGTGATAAAGTATTAAAGTATTTCTCCTTTATTGCAATACCAGCCACATTTTCTAATACTCATCAGAACCCCGCCAGCACTCAATGGAAACACTAAATCATTTTGAAGACTTTTATTGGAAATGGAGAATGAGAACACTTCGTAGTAGCCTTAAAATTATGAAGAAGATGGAATCCCTCTCTTCAAAAGTGGGGTTAATCATGAGTCTAATAAAGATGATACTATTGCTTTTTTTTTTTAACTAAGATAAAGATCACGTGCTATGCATCCGGGTTGTATCGCACCTTTAATTTAATTATAGAAAAAATCTAACATAGGAATGAAATTGTTTATTTTAGAAAACATTAAGGATGTTCCTTGTTAACCATGATACAATCAAGGTTTATTTTGCTAGAAACTCAGTCCCTCAACATTTTTTAATATTTTACTTGTACAAGATTAATCGTACTTGAATATAAATAATATACTTTATTTTCCATAGTATCTATACTGCTTTATTTGATCTGTCATCCTTTTAGAATGCAGTTACATTCAGAAGCTGGAAAAGGTCAGTTTGAAATTGTGTTGGGATACATTGATTGTGGTAGAGCAGCAAATAACTTGATTATTACACATGAAGTAATCAAAGGGATTGCAAGGAAACATGGGCTACTAGCAAGTTTTACCCCAAGGTAGGTTGCACAATATTTTCGCGTGCATATTCTTTATTTCTTGTTGATCTAGATGTGTTTCCCCCCATAAGCTCTTACAGACTTAATTTAGATCTAGGGTATGATGATGAACTTAGTCCATTACATTAAATATTCGTATATTCTTGAGAGAACAATTTTTTTGAAGAAACTTGAAGATGCTGCTTGAAACCCTAGTTTTCTCCTCTTGATTCTTGTGTTTAAAGCCTTGGGAGTTTTTGAGTGTAATAGGGTATAACTATACAGATAAGGTATTTAATTGGCTGTAAAACTGTTAGAGTTTAGGTTTAGCAGGGGTGGAAATATACTAAAATAACTCCTCTTAAAATATCATAGAAGATCATCTACAACCCGTACAAATTTCCATAAGCCGTAGACCCTCTTGTAGAAGCTAGGCTGAAATTATGAGACTTCTGACATTGGGGTGTATAAACCCTTTTACGGCTCGTAACATATTCTACTAGTCATCCTGTTCATCTGTAGAAATCAAGCAAAGATTGAGTTTCAACACTTGACTACACGATGTAGTCTACGGTCCATAATCATTTTTACGAGTCGTAGTATGGATTCTTGCAAGTCAGGCTTTAATAAATCAAGTCTAGGATATCAATCCCGAGACCAATCTATAGACCTTTTTTAATTTTACAGGCTATAAGCTGAGCTCCTATGAATTAGATGGAAAGTTATTATCTCTTATACTCAGTGTTGTCCAAGTTACCCTGAATTTGCTTGAATTGCATTTCTGTCAACTTGATTTACTGATTTGTCTCTTTCTTATTATGTTAAAAAGGAGAAAATTGTTAAGCCATAGGTTCCCTGATTTAGAGCAAGAGCAAGAGGGGGTCCTAGCTGTGTTTGGTTTATGAAAGGGGAAGAAGTTGAAAAGTTTTAGTTGTCATCATCCAAAAAGGGAAAAATATTATTTCGAGCTCACTTTGAAGTTTTGATGATTTAACAAAATTTAGGATCTAATGAAAGACCAGATCCAAAAAGAGACTGAGAATTTTTTTATGTCCATTTTGAATTCACACAAACTTCCAGATTCACGCAGTCTAGTTTTTGCAGTCAGATATATTACAAAGCAAAAACCCGTCTCTAGGAAATATTTATCTATTAAAAGTAAGGTACCTGATAATGTTATTATCATTCTTAATTGTTGTTAGGTTTTAACGTCCGTGATTATTCTTGTAAGATCTACTCCTATGCTATAAAGCAATTAGATCAGTTTTAATATGTGTATTCATCCGAGTATTAGCTAGAGTTATCTGTGTGGGGTTGTTGACGTATAGATTGCAAGAGCTAGTGACAAATGGAGTTATTGCTTGGTTTTGTTGAGTAACATAGCTGTTAATGTGAAGGCGTTGGGATTAAAAGTTCAATTCCTAGATTAATATGTCCAAGAAAGCTCAACGGGGACATTGTCTTCCTATATATACCCTTCAGTAAAATGAATTTAAATTTTATTAATATACAAATATAAACTTCTTAAACTATTTGAAACTAGGGTCCAATGGGTGTTATTCACTCTAGAAATCGTTGGAAAACACACATATATTGGGGATCACATAAGATTTTTTTAGTTTAGGCCATTTTTCTTTACCCATAATTCCTAAATCCTAATCCCAGTATTGTGTTTTTCCTAAAGTTGTCTTTTAACTCTTATGATTCCCAATTTTGGTGAAACACACTTTTCAAGTGGAACATATAATTAAATTAAAACTTATCAAGAATCTATGAGTTGTAACAACTTTAATCATTTGAACCTTTTTTTGTAGGTATCATACAAATAATGTGCATCCGGGGTCTTGTACTGATTTTAACGATGATGATTTTGGGTCAGGATCGCATGTACACATCAGTTTGTTTAAGAATGGAGAAAATGTATTTATGGAATCTGGTGAGGCAAATAGGTATGGGATGTCCGTGATTGGAGAATCATTCATGGCTGGGATATTAGATCATCTTCGTTCCCTATGTGTATTTACGATGCCTATCTCTAATAGGTAAATCTGTTTTAACTGTTAGTGTAATGTGCTCCTTTGTTTCATTTGTTTGTGCTTTCCTGTTGTAAATTAAGAAAATTTTTGTGTTATGGAATATTCTATTTAATTATGTTGATCTAAAAAATAATGAATAATGCACAGTTATGACCGTTCAATGTATAAGGGACGAAATTCATCATTCATTTGCTGGGGGGTAGAAAGTAAAGAGTTACCTGTAAGAGCTTGTTGCCCTCCTGGAGTTTCAAATGGTGTGATATCTAATTTTGAAATGAAAATATTTGATGGATGTGCAAACCCACACTTGGGATTAGCTTCAATAATTATTGCTGGCATGGATGGCATGAGAAGAAAATTACCTATTCCACGACCAGTAGGTGAGTACCATCTTTTGTTAATAACTTTTTGCATTATGAAGCACATGGATTTATTTTCATTTTAAACAGAGCCACATTCTTATGACTTCGATTGGAACAATGAGGATATAAAACTACCATGGTCTCTTAGAGACGCTATTATAAATATGGATTCAGATAAATGGTTTAATGACATGTTGGGTGAAGAATTTATATGCACCAGAGGAGGAGTTGTTGGGGTACGTTATCAATTTTAATGAGTTTCGCTTTCTCTATATATTCTGGAAGCACATTTAAACAATGGTTTCTTGTTTTGCAGGAAGAGCTGAGACACGATTTCTGTGTTGGAGACGAAAAATACAAGCACATTATGTTTAATTATTAGGTTTTTACTTATCTACCATGCTTTATACTCTTTTAATTTTATTTATTGTATCATATTTTTTGTATGCTCCTCTTATAGACTTGTGATTAATTCTTTCTTTCTTACTGCGTTTTGTCTTCTTCTTTATTTGTCCGCCTCTCTCTCTTTTTTTACTTTCTCTTTTACTTTTTCTTCTTCAAAATTTCAATCCAAATAACTATGTCTAATATTCATATCTTCAAATCGATTTACGCCATGTTGCATAATCTTCAACCAAAAAGCGACGAGTAGAATAATATAAAGACCCAAAATGTATAAGAATTCGTGTGCGCAAGCATAGATATAAATCTCTTAAATTAAAACGACAAGGATTCAACATTGCTGGCCACTAAAAAGATTTGAGCTTTGAGTTTATTATTTAAGTTTTATGATTGTATGATTAGTTTGAAGTGGTATTACAAAGAGTTCAAAAATAACTGTTGAAATTTATATCTCAATCTTATGGGGGAATAGTTAAGTATAAAATTGATTTTAGGAGAAGTATTAGAATAAAGATAAAAGAAGATGAAGTTTTCATAATTGTCTCGCATTTGGATAAAAATTGAATAATTTTTTATAATAATTGTGTCGAAATCATGAACAGTACAAGTATATTACATATTGCAAACTTATCACCGTCTTAGTGATACCAACCGGAAGAATTCAGATAACCCACTTATAATATTTTTAAGAGCTAATTTCGCAAATAGAAACCATTATACCATTCATTATGCTCTTCTTCTATAGTATTGCATAGTATTATCCACCTAATTATCTACAAGTTGTAGATGGGTCTCGTTGGTAGGTCCATGACCTAGAGAAATTTAAGGCCAAAAGTTGTTCACTATGGTTGGTGCTATGCACCGTCGACATGTCTTGTAAAAATAAATAAAAAAATTTAGGTTTTCGAACTATTTAACGGTTGACCAGCATAATCTACGGACCGTAGGACCAAACTGTAGAAGGGCTTAATTGGTTATTTTCAAGGGCTTTTGGGTCTTTTATTATTGTTTAAACAAATACTATGTCGTTTTGTCCCTTACCTAAGCCCTATATAAAACTTTTATGTCACGAACGACTCCCGGCATCATGATGAAACCTATGAAAACCCACCAAAGGTTAGACAACTCGACAAGTAGTGTAGAACTAAATAAAAAAATATTTCTACCATAAGAAAAGACAAAATTAGGAAGCAAACAAAAACTATAAACAAAGAAAACCCTCCCAGAACCTAAAAGACACGATTAGATAGTTTTCTAACAATATACTTAGAAGTCGCATGAGTGACCCACAACAAGCCGTCTCAATGGAAAAAGACAAGCTAACATAAGTATAGGAAGAGTGATGCGGAATGTCAAGTGCTCACCTTCGTCTCCGGTATCCACAAGCTGCAAAAGACAACACGAACGTTAACCACTTGTATTTGGTACTTGGACCTGCATCAGCAAATAATGTAGTGTTGACATAAGTACCAAAACAAGGTACTTAGTAGGCATCAGAGGCGTAAATATAATATTGAACCCCCTGAACATATACCAAAGACATAGATCAGTGGGGAATGGGGTTCATATTTTTGCTTTGACAGTTCCTGTCATGACCCAAAAATCACGAGTCGTGATGGCACCTATGTTCCCAACCGATAGGAAAGCCAACCCAACACGTATCACCAATTCAACTTAAACGTGAGAAAGATAAGTATCAAACTAATATCTAACATACTAAGTATTCAAATAAATGCGGAATATAAATAAAACTACCCCAAGATTTAGTGTCATAAGTACAAGAGCTTCTACAATATGATACAATTCCAAACTAATATAAAAATCTAAACATAAGAATTATCCTATCAGCATAACAAAATAACCTAATAAATAGAGGTAGACTGAAGGTGTGGGCCGCAGAATATCCCAAACAGCACACCACAACTCCAAGATAATTCAAACTCATATCCAATCTCGAAGAACGTTCCCAAATTGAAA
>NC_028637.1:57115255-57153780 GCF_001406875.1 Solanum pennellii
TTTTTTTTTCTAAACAAGAGTTTATTAACCGTGAAACCCCACTAACCTATTATCTATATTACTTATTTAATAAAAGTTTCATCAATTGGGTACTCATAGTTATCTAATAGTTTAAAAATACCCCTTTAAATTTTTAAATGGAGTCAAACTAGTCCTAGTTTTCAAAACGACCTAGCGGGTCGTTACACAGGTCTCGTGTCCATATTTGGTCGGTGGTATTTTATATCATCTTAGTTTAAGCGTTTTTTTTAAAAAAAAATTAATAGAAGCAGAAAATGTGGGAATTACTTTTTTTTTAAAAATAATAGAACCAGAAAACGTGGGAATATGGGATTTATCAATTTTATATCTAATTACAAAGTCAAATATTTTGAAAAATTATTTTTCGTTCTTAGATCTTTCCATTTTTTTAATCATCCCCGTCTGCTGCTGCCAGCTGCTGTTGCTGGAAGGACAACATTCAACTCTCCTATTTCTCTTAATAGCAGCTTCATCGGCAAGTTCTTTGTTCCTTTTTTTTTACTATATTTATATATAATTTATTTCATTATATGTTAATGTTCTTTCTCTTATTTTCTGATTTATTTGAGTGTTTATACTTCTTCACATTTTAAACTTTTTATAGGAATGTTTTGGCTTTGTTCAACGATAACATTGAAATTTCATTTTTATTTTGATGATTTTCTATTTTTTTCTTAATCTAAAATTGGAGAAATAGAGAAATGTAATTTATTAATACAATAATCCCTACTATAACTTTTTTTGGTAATAGTTTAATTATGTCTTAATTCTTTTAAATTCTAACTAAATTCTTCCTTTAGGTTTCAGTCTCAATATTCAATGAAGAAGTATCTTTACTGTACCATAATCAAGCTTATCCTCTCATAATTATAGTCAATCTAACCAATAAGACAATGATAATTGTTCATAAGTACCATCACATTCTTTTTAGGAATTTGATTAGAGTTCATTAATGTTTGATCCTAATGAAAGAACCCCAATATCAAATTTTCAATTAATCATCATGATGTTATTAGGAGAGAATCCATTGTTAATGATCCTTTTCAACCTCTCTTGGAGGTGCATGAGTAACCTCACATAACTATTTATGGATCAATGAGTCCTTGTAAACCCAAATGGTGTGATAGTGTATATCATGATTGGTAGTATAGCGTTGGCAAAGATGAAGCCTATTGTTTGTATTGCTATCTATTAAAAGACCATAACAATTCCCAATGTGGAGATGAAGTATATTCATGTACATGATTTAAGATGTCGAACAAAAAAAGTGGTCTTAACGAGTATATTGTTCTACTAAATATCCCACATAATCGGTCAAAAAAGAAATCTCAAGATTTACTACAAAAACAACAGTATATTCAATAAGCATTTGGGAGGCGATATAATCAAATTAAACCTGATTATTATATCCACTTAAGTATTTCAGTTGATATAGTAATCCTTCGTATATAACTCAAGGATTCACATTTCGAGGTCATGATAAATCTAGACCATCACTTAGTGAATGTAATTATTGTTTCCATATTCTCTCATGGTATGCAAAAAAGTGTATAAAGTTCATTATTAAGTTCTTGAAGATATCCTCACAATGATCAGATGACTTATCCGAAGACTGAAAAAGATATTGCGACTTCATGTAACATACAAACAATTAAAGCTATTCTTGATGAACTAAATGAAGATATCTTTTTCTTACTAGTTTATAAATCTTTTGACTTTTCAAGCAAGTAGAAAATGAGTATTGTACTGTGATATGTTGATAGGATGTAGCAACTTATTGATGTTATAAGTTCAAGATACTAATGCATTGTTAATTTACTTGCTCAAAATTCTTTGAGTCCATCCAGTGTTACGACTGGGGAGCACTCCTTAGACATAACCGGCGTCGTCGTCCTCTAAGAGGACTTAGACAAGCCTCTTAGAATTCGTCATAACATATCATAGGTTAAAAATGAGGAAATATTAAAACTTTTACTTATAAATACATAATGAGGTTTACATAGACCTCTAACATACGACTTATGCAGATTACATAGGCTACTCACATAAGAAGCTTACTTAGGCTTCTCAATTGGTTAACACAGTACATACGAATTAGTCTAAACCATTATTTAATATTGAACTATTTAAAAAGAAGTCTAAACATTGGGCATATCCCTTACACAAATGTATAATTACCACATAGGGCTAACAACAATATCCTCAAACAATAGGAATGAAATGAATGTCTTCAGAATATAGCAATACTACTAGGGTAGAGTAGTTGGCACCATCCTCGAATTATAGGACCTACCAAAACTTGGGAAATCTTCCAAGTTCACTTGAAATCGACCTTGATACTTCAACAATCCGAACCTATATAATTGTAGAAATGTAAGCAATATGGATTAGTACAACCACTTGTACTAAGTAAGGATATATGCACATAAAACCAATTAGAGATGTGCATAAAAAGAACCATTTATTTAGAAACATGCTGAGTCATTTAAACACCCTAATGCACATACAAGATAGCATATACAAGACAAGGAATCACAACAACATAAGACATGTTCATAATCAAGACAACACCAACATAAAGTCATCTTAACAGATCAGTTCAGTTAGTAAATATCATAAATATACAAGACCCTTACCAACAATGTTATCCCAAGTCTACAAATGCAATGCTGATGTGAAGCCCCATAAACCCCACACGATCAAGTAAACAAGATAGGAGATCATAAATAATGCCTTGCTTCATAAAACATATCATCATAAGTAGTCATCACCACATATATCAATTAAGAGCAATACCGTGTTCATCAATGTAACAACATCATATAAGATTAACATCATGTAAAAACAAAATATATACATTTCATGATAGAATAATACATAAGAACAACCTCCTAGGTCTACTCTTAGAGAAAACTTATGCAATGTCTAGGTAGAGTCCCCTACCCCTACCAATACTAAGTCAAACCCCTTAAGTCACCCTAGTTAATGTTCAACTTAAGACTTCATTCTACGTTCAGGTACTATTGCCTTAATTGACATAGACCATGTGAGATAAACATGGAATCAAGTGTGATGAAACCTACACCGAAAGAAGGTTCTTTACTTGCGAAAGTAGAACTAAAACACTAACATAGCTTTCTAGGTGGATCCACTAGCTAGTCTTTCTATGGGGGCAACATAATTAAGGAACTAGGAGATATTTCTTGAACACTCTACATGCCCATTAACGTTGGAGTCCTCATCTCATAAGAAACCAACGGTTGAATCTCCTTCTGAGGGGAGTCAACACCTCATGTGGAACTATAGGGTGAATGTTCCTCTAAGGAAAGTCAACACATCTCATTTTCAAGTTCACTCGCTTCTAAGCTATAGTCCGTTTTTGAAATGTCTTTAACCCTTTCTTAATCATCATATCTTAGTATAGGTCGTAGGAGACTAACCCTAGTATATCATCATCATTATCTCTTAGGAATTTCATGAGAATGTCTTTTCACCGCAACCCTTAATTTGTGAGATTAACATCATCATCATCATATCTTAATAAGGAACATAACTGATTCACAATCAACCTTATATCATCATATGTTAATCATCATCTCACAATTCATATAGTCAAGACATTTCAATCACATTCATTCTACCATCACCCATATAGCCTACTCATATATAATACTTCAATTTAACATCATCATCAAGTACAAGCCATCACAATTGAAGTACTGGATTCAGGATCATAGGTCTTACCAATTCACCTTCATAAGCCTCCTTCAATGGAATTACAATCAACCAACCATTTTCACCCATCAATAGTCTTAAAAACATCATACAATAGTAATTTATACAAGAACTAGGTGGATTGCATCATCACTATCTCAATTAACTTTAATTCATAACCTAGGGTTTAGGGAAAAGGGTTCAACATAAATTCCTCAAGAATTAGATTCAATACCAACATTACATTACCTAGGCATTCCATGAATGAATTTGAATATATTAAACATGTTTAACAATCAATACATTCTTCGATTCCCATCAATTCATAAGCAAGATCCAATATTAGGGGAAATTGGGAAAAGGTACACGATCCACACGAAATTCCCTCCCTTAATAAACAATCTACACTCAATCATCCACAAGTAATCACTATTAGCCAAAATCAATCATCAATTTCAAGTTCAGAAGAAAACCCCTTTGTGGAAGAAAACCCTTGGAATTGGGTTATTCAGAAATCATCTTTGAAGGGACCTCTTGGGAAAAGGAAACCCAAGAGTGAGAATCCATACTTTAATGAAGATTAATCAAGCTTTCTTCTTCCGTCAATGGAGGATGAATAGAGACAGAAAGTAGAGAGAGGTGATATCTTTTGGGTTTTGATTTGGGGATTTTATTTGAGTGAGTGAATGTGAGGAAAAACTGATTTAAAATCAATATATAGACCTCCCATGAAATACCAAAGACCCTTCACTTAAGTTGACTATTTAATGAATTCAAACTTGAATAACATATTTGAGATTTTTATTGGGGAATAAGTCCACGACGGGGGGCTGCTCCACAAACATTTTCTAAATTATTTTGTGAGACAGAGGAGTCAACTTTTGTGTCCACGACGTAGACCAAGAATTTTGGTCCAAGTAGGACCTAGTATTCGACACGTACCCATTTCAGCCAAGTGCAATTTCGCTGCTGCTTTTGCAGCTTTCTTGGCCAAGTATGGGGTCCCTTCATAGACCCCTATGACAATCCTCGTGGGGTTGTACCTGGACGTTTTCACCCTATATGCATGCTTTTACCTATTTAAAGTTATTTTACAAGTTTTAGACTTCATAAAACACCTCTAAACCTTCACGAAACCTAAGGATGTTTTACTAGTTCAATTACACTAGCTTCCGAACATCTTGGACGTTTCTTGACGCCTTGACTCTAAAAATTCCTAAATTGTTTGTAAACATTATATTAGCCGTAGAAACAGTGTTAAAAACCTTATACAAACATATGAGGCTGTATATTAGGGCATGGAATTTCGGAGTGTTACATTACACCCCCCCTTTATGAACATTCGTCCCCAAATGACACTAAAATCTTTTTTTGGGAAAGGATAAACTCAATTAGAATCCCAACCAACAACATGCATATAATCATAATGAGTCACACTATAGTAGTACTTCACAACTCCATTCAACACATAATATAGCATTACACATAGCAACTCAATCATAACACATAAAAGCTAAATATTTCATAACACATTATGAGGAACTAACTTCTCAACATCAAAATGATATTAACATGACATTAAGGAGTTACCATGTTATTATTCTAAAGACAACACCAAAATACCAAATATCTTAAGAAGACAAAACATATATTTCACATAAGTGCAAGTTAAGACAAAAGCCTTTTTCATGAAAACTCTTTGACACAACCTTTATCAAAATTTGCACATACTTAGAAATACCAAATTCATATTATTCCTTATTTTCATTATTGAGAGGAATTACTAACATCAATTGGGAAAATGATGAGGATAGCGGGATTTCATGTCGGCCTAGGCCTCCTATGTTTCTCCCTCAACTAGGTGGTTTATCCATAGACTTTTTATGGAGGATCCCTCTTTGTTCCTCAAATTCTTAAGTTGGCAATCTAGATTTTGCACCGGAACCTCTTCATTGGAAAGGTCATCATCCACACCAATGCACTTCAATAAAATGGACACATGGAATACCGGATGAATCGAAGCTAGTTCACTAGGTAATCTCAACTTGTATGCTACCTTTTCGACCCTTTACAAAACCTCATAGGGAGCCAAATACAAGGGAATTAATTTCTCCTTTTTTTCAGAATGTCATCACCCCTTTCATAGGTGAAATCTTCAAATACACCTTATCATCTACTTCAAATTCAATATATGTCCTTCTATTATCGGCATAGGACTTTTATCGACTATAGGCTGTCTTCAAACTATCCCTTATGATGTGAACTTTCTATAAAGCTTCATAGACTATTTCATGACTGAGGAGTGCAGACTCACCCACCTCAAAGCACCCAAATGGAGACCTAGATCTCATACCATGAAGAGCTTCAAGTGGAGCCATGGAGATACATGAATGATAGCTATTATTAAAGGAGTACTCAATCAACGGCAAGTGATTGTACCAATTCCCTTTGAAGTCTATCACACAATATCTTAACATATCGTCAAGGGTTTGAATTGTATGCTCCGCGTGACCATCCGTTTGGGGATGAAAAGAGGTGCTTAACTTTACTTGTGTACCCTATCCTTTTTGAAATGATCTCCGAAAATGAGACGTGTATTAAGACCCTCTATTCGATATGATGGATAACGAAATGCCATTAAGACTCACAATATCTTCATGTAGATCCATGCATTATATTCTACCGAGTAAGTGGAATTGATGAGGATGAAGTGAGCGGATTTCGTCGATCTATCCACTATCACCCAAATCGAGCCATTTTGCCTCCTAGTATGAGGCAACCCAACTATGAAGTCCATTTTAATTTCCTCCCATTTCCAAGTGGGGACTTCCAACGTTTGAGTCAAACCACTCGACTTTAGATGTTTGACTTTCACTTGTTGGCAATTGGGACACTTTGCTACAAACTCCGCTATTTCCCCTTTTAGGCCATCCAATCAATACACCTTTTTAAGGTCAGAATACATTTTGGTGTAACCCGAATAACTAGAATATCGGGAATAATGAGCTTCTTCAAAAACCCTATTCCTCAAATCATCCACATCCGGCACACAAATCTACCTTAGTACCTTAGCACACCATCCCACGCTAGGGATATGAGTCATTTAACTTGCTAAGTACAAATTTGTCCAACTCCATCAATAGTGGATCAAGATGTTGATTAGACTTCACCTCAACCACTAAAGATGATTCGGAGTTATGATGGACCACGAAACAACCATTAGGAGAATCTTCCAACCGAACACCAAATCTAGCAAACCGATGAACATCTTTCACTAGGTCTTTCTTGGCTTCCTCAACATGAGACACACTACCCATGGCCATACTACTTAGAGTATCTACCACCACATTATCTTTGTCGAGGTGGTAGGGAACAGTCATGTTATAATCTTTCAACAATTCCAACCATCGTATTTGTCTGATATTCAACTCCTTTTGGGTTAACACATATTAAAGACTCTTGTAGTCGGTATACACATCCACATGAACATCATACAAGTAAAGCCTCCATATTTTTAAACTAAACACCGCGATCGCTAACTCAAGATCATGAGTGGGATAATTCTTCTCATGAACGTTGAGTTTTCTAGAGGCATAGGCTACTACCTTCCCATGTTTCATAAGGACACAATCCAAACCCATTCGGTATGCATCACAATATACCATTAAACCCTTGGTACACCCGATAAAGTCAACACTGGAGCAGAGGTAAGCCTATCTTTTAACACTTGAAAGCTTCTTTCACAAGCTTCCGACCACTCATACTTCACATTCTTTTTGGTCAAGGTAGTAAAAGGAGAAGAAATGGATGCAAACCCTTCCACAAATCTCCTATTGTACTCGGCTAAATACAAGAAACCTGTAATGTCTGTTGGAGACAATGGTCTAGCACAATTCTTTTCTGCCTCAGTTTTCCTTGGATCGACCTCTATACCCTTAATTAAGATAATATGACCACAAAACGCCACCAATCTAAAAAAAACTCACAATTGCTATACTTGGAAAACAGTTGGTGTTCGTTAAGTACCAACAATACCACCCTTAAATGGTCCATGTGTTCACCCTCATTCTTCTAATATACCAAGATATAATCAATGAAAACAATCACAAAGGAATCTAGGTAGTTCGAAACCCCTATTATGTAAGTCCATAAGCGCCATTGCAGCATTAGTGACTAGGAACTCATAGTTATCATACCTAGTTTGTAAAGTCGTTTTAGGTATATTCTCACCTCTCACCCAATGTTGGTGACACCCCGATCTCATCTCATTCTTAAAAAGTAGATTTTCCTTTAGAGTTGATAAAACAAGTCGTCAATCTGAGGGAGAGTATACACGTCTTAATGGTGACTTTATTGAATTGGTGAGAATCAAAACACATCCAAAGGGACCCATCCTTCTTCTTCACAAACAATGCCGGAGCACCCCATGGGGAAATACTAGGTTGAATGAAGCCTTTATCTTGTATATCTTTGAGTTGATCCTTCAACTCTTTCAATTCGACCAGAGCCACCCGATAAGAAGGAATTGAAATGGGGTTCGTATCCAGTAATAAGTCTATACCAAAATCATTTTCCTGTTCGGGAGGAATTTTAGGCAAGTCATTCGGAAAGACTTTCGGAAATTCCCTCACTACAAGGACCAACTCAGTAGGAGTAGTTTTGGAGTCTAGATCTTTGACTCTTACTATATTGTATAAACACCCTTAAGATATCATCTTACAAGACTTTAATCAAGAAATTATACGACCTCTAGGAATAGAATTTCCGTCCTTCCACTCTAAGACATGTTCATTAGGAAAATTGAACTTAACAACGCTTGTTCGACAATCAATGGAAGCAAAACAAGCATGCAACCAATCCGTTCTAAAAATGACATTAAAATCAACAATATAAAGTTGTACCAAATCCACCCATGTAACTCTTTGGGCAAAAATAAGGAAAACTCATAAACACTCGTCTAACCACAACGGAGTCACCTATCGTGGTAGTAACCGAAAAAGGTTCAATCAACACATCAGGTAGAATATCAAAATTTCTAGCTACTGATGAGTTACAAATGATAAGGTAGAATTGGAATCTAATAAAGCATAAAAATCAGTAGATAAGACTTGTAACATACCAGTGTCCACATTGGGAGACTCCTCTTGCTCACCCCTAGAGGGGAGAGCAAAGCGTTTTCACTTTGGAGATTCGGAACTAGTGCCACTAGCTTGATCTTGACCACTTCCCTTCTCTTGACTTCTCACATTGGGGAAATCCATAACCTTATGGTAACTCTTGCCACACCTAAACCAATTCTCTGTCCCAACTAGACACTTACCCCAATGTTTCTCACCACTCTTGGAACAAGTTGGTTTCTTTCAAGGTGAACTCCCACTTCTTGACTTTTGGGACTTAGTGTTAGACACCCTACGCTTGTTAACCTTGGGAAATTTTGAAGGAACTTGGTTAGAAACCCTCATCTTGAACCTAGTCTAGTCTTGAATCTCAAGCCTACCGTTATGTAGCAACTCTTTCCGAGAGGTACTACAACTTCACACGAAACCCTATTTAATACTTGCAACATTTAAAAGAGATTAACGAAGAACATATTGATTTTAATCTAGTTGAGAGGTTAGATTCATAGCGAATGATTTAGTTAAGGATGTGCATCTTTCGCATTTAAATATTTAATTTACATAGAAATTGATATGACAAAAAATTTTAACTTATGAAGAAAAATCCTCCATAAATTTTTTAAGCAAATCACCGTCGAGCTTATCATTATAAATTATCCTCACACAAAAGGATGAAATAACAAGAGTAATACCAACTTCCGAGTACCGAAATTTTTGGGTTCATACGTCACACAAACCTACATAACACATAGCAAATTATTATATGAGAAGACATGGGTTTACACACCCCAAAAAGATAAAAACATATAGTCGTACTTATATTACAACCCATGGTGACATAACCAAATTAGCCCTCAAAATTTATGGTAAATATACAACACATAGATCATGTATAAGTCCCAAAGTTTATGCAAAATATATTTATGCCTATATGCAAGTGTTATCTTCTTCAAAGCTTTCAAAATATCCATCTTCAATGACCAACTTCAAGTGTCATCTTGAACATTCTCTACGATAGAAACAATTATCTCTAAGCATAAACCTTAGTGGTGTAGAAAATATAGATCCAACGCCCTTAGATTTATCAAGTCATCGTTCTCAAGTAAAGGGAAAAATAATTGAAATATAATCAGTAAGTCAAATAAACAATATACAAAGAACATCAAGTTTGATAATTAAAGCTCCAAATGTCAATAGCGTCATAGCGTAATTTTCTAAGAGGTTCAATAACAGGAATCACCCAACATATACATCATGTGGTCACACCAAGAACGAACAGGTATCAAGAAGGGGCGACACCCTGTATCAAGAAGGGTCAAAGCCCAATAAGCAAGAGAACCAAGAACCATATTAAAAGTGGCTTTCTACTTCGTACTTAAAACGGACAAATCCCATACTTAACACGAACTAAAAATCAAGAGTCTAGGTTGTAAATGATCCAAATTAAGAGGCATTCCAATAGTGAAAAAGTCACAGCCACAACAAGGACAAAGTCCAAACAAGAATGCCAATTGATCAAACAATCCGTACCAGTGGGCGAGTTACACAAGAGTCTTTAACGTCTTAAGCGACGACAACACAACAGTGCAAAGTGACAAGAGGTAACCAACGTACCAATATAAACTTTCAGATATACCAGCAAGTAACAATAGTACAAGTACAATTTACACACAAACATACGTTCTTTAGAAAAGAAACAGTCCAACACCACTTCAAGAGTTCAACCGTAGACCCACAAACGTCTCAAGGTCCTCAACTTGTTCACGAGTATATACAACCTTAAAAATATAATTAAATAACTTATTTAATTTTTAGTATCTCAAAAATGTTGAATCAAATCAGGATAATCATCACAAGTATGCTTAGCGTTTACAAATACGACTATGTTGCTAGAGCAGTGATTCTGGCCAGCTTAATGTCTTATGTCGCAACTATGATTTGAAAGAGAAAACGGCAAAACTTGATTTTATATCCTTCATAAAAGATTTAGGTACATCTACAAGAAGATATAATAAAAAAACTAACAGTTGAATAGACAAAATTTCTAATTCCAGTAGCTGGACAGAACTTGTCCTATGTTGCGTACCATATTTGGAATCCATAACAACAAAATTAGAGTTTTTCATATGAATTAGAGTTGTATAACTACTAAATATATTTCCAAATTGTATTTACTCACTGCAAACTAAGTTCTATCGAAAGAGATATGCATAAAATACCAAACACTATCCAGTTAAAAACCATATTTCACTTACCAAAAGGAAATGTGTGTGTGTTTGATTCAAGCTAAAAGGAGCTAGATTTCTCTTGATTTTGAAGAACAACTCTTTATATAATGTTCGAAGGTTCACATACTTCAAGTTATACGAAATTCACAAGAGGAGGTGTGAAATATATAGCTACACATATTATCCTCATCATATGGATAGATGTCACCACAAGGTAATGCCCAAATAATTGTGTGCTGCCCAAATTGCATATATATATATATGTGTGTGTGTGTGTGTGTGTGTGTGTGTGTGTGTGTGTGTGTGTGTGTGTGTGTGTGTGTGTGTGTACAAGTCAATTTACATAAATACCCCCATAGAATACCTTAAATTACGATAACAAATTATGTTAAGCACATTTTCAATTATCACAAAATTTCAAGTTCCCAAAATGAGTATAAAAAACATTATAGTAATTAATCATTGGTGTATTTACATGAAAATCTTGGTATAGCATTTTAGGGTGTTACAAATCTCTCCCCCTTAATGAAATTTCTTTTCGTAATTACCTTAGGCTAGTCTTGGAACAAGTGTGGATATTGAGTCCTCATATCTTCTTCTCTCTCCCAGGTAGCTTCTTTTCCAGAATGGTTCATCCAAAGTACCTTTACTAAGGGGATTTTCTTATTCCTAAGCTGCTTTACTTCCCGAGATTGAATTAGGATTGGTTCTTCATCATACGTCAAGTCAAGATTAACCTTAATGGATTCAACTTGGAGAACATGAGATGTATCAGAATGGTATCTTCTAAGCATAGAAACATGGAAGACATCGTGGATCTTGTCTAACTGAGGTGAAAAGGCTAACTTATATTCATTGTCCAAACCTTTCAAGTATCTCATAAGGTCCAATAAGTCAGGGACTAAGTTTTCATTTTTGACCAAATCTTCTCATAAGGTCTAATAAATTAGGGACTAAGTTTTCCTTTTTGCCCAAATCTCATAATATTTTTCCATGGAGACACCTTTAAGAATACTTTATATGCAACTTTGCATTCAATGTCACGTCTTTTAGGATCGCGGTACGAATTTTGTCTATCTGAAGAAATCTTTACACGATCCTTGATAATGTTTACCTTATCCTCGGATTGCTGCACCATTTCAGGACCAATAAGCTTTCTTTCACCAATTTCACTCCAACAAAGAGGGGTAAGACATTTTCTTCCATATAAGGATTCATAGGGAGGCATTCCAATACTTTATTTAAAGCTATTTTGTAAGCAAATTCTACAATGCCAAGTATTTGTCCCAACTACCCTCAAACTCCATAATGCAAGCTCGAAGCATATTCTGCAAAATTTGTATCACTCTTTCCGAATGGCCATATGTATGAGGACGGAACGAAGTGCTAAATTTCAAATTAGTACCCAAAGCTTCCTGGAAGCTACCCAAAAATCTAGATGTAAACCTTGGGTATGGATTATATAGATATAGACACAGGGATCCCATGTAGTCTTACAATCTCATTAATGTACAACTCGGCTAAACGGTCAAGTGAGTGATCCATTCTAATTGCTAGTAAGTGAGAACTCTTGGTTATCCTTTCAACAATCACCCATATTGCATCATGATTTCTTTGAGTACGATGAAGTCCAGAAACAAAGTCCATAGTTATTCTCTCCCATTTCCATTCTTGCATCGACAAGGGTTATATTAAATCAACATGGACTTGATGTTCTACCTTTAATTTTTGACACACCAAACATTTTCAAATTGAAATCCGCAATGTGTCTCTTCATACCAATCCACCAATAATTTTCTTCGATTGTCTGGTACATCTTTGTACTTCTAGGATACATAGCATACGGTGAAGGATGTGCTTCTTTTAATATTTCTCTCCTCAACTTTTCATCATTAGGGACACATAACCTATTTTGATAAAGTAATACACATTCAATTTTTTATGTAAAATCAAGTTTTCCCCATTTTGGGCATCTCTGTCCATTTTACAAGTTTCTCATCTAACTTTTGTGTTTCCTTCAACTGCTCAAGTAATATTGGCCTTACTTGAAAATTAGCGATAAGTGAACCATTTGAATCAGGTATAAAACAAATATTCATGGATCTTAACTCAAGGATAAATGTCAAAGGACTCAAAGAAATGATTGATAAGGATTTTTGACCTATGGCATCGGGAACAACATTAGTTTTACCTAGATAATAATTAATCGTGTAGTCATAATTCTTGATAAGTTCAAGCCATCTATGTTGTATTAGGTTAAGCTCCTTTTGATTACCCAAGTACTTTAATCTCTTGTGATAAGTGGATATATAAATTTTCTCTCCATATAAATAATTTCGCCATATTTTTGAATAAAAATTTGTATCACTCTTTCCGAATGGCCATATGTATGAGGATGGAACGAAGTGCTAAATTTCAACTTAGTACCCAAAGCTTCCTGGAAGCTGCCCAAAAATCTAGATGTAAACCTTAGGTATGGATTATATAGATATAGACACAGGGATCCCATGTAGTCTTACAATCTCATTAATGTACAACTCGGCTAAACGGTCAAGTGAGTAATCCATTCTAATTGCTAATAAGTGAGAACTCTTGGTTAGCCTGTCAACAATCACCCATATTGCATCATGATTTCTTGAGTACGATGAAGTCCAGAAACAAAGTCCATAATTATTCTCTTTCATTTCCATTCTTGCATCGACAAGGGTTGTAGTAAACCAAGAGGTACTTGATGTTCTACCTTTAATTTTTGACAAACCAAACACTTTCAAATTGAAATCCGCAATGTGTCTCTTCATACCATTCCACCAATAATTTTCTTTGAAAGTCTGGTACATCTTTGTACCTCTAGGATACATTGCATATAGTTAAGGATGTTCTTCTTTTAATATTTCTCTCCTCAACTTTTCATCGTTAGGGACACATAACCTATTTTGATAAAGTAAGACACGTTCAATTGTTTATGTAAAATCATGTTTTCGCCATTTTTAGCCTCTCTAGTCCATTTTACAAGTTTCTCATCTAACTTTTGTGCTTCCTTCTACTGCTCAAGTAATATTGGCCTTACTTGCAAATTAGCAATAAGTGAACCATTTGAATCAGGTATAAAACAAACATTCATGGATCTTAACTCAAGGATAAATGTCAAAGGACTCAAATAAATGATTGATAAGGATTTTTGACTTAAGGCATCGGGAACAACATTAGTTTTACCTAGATAATAATTAATCGTGTAGTCATAATTCTTGATAAGTTCAAGCCATCTATGTTGTCTTAGGTTAAGCTCTTTTTCATTACCCAAGTACTTTAAGCTCTTGTGATCAGTGGATTTATGAAATTTCTCTCCATATAAATAATTTCGCCATATTTTTGAATCAAAATTTGTATCACTCTTTCCTAATGGCCATATGTATGAGGATGGAATGAAGTGCTAAATTTAAACTTAGTAACCAAAGCTTCCTTGAAGCTGCCCAAAAATCTAGATGTAAACCTTGGGTATGGATTATATAGATATAGACACAGGGATCCCATGTAGTCTTACAATCTCTTTGATGTACAACTCGGCTAAACGGTCAAGTGAGTAATCCATTCTAATTGTTACCCGTATTGCATCATGATTTTTTTGAGTACGATGAAGTCCAGAAACAAAGCCATAGTAATTCTCTCCCATTTCCATTCTTGCATCGACAAGGGTTGTAGTAAACCAACACGGACTTGATATTCTACCTTTAATTTTTGACAAACCAAACATTTTCAAATTGAATTCCGCAATGTGTCTCTTCATACCATTCCACCAATAATTTTCTTTGATAGTCGTGTACACCTTTGTACCTCTAGGATACATAGCATACTGTGAAGGATGTGCTTCTTTTAATATTTCTCTCCTCAACTTTTCATTATTAGGGACACATAACCTATTTTGATAAAGTATGACACATTCAATTGTTTATATAAAATCAAGTTTTCCCCATTTTGGGCCTCTCTAGTCCATTTTACAAGTTCCTCATCTAACTTTTGTGTTTCCTTCAACTGCTCAAGTAATATTGGCCTTACTTACAAATTAGCAATAAGTGGACCATTTGAATCAGGTATAAAACAAAAATTCAAGGATCTTAACTAAAGGATAAATGTCAAAGGAATCAATGAAATGATTGATAAGGATTTTTGACTTAAGGCATCGAGAACAACATTAGTTTTACCTAGATAATAATTAATCGTGTAGTCATAATTCTTGATAAGTTCAAGCCATCTATGTTGTCTTAGGTTTATATCCTTTTGATTACCTATGTACTTTAAGCTCTTGTGATCAGTGGATATATGACATTTCTCTCCATATATATAATGTCGACATATTTTTGAATCAAACACTATAGCAGCAAGTTCAATATCATGAGTAGGATAATTCAATTCATGCGGTTTTAATTTCCGAGAGGCATAAGATATTACCTTCCTTTCTTTCATAAAAACACATCCTAGATCGTTGTGAGAAGCATCATTGTACACTACATATTCTTTCCCTTCAATTGGTAGAGTAAGTATACGCACTTGAGTCAACAAGGATTTGAGTGTTTCAAAGCTATTTTGACATTTTTCATCCCAAATAAGCATTATTTTCTTCTGCATGAGTTTAGTCAAAGGGGAGGCAATAATGGAGAAGCCTTTCACAAATCTTCTATAGTATCCTGCTAATCCCAAGAAACTTCTTACCTTAGTCGGACTTTTGGGAGGTCTCCGTTCAACAACTACTGTTATTTTACTAGGATCCACCTTTATGCCTTCACTTAATACAACATGTCCCAGAAAAGACACTTCATCAAACCAAAATTCACATTTAGAAATTTTAGCATAAAGTTCTTTATCCTTTAAAATATGCAAAATAACCCGGAGGTGTTTATCATGTCTCTAAAAACAACCACAAACTGATCAAGATAAGGCTTGAATACTCGATTCATTAGATCCATAAATACCGCAGGAGCATTTGTCAATCAGAATGGCATCACCAAAAATTCATAATTACCATACTGAGTTTTAAAAGCAGTTTTAGGAACATTTCTCTCTAACACACAGTTGGTGATATCTAGACCTTAAATCGATCTTTGAGAATACTTTACCACCCTTCAGTTGGTCAAACAAATCAGTAATCCTTGGTAATGTATATCTATTCTTTGTTGTTATTCTGTTCAATTGTCTATAGTCAATACAAAGCCTAAGAGTGTCATCTTTCTTCTTTACAAATAAAACAGGGGATCCCTAAGGAGAAACACTAGGTCGAATAAAAACTTTCTCAATAAGTTCTTGCAATTGAGATTTCAATTGTCTTAATTCTGCTTTAGCCATTCTATAAGCAGTGAAGGAAATAGGGGTAGAGCAAGGAATAAGCTCGACTGGAAATTCAACTTCTCTTTCCGGGGTCTATCCAGGAAGGTTTTCTTGGAAGACGTTTGGAAAATCACATACAGAAGCTTTGTCCTTTATACAAGGGCTCTTCAACTGTGTATCAACTATGTGAGCGAGGTATGCCTCATAACCTTGACACACAACTTTCTTGCCTAGGCAGCAGAAATAATACTAGATGTCAAAGATCTTTCATTTTGTACAATGATATGTGAACATGTAGGATCTTTAAAAGTCACATGATTTGACCTGCAATCTACGACTGCGTGATATTTACAAACCCAGTCCTTCCGAATAATAACATAAAAATCCTTGAAGGGCATTTCAATCAAATCATTTGGGAAGACCAGATTTTGAATTACGAAGGGACAATCATGATAAATTTTATTACACACAACCTGATAACCTAATGGACTTTCAAAAAACACATCATAATTAAGTCTCATGGATTTCAGATTTTCAAGAAGGACAAGTGATGAACAAATATAGGAATGTGTAGAACCAGGATCAAACAATGTAAACACAAAAAAAGCCAAATAAGTGAAATTTACTGACAACCACGTCTTGTCGATATTGATCATCCCTCTGCCTCATAGCATAAGCGCGTGCAATACTCTTTTTCCACTAGCTTGATTACCTCTACTTGCATCTGCTCCTTGGGTGTTCATAGGCCTTGCACCTTTATTAGTTTGAGGAGGATTAATAGAAGGCTTATGAACCGAGCCTTCAGTTTTCAAGGAAGGATCATTATTAGGATTAGGACAGCCCTTCACTTTATAATCAAAGATCCCACAATTAAAACATGCACAAATGCTCTCCTCTAAGTACCAAAGTTATTCATTCCACATTGCAAACAAGTGGTAATGCGAGGCTTGCCTTTGCCATTATTTGGAGTGCTAGCTATAGAAAAATCTGATCTATTTTGCTTTTGTTGAGCTTGCCTATTATCCTCATAATTATCAAACCTTCCTCTTTTTTATGGACCTCCAAAACTGGTCTAGGCTTTTGGAATCTGTTTTCATTTCTACTAGCTTCTTCTTTATCAAGTTATTCCCAAGTAGAAGCAGCAGACACTAACTTACAAAAATTCTCATGTTACAGGATCACCACGTTCTTCCTAATGGAAGAATTTAAACCATCTTCAAATTTCCTGCACTTATATTTTTCCTCTTTAATAATACCCTCAGCATAAAGATACAGCCTTAGAAACTTTTGTTCATATTCAGCAATAGACATGCCTTTTTTCCTTAGATTCAAAATCACTTTTTTCTTTGTATCACAATAAGCCGGTGGTACATACTGCGTGTGAAATTCTTTAAGAAAATCATCCCAAGTATGAACAATATGTTTTACCTTGGAATTTGGAAAACTTACCCACCAAGCATATGCATCCTTTTGTAATAGTGAAATAACATACTTAAATTTGCAAAATCCGAACACTCCAACTGCTCAAACACCCTCTCCATGTGATGTAGCCATTGTTCAGCATCAGTAGGATCAGCAGTGCCTTCAAACTCCACTCCACCCATCATTTTCTCAAAGTTAATCCTATTTGGATCATGCATCGATTCAACCATGTGGTGGAAGAATTCAACCATTTTTTTCTGGAAAGGAGGGTCCATGCCTACAGTACCATGACTCATGTGAGGATGTGAACCAACTCTTACACGCTGATGGTTTCCCACTTCAGACCCACTAATGTTGGGCACATACAATAACACTTAAAAAATCTAAGATGTGTTCTAGAGACTAACATAGGTTTCACAAGTTTTAGACAATATCTTAAGGTCTATATTAATGTATATAAGTCATTTAAGAAGGTTAGAAACCAAAACGTGAAAGAACGTCCATTACGTCCGGAAAATAGTCCAATGAGGTACTAACGTGGTTTATTCTATTTGACTAGCTTTTGAGGAGTCGTCATATGATGAAAATTGGTGGAAGGGTGTCTAACATGCATTAGAGTTAATTCATAGTCGAAATTTCAGGGCACGACTCCCCAAGGACCAACCAAGGGCCCTTGACGAGGACCCTTGAAAAGGTGACAAAAAGTTGTCAATGGACAGTGTGACCTACGGATGCCACAAACGGCTCGTGGTCCAATCGACGGGGCACCATCTGCCTCCGTTGATGGTCACTTAGTCAAAATCATTGAAGTTTCATTTTTCATAGTCTATGAAATTAACGACGGATGTGCAACACGGAGGTACATAGTGGTCGTCGATTGACCCACGATCAGTCAATCGGGGTGTCGTCTGTGAGGTCTGTGATTTTTCTGCACGTTTTTAATTAGGTCATTTAATTGGTTGGATTAGTTAGGAGTTTCATTAGGGGTTAGGGTAGGTCTAATTAAGTTAATTAACAACATATATAAAGCCTCTAAGCTAATTAGACAAACCTAAGCTCTCATAACTCACAATATCTAAAACTCTCGTCCTTCTCTCTTCTTTCTCTCACTTGTTGAAGAACTCCATTGAAGACCAAGCTAGGGGTCAAGGGATGTAAAGGGTCGAATTTATCCATCAATATTTATCAAAAATCAATGTATGTGATTCCTTTCACCTTTGGGACTTCATTCCCAAAGAGTTCCTTCAAATTGGTTTCAAAAATTGAGTTTTCATGTGGGTTTTTTTCCAATATCGAAATTGATGTTGGGAATTACTTTATTTAGGATTTATTTTTGCTATTATGGATATATTAACATGTATTCTAATTTAATTATGTTATATCTTGATGGATTGGTCTAGTTTGTAGAAGATTATCTATTCCCCTTAAGCCGAAGTGGTGGTCTTAATATGAATTGTGTAATGTTTGTCCAATCGCCTTGGTTATTGGTTGAGTTACTACTCTATGATGTTATTGTATCAATTATGAATAGATAAAGATTAATTATATACCTATCATGCTAGTTCTTGATGTAGTTGATGAAGGTTATGAAGTGTGTCATGAAATTTACCTAAGTCTCTTATTTTAAGCTATGAACTAGTGATGAGTTGTGATATACTGATTCAATTGGCCTTGTCATCATATTGGTTATTGTTGTGTGATGATATTAATCCTCTATTGGGTTGATTTAGGCTTGATGGTAAGACCTTGAAGATGGATTATGAAGGAGACTTAGTAAGTCTTATGATCCCTATTCTTTACTTCAATTGTGGTTACTTGAGATTAAGTAATGATGTTGCATTGAAGTATATCTTGTATTAGGATTAATTGGGTCGGTATGATGTTGAATTGAAATTTCTTGACTATGATTGTGAGGTTGACTAAGATATAAATGTGACGATGGTTATTCTTATGAACATGTGTTTGGTCTCTATTACTAATTTATGATGTTATGTACTCTTATTAATATGTTATCTGGTGTTGGACATTGGTTATAGTACTTATTAGGTATACTTGATCAAGTAAGGTTATGGGGCTTTGCTGAGTTTTTTCACAAGTAGACTTAATGAGGGTCATGAGTAATGGTCTTGCTTTATTATGATATGATGAATTCTTATTCATGCTTGTGATGTTATTACTTGATTATAGGGTTGTATTTTACATGGGTTCAAGTATGTTGATATGCATGTTACTTTCTTTGATTTAATGTGGTTTAGTCTTCTATAGTACATGGTATTGTCTTGATGAATATGCATTAATGACTTGTATTGGTGATTGAATGTGCATAAAAGCTTTCCAAATGAAAAAGAGCATGTGCTAATGAAATTCCCCTTTTTAGTATGATTTGATGTTATATGTGCATATGGTCTCACACATAGTAAAAGTGTTGTACTTGCCCCATTTTCTTCCTTTTTCCCAAACATTTTAGATTCCGGCCATTGAAGGTTTTTGAGACGACTTTGAAGAAGAATTGGAATTTCTCAATCATCCAATTGGGTAAGTCCTCACTTTCGAAGGGTAATGCCAATATCAAGATGATGGAGTTGTTTTAGGTCTAAGACTCTTATGTTCTTTCCCTTTTATCATTTTGAGTAAGAATTTGTATAGCCTATACGTGGCTCTATTACATTGATGTATGGGCTAGGCCCAAATTGATATAATCTTGTTAGATTGTTATGAAAAGAGACACTCATTTAAGACTATGTTATATCTTATATATAATTTTGTGCAATAAAGTAGAAGACTATGTAATCTTCTTATACGAAGGGTCTATGTATACTCGATATGAATATATTACATGTACGTAGAGGTCTATGTAAACCTCCATGTAGAAGTAATGAAAAATTTTTAATTTTCCACATTTTTAACCTATGATTGTAATGATGTATGCTAAGATACTAGTCTTAGTCCTCAAAGAGGACGACGACGCTGATTACGTCTAGGGGGTGCTCTCCGGATGTTACACATACTCATTCGGGATATGTTCTTCAACCTCTTCTAGTGCATTAGATTGGGAAACAGAGGCACCCGAACCTTCACGAGTAGCTTCCATAGGCCGGTAAGAAGAAAGTGGAGATAATCCTTTAAAATAATATCACACTGCATTAGGGACATGTACATAATGCATGTGCACTATACATGAAATAAGGATATAGAAAAACTATGTAAGTGAACATGAACTCCATATAGGACCTTTTCGAAAGCAAACAAATATCCATGTAATTCACAACAAAAATCCTAGAACCACAAACCTAGGCTTGGTACCAACACTTGTAGCGACCCTTTCCAAGAGGTACTACAACTTGAAAAGAATCCCAATTTAATACTTAGGACATGTAAAGAGATTAACGAAGAACATACTGATTTTAATCTAGTTTATGGATTAGGTTCATAACGAATACTTTAGTTAAGGATGTGCATCTTGTCCATTTAAACATTTATTTTTAATTGAAATTGATATGACACATAATTTTAACTTATGACGAAAAATTCTCTAAATCACCGACGAGCTTATCATGCATATATTATACTCACACATAAGGATGAAATAAAAAGAACACTACTAACTTCTCACATAAACTTACACATTTAGAAGATTAGTATATTACAAGACATCGGTTTACACACCCCAAAAAGATAAAAACATATAGTAGTACTTATATTACAACCCATGGTGACATGACCAAATCAACTCTCAAAATCTCATGTATATATACAAAACATAGATCATGTACAAGTCCCATCGTTTATACAAAATATGTATATGCCTATATGCAAGTGTGATCTTCTTTAAGGCATGCAAAATCTCCATCTTCAATGACCAACTTCAAGTGTCCAATTGAACATTCCCTATGATAGAAACAACTATCGCTAAGCATATAGCTTAGTGGTGTAAAAACTATAGATCCGGCACCCTTAGGTTCATCAAGTCATCATCAAGTCAAGGGCATCATAATTGAAATATAATCAGTAAATCAAGTAAACAATATACAAAGAGCATCAAGTTGATAATTAAAGCTCCAAATGTCAATTGCGTTCATAGCACGATTTCCCAAAAAGTTCAATAACACGACTCCCCCAATATATACATTATGTCGTCACCCCATCCACGAGCAGGTATCAAGAAGGGTATACGCCCTGTATCAAGAAGGTTCAAATCCAAATAAACAAGAGAACCAAGAACCATATTAAAATGGCTTTCTAGTTTGCACTTAAAATGGACAACTCCCATACTTAAGACGAACTAAAAATCCAGAGTAAGATTTCAAATAATCCAAATCAAGAGGCCTTCCAATAGTGACGAAGTCACATCCACAAGAAGGACAATGTCCAACCAGAATGCTAAGTAATCAAACAATCTATACAAGTGGGCGAGTTACACAAGAGTCTTTAACATCTTAAACGACAACAACACACTAATGCAAAGTGACAAGAGGTAACCCACGTACCAATATAAACTTATAGATCCACCAGCAGGTAACAATAGTACAAGTACAAGTTTATACACAAACCTCAGTTCTTTAGACAAAAAACAGTCCAACACCACTTCAAGAGTTCAAACTGTAGACCCACAAACGTCTCAAGGTCCTCAACTTATTCACACGTACATAAAAACTTAAAAATACAATTAAACAAGTTATTTATTTCTAAATATCTCAATAGTGTTAAATTAAATAAGGATAATTATTACAAGTATGCTTAGCCTTTACAAATTCAACTATGCTGCCAGAACTGTGATTTTAGCCAACTTAATATCTCATGTCACAACTAAGATTTGAAAGAGAAAACGGCAAAACTGGACTTTATATCCTTCATAAAAGATGTAGGTACATCTATTAAGATTTGAAATTACCATGAATCGCCTTATTGTATGTTTTGTACAAAAAGATATAATCATAACACTAATAGTTGAATAAACAGAATTTCTAATTCAGTAGTTGGACAGAACTTATCCTATGTTGCGTCCCATATTTCGAAACCATAAAAGAAAAATTAGAGTTTTCCATAAACTTAAGAGTTGTAAAAATAGAAAATATCTTTCCAAAACATATTTACTCACTGTAAAATAAGTCATATCCAAAGAGATATTCATAACACACCAAACACTGTCCAGTTCAAAAGTATGTTTCCTCACTTACCAAATGGAAGTGTGTGTGTGTAGGATTCAAGCCAAAAGGAGCTAGATTTTTCTTTAATTTGAATAAAAATCTTTATCTAATGTTCTAAGGTTCCTATACTTCAAGTTATACGAATAGGGAATATTGTAGACCTCATCAATGAATTATTGGGGATATTCATTCACCTTTGACCCAAAGAACTTTGGAGGGTTCATCCTAGTGAAGTCCCTAAAGAGAGAAGCCATAGTTCTAGCCCTTTGTTGAACTCGAGGTCCAACCTCCCTATTTGCTTGAGCCGTCATGGCTTGAGATTGAGTAGCTACCTCTTGTGCTTCGGAAGTAATATATTAGTCCAAGCTCACAAAATCCGACCTTATCTCTCCATCCGTCATAGGTTGACGAATGACTGGAGCTTGTTCACCTTGAGGAGCTTGATTGTCTTGTAGAGGAGCTTGGTTGCCTTTGGAGGGAACTCCCACATTATCCAAATCACCCTCCACTCTTCTTGCAGCTGCACATCTTGTAATCATTTCCTATATCCACAAGAAAAGGATTAGAAGTAGAAGGGTCACATAGTGTTACCATTCTAGAGGCACAACTTCCAAGATTACCAATAAATGAGAATTCCTAATTGTCACATAGCGCGTCATTCATAAGTGAGGCGTGCTTCACACCCATGAACAAGACTCTACGTAAACCTATTCCAATGAGACATAAATCCTACAATTACTTTAACCTCATGCTACGATACCAAGTTTGTTCTGACCAAGGAGCACCCACTTGACGTAACTGGGTTGTCGTTCTTGAAGAGGACTTAGACCTCTCATCTTAACATATCATAGTTTTAAAATGCGAAAAATTAAAAATTTTACTTATGTACATAATTAATGAGCTTTACATACACCTCTCACATACTACTTGTGGAGTTTACATAGACTCCTCACATAGGAAACTTACTTAGGCTTCTCAGTTAGGAAACATAGTACGTACGAATTAGTCTAAACCATTCTCTCATATTGAAAGTAGAAATTGGGCATAACCCTTACACAAATGTATACAACAATATCCTCAGACAATAAGAATGAAATGAATGTCTTTAGACAATAAAAAAACTAATAGGGTAGAGTAGTTGGCACCATCCTTGAACTGGAGAACCTACCAAAACATGGGAAATCTTCCAAGTTCTCTTGCGAATCGACCTTCATACTACAACGGCTCGAACCTACGTTATTGTAGAAATAGAAGTAATATGGTTTAGTACAACCACTTGTACTAAGTATGGATATATGCACATAAAACCAATTGAAGACATTCATAAAAAGGACCATCTCTTTAGAAACTTACTAAGTCATTTAAAAATCCTTATGCAAACAAATGATAACATATACAAAACAAGGAATCACTACAATATAAGAGATGTTCATAATCAAGACAGCACCATCATAAAGTCATCTGAACATATCATGTTTATTAGTTCATATCATCAACAAACAAGACCCTTACCGACAATCCCATCCCAAGATACAAGGGAAATGCTCATGTGAAGACCCATAACCCCACACAATCAAGTAAACAATAAAGGAGATCATAAGTAATTCCTTGCTTCATAACACATAACATTATAAGTAGTCATCACCACAAATAAAAATTAAGACCAGTACCATGTTCATCAATGTAACCAACATCATATAAGAGTAACATCATGTAGGAACAATATATATACTTCTCATAATATCATAATATATAAGAACAACCTCGTAAGACTCCTCTCAGAGACAACTTGTGCAATGTATAGGTAGAGTCCCATACCTCTACCTATACTAAGTCAAACCCCTTAAGTCACCCTAGTTAATGTTCACCTTATTACTTCATTTTACTTTCGGGAACAATTGCCTTAATCGACATAGACCATGTGAGCTAAACATGAAAACCGCTGTGATGAACCCTACACCAAAAGAAGGTGCTTTACTTGCCAAGGTAGAACTAAAGCATTAACATAAATTTTTAGGTGGATCCACTAGCTAGTAATCCTTTCGGCGCAACATAATTAAGGAACTAGGAGATATGTCTTGAACCCTCTACATTATCATTAGAATTGGAGTCCTAATATCATGAAAAAACATAGAGTGAATCTCCCTCCAAGGGGACACAACACCTCATGTGGAACTACAGGGTAAATCTTCCTCTAACGAAAGTCAACGCCTCTCATTGTCAAGTTCACTCGGTGCTAATTTAAAGTTCCTTTTTGAAATGTCTTTAAGTCTTTCTTAATCATCATATCTTAGCATAGGCAATAGGTTACTAACCCCTTGTATATCATCATCATTAGCTCATTAGGAATTACATGGGAATGTCCTTTCATTGCAACCCTTCCTTTGTGACATTAACATCATCATCATCATATCTTAATAAGGCATATAAGTTATTCACAATCAACCTTATATAATCATACCTTAATCATCATCTCACAATTCATATAGTCAAGCAATTTCAATTACATTCACATACCATCACCTATATAATCTACTCACATATAATACTTCAATTGAACATCATCATCAAATACAAGACATCACAATTGAAGTAAAGGATTCAAGATCATGTCTCAAAATTGACCTTCATAAGCCTCCTTTGATGGTCTTACCATCAACCAACTATTTTCACCCATCAATAGGCTTAATAACATCATACAATATAATTTATACAAAAACTAGATCAATTGTATCATCACTGTCTCAATTAACTTCAACTCATAACCTAGGGTTAGGGAAAAGGGTTCAACATGAATTCCTAAAGAATTAGATCCAATCCCAACAATACATTACCCTAGGCAGTCCATGAATGAATTTGAATAGATAAAAACAAGTCTAACATTCAATACATTCTTCAACTCCCATCAATTCATAAAAAAGATTCAAGATTCGGGGAAATTGGGGAAAGGGAAATGATCAACACGAAATCCCCTCAACTGACAACAATTAATGAAAAATCAACACTCTGTTATCCATGGGTAATCACAATTAGTCACAATCAATCATCAATTGCTAGTTTGAAGAAAATCTATTTGTGGAAGAAAACCCTTGGATTTGGGTTATTTAGTAATCACCTTTGAAGGGAACTCTTAGGGAAAGGAAACCCAAGAGTGAAGAATATATTCCTTAATAAATCTTAATCCACAAAAAATTGAGTGAAATCCTAGAGAAATTGGTCTTTATCTTCTTTCAATGGAGGGTGAATAGAGAGAGAAAGTAGAGAGAGGTGAGAGCTTTTGGGTTTTGATTTGGCGATTTGATTCGAGTGAGTGAATGTGATGTAAAACTCATTTAAAAAATCAATATATATACCTCCCATGAAATACCCAAAAGACCCCTCACTTAAGTTGACCATTTAATAAAGTCATACTTGAATTCCAAATTTCAGATTTTCATCGAGGAACAAGTCCGCGAGGCGGAGCTGCTCCCGCAAGATTTTCTAAATTAGTTTTTGAGATAGAGGAGTCCTATGTGTGTCCTCAATGCAGATCAAGAGTTTTGGTCCAAGTGGGACCTAGTACGCAATGCAGACCCATTTCAGCCAAGTGCAATTTAGAGTCTGCTTTGGCAGCTTTCTTGGCCAAGTTTGGGGTCCCTCCGTGGACCCCTATGGCGATCCTCGGGGGGTCAAACCTAGAAGTTTTCACACTATATACATTATTTTACCTATTTAAAGTTATTATACATGTTTTAGACGTCATACAACACCTCTAAACCTTCACGAAAACTAAGGACGTTTTACTAGTTCTATTACATTAGCTTCCGGACGTCTTGGACGCTTCTTGACGTCTTAACTTTAAAACTTCCTAAATGGTTTATAAAAATTATATTAGGATTATAAACAGTGTTACAAACCTTATACCAACATGTGAGGCTATAGATTTAGTCATGTACTTTCTGAGTGTTATATCAAGATTGCTTGGAAAATGTTACGATGGGGAAAGGAATATGCAAGGTGAGGTCAATGTCCTTAAATGTTTATTAGGTATGAAAGAAAGTGAATCGGATCATTTCATCAATGATTTGCTCATTAAATTCAACTAACTCCTATTAGGGTCTTTAAAAAGTGTGTTGAAGTGGGAAAACTTGTGATATTGATGTCAAATATTTTTGATGTATTGGGATCTTCTTACGAGATTCTAAAAAAGTAACAACTCAAAAGGCATTAGTTATAGGAGAACTTACAATCGATAGGGGCTTGAATCAATTACTTGGTTTGTCCATAGCTTGTGATACTCGTTGGGGATCTCGTTATAAATCTTTTTACAATTTTAATTTTATGTTTGACCCTATTCTTGATGTTCTTGAATCAGTTGCTCTTGATGCACGATGTATGGATGAAAGAGTCAACGCAATGGGACATCTTTAATCTTGTCAAACATTTAAGGTTGCATTCATGTTGCATTTGATGATAGATGTATTTGTAATCACAAATGAGCTCCATATATGCTTACAAAAAAAGGAGCATCTTATGTTGCCAACACCATGCTACTTGTTAATGTAGCAGAGCAGGTTGCAAGTTGTAAGGGAAGATAAATGGAATTCTCTTATTGCTAAGTTATCTATATTTTTTACCAAAAATGAAATTTTTATACCTAACTTTGAGGATCCATATGTTAGTTGGTTAAGATCAGGTTAAAGACTTGCTCTCTATACAACCTCACATCATTATCTTGTTGAAGTGTTTTGCAATATTATTTATTGGCAACTCCAAGAACTTAATGATCTTTTTAACTTGGCTACTGATTTTCTCCATGGAGTTGCTTGTTTGAAATCTAGTTAACTCATTTTAAATTTTTACTCAAAAAGAAGTAATGAAAATGACTGAATTATATCTATATGGCATTGATGAATTGAATATGAATACTCTTTAGAATCAAATTCCAAGTTGCATTGTTGATATTCTTGATGATATTAAGAGGTTCTCCTATATAAATGGACTTTATGATCTTTCTAGAAGATTAGTCCAAACAAAAAACATTCAAATTATCCTCTAGTATTTCTCTTAGTGAAACTTTCTCTACTTCTACTAGTTACCACTGCATCCATTGAAAGAGCTTTCTCGGCAATGAAGTTATCAAGCATGTACTGTGGAGTCAAATAAGTGATGATTTTTAGTGGTTGTTTGTTGCCTTTTTAAGAAAAATATGTGTTTGATAGTATTCCTAATGATGCTATAATAAAGATATTTCAAATTATGAAACCTCTTAGAGTACAATTGTAATGATATCGGTAGTAGCATTTTCAATTATAAATTATATTTTGATAGGCTTCACTGTGTTTTATTATACATTCTTTGATGTGAGGATTTGTTTTGATTTACTTGAATCAAAATTTAATTTTCTTTGGCTCATTTACAATTTGATTCTACTCTTATCACGTCTACATTTTACATTATGTTTTATCTATTTAAGTTTTCAGATATATGTGCTCTAAATAGGTTGTTTTTTCTTCGACCCGTTCATGTGCGATTCGACCTGTTTATTTATGGCTATTATTTGCATGCCGTATTTTTTTTGACCCCCTTGATTAAAATTCTTCCTCCGCCCTTGCGTGGGACTCACACCAAAATTTCAAGAATTCACTCTGTCAAGAGGTCCAAAACTATGGCTTAATCTTGTGTTCCAAAGATGAACACAATCCGAGGCCTAGAACATCCCACAACAACACAAACAAAAAAATCAACAAGGGAAGCAAAGAATGATGGGTAGCAGCTCAGTCACAAAATTCACCTCAAATACAGGTCCTTCAAAAGCTCCCAATAACTTCACCACGCTGCCACGCTTCCAACGATCACCTAGCACTTTAAATTATCCAAATCAGAGCTCCATATCTCAAGGAATCATATTCACAAGAATGAGAGCTAAGCTGAAATATCTAGGTATATAAATACATGAAAATTTTCACTAAAAACAAACAATCTAGTTACTAAAAGTCAGACATCTGGTAGTTAAATGACTGCACCAGATATCAACAATTAAGTTGGTTTGCTCCGAATTCTCCAACGAGATTCATACAAATTGTGTGCACGCAAATGAGATATGCTACCCCATCGAATTCTGCATTCTGGACTCAACAGAATAATCTAAACTTCTATCCGTGGTCGTTCAAATGAAAAGTTTGTCCCACAATAAAGTTTTGGTTCATACTAAAAACCACAAGAATGCTTAAAATGAGACCAAAAGCTTAGAGAACTTTACAAAAGGTCTTTATAGAAAAAAATCGACATTACAGAGCTAAGTGTGCCAACAAAATTCTCATCCAAGAACATTTATACAAAATGTTGACAAAAGTCGTCCCTTTGCTTAAGTTTCAAAGATAAAATACCTGATGGCACAAACTCACACCAAAAGTCTTGGGCCCAAGCCAACTATACCCAAGATCAATGGCCCTACCGGAGCTGATGAAACCGTCAAAATTGTATATTGAAGCTGTCATCTTGGAACTTTTTTTCGAATGGAACCATTCAACTTTCGAAGGCTCCATATATAGAAACTTGCATAAAAACTAAACGAATGAGCAGATGACCAAACTGTCAATCCCAACAATTTATAAATGACTTGGGGTCACTACAAGAAAGCTCTAAAAGATAAAAATGAGGCATACACATATAAATCACATGGAGGTCATTACAACATGCACTACTAAAAATGACTTTTGTTCATGAAAGTACAAGTGAAAGAGTATCTAAATCTTAAACAGGCCTAGACACTTCTCTCACATATCATGCTCGGTCTCCCATGAAATCTCAATTAGATGAAGTCTCCAACATACCTTAACCACATGAATAGATTTTGAGCACAACCATCACACATCTCTTGCAAGAATGGTAACTTGCTCCTCTACAAAGGTCAAGTAATCATCCAACTCTACTGCATCATACTAAAGCACATGCAACTCAATAGGAAAATATCAGTGCAACATCCAAACATGAAAGATTGGTGGATAACTAAGAGCATCATAGGGAAAGCTAACTCTTAAGAAACCTTTCCAACCGTTCGAATGATTTCAAGAGGCCCAATATACTCTAAGCTGGTCGCGCCTTCAAAATCTCATCACACCCTGTATGGGCGACACACAGAAGAGGACTCTATCACCAACTGAAAACCCCAAAGGCCTTCACTTACGATCAACATAACTTCTTAGACTATTCTAAGCTGTCCGAAGTCTGTCATGAATCCTATTAAATTCTCCGAAGACTCTTTAATCAAGTCTATTCCACGTGATCTAGGCTTTGAAAGACGCAGACCAACCAATAGATGAGCGACAACAGTGACTATATAAGCTTCAAATAGTGTCATTATGATGCTATAATGGTATATGCTATTATAGGAAACTCTGTGAAAGGTAAGAACTAGTTCAAATGACCACCAAGCTACAATACACAAGCACTAAACATGTCCAAAGATCTAAATATTTCTGTATGATCATATGTCCGAGGTTAGAAGGTTATGCAATGATCAATGCGAGTGCCCAACCCATCGTGGAATGTCCTCCAAAATCTAGACAATGAGTACACCCATTTGATATAATAACAACTGACATACCATGAATTTAGACCACCTCATGAATGTAGATACATGCTAACTACTCGGCACTAAATGAAGAAAGAATAATGAGAAAGTCTTCTAACTTAGTCAATCGATTAATGATGACCCAAATATTAACATATTTAGAAGTTCAAGGCAAACCTGCCACAAAGTCCATAGTGATGCAATCCCACTTCCACTCGGGGATGGGTAATCTCTGGAACTCACCACCATGTCTCAAATGCTCAACCTTCATCTGTTGATAACTCAGTCAACGGGACACATAGTCTTTATTATCTCTCCTCATGTTGGCCCACAAATAATGATGCCTTAAGTAATGATACATCTTCGATGTGCCAGGTGGATACAATTTTTTGAATCATAGGCCTCCTGAAGTATCAACTGAATAAAACCCTTAGCTTTCGGGATACAAATTCCACATGCAAAGCTTAAAACCTTAGTTGAGTCTATGATAATCCTAACAAATATCACCTACTAACACTCAATATCAAAGTGCCACCAAGGCCACATCCTCAAATTGATAGCTACATATCTAATCATGAAGAGATAAATGAACTCCCCCATAGGCTAGAAGATGCCTAGAATTTGAAACATCCAATCGAACAATCTAGTTAGCTAAGGACTAAATGTCCAAAACTAAAGGGCTCTCTACAATAGATAAGAAGGATAGACTACCCATACTCACCATCTTCAAAATAATTGCATCTCCCACCATGTTCTTCTTGCCCATATGGTAGAGAATTTGAGGTAATAGTCCTTCAAAAGCTCAATATATAAAAGTTGCCTCGAATTAATATCCCTCTGGATAATGATGTATAAAATATACCTATGATCACTCTAGATATCACAATACACCCCATACAACTAGTGCCTCCATATTTTCAGCTTGCGAATTACAATCGCTAACTCCAAGTCATGAGTGGGGTAGGTGCGCTCATGTAGCCTAAGGTGCCTCAATACGTAAGAGATACCCCGACTAATGGGTCGTAGATTTTTACTCATTTGAGGTCTATTTAGCTGAATATATAGTGTTCCAATGCCTAATTTTTTACTATTCATATAATATATTATTAATATGTAACTATTAAGGCAAATGGATAAGGCAAAATCTGATGTCTGAATTAATCACAAAATATAAAAAGATGTGCAACTATACATTGTTGATCGGTAAACGATAAGGAAGAATCCTCTAATAAGTACAACCTCCAACAAACTGACAGTGCATATCACATGTGTTCAACGAACCAAGTTGGAGAATTCCATTAGATAGGGCAATCTGCCGAATGAGAAAGGAAGCCTTAGTGAACATCCCCAAAAATGATTGTATGAAAAGGAAAATTAAATGATTGAAAGGTGAAAAAATGTGGTACTCGGTGATTCATCTAATGTAAATTGCTGACTCACACGAGTTTGCCAACTTAAGTTCAAATACTTGAAGCCTAGAGCATGTAAAGGTAACCTGAGGAGCATAAGGGAATTTAGCGAATGAGCTTGACTAATGTCATTGATTGAGTTGCATATTTGGCTTTGGGCCTTATTTTGCAAAATTATTAAAAGCCCCAAAGGAGAGAGAAATTAAGAATAGAGTCCACTTATGTTCTGAATATATGTAGAAAGAGAAGAACATTTTGCCTTTGTTAAGAACACTTTGAAGATTTTGGGACTTTTAATATTTTGTGGTGGAAATTGATAAACTGATTTATTGGGAGTGGATAATTAGTCCAATACAAGCAATTTAAATTTGATGTCTGTAACTTGCTGGAAAATAAAGGTTAGACAGATTTATCAGCCCTTTTTGTGCATCAAAAGAGAAAATAAAGTAAGATATTGATTTGTTTAGAATGACAATTAGATGGGTCCGAAAGGAGATTCATGCATAGATACTTTGAAATGAAAAGATGATTAGCGCCAATAAAGATGACTTATCCTATTCAAGAATGTTCATCACTATAGAGAAACACAATTACCCCTATATGACATCAACTTCCAATCGCCGCCACCCCTGGATTACTTGTTAACTCTTTAACTCTTCATGATTTTAGTTTAATTGTGATAATTATAACCAAATATCATATAAAATTGGTGGGATAATCGACCGACTTCTTTTAACTTTAACAAATGAGAAGTTTTTCAATCCAAATTTTTTGACATAAAGTCCCCATGATATACCCACTACAAGAAAATGCATATATAGATACAAAATACATTGTAGCTAAATATCAAAAAGTCCGTGGCTAAGCACTATATCCACAAATATTGTTTCCGTGAATTCGTAGCAAGATGAGCGTGGCTAAAAGTTAGTTACAGAGTTTACATGATCCGTGGCTAAGGACTAACACTTATAGCTGCAAAAGTAATGATGTTATAGCTGTAATGATATATAGAATTTGCTACAAAATATATACTTATAGAAAATTGTTTAATTTTTTTGCCACGACAAATAAATTCTGTGGCATCTTTTATATGGTAGCCATAATATATTTTGTTGTGGCAAAAAACATGATTTGTTTGCTATAACTATATTACATTTTAGTCTCGTGGCAATAATATTTATATTTATCTGAGTTAGAAAACTTATAGCCATGAATAAAAGTATTTTCCTCAAACGTTTTTTATACATGGCTAAGAATTCAACTTTATCCACAAAATGCACAATTATCTAGCTATTTTTGTTTATTTTGCTAAAAAAATTTAATAGCAGAAATGTATAGCAATAATATAGATAGATAGATAGATAGATAGATAGAGAGAGAGAGAGAGATCCATTGCTAGCAATAATATATAAAAGCATAAATGTATAGCAATAATATAGATAGATAGATAGATATATATATATATATAGAGAGAGAGAGAGAGAGAGAGAGAGAAATCCATTGCTACAAAAGAAGGATTTTTTCATAAGAATTATTAATCACAAAAATTTCTTCAGGGACAACATTACAAAATTTAAATTCCAAAATAGATTTTAAATTTAGAAGATTTACAATACATAATTCTTCTATAAGAGCTATTACGATAGTATCATGTAGGTTAAGGCTCTAAGTTGCATTGTCTTCTCTTTTTCTCTCATGCCATTATCTCCAAGTTGTGCTAATAATTCCTCAAATTTACCTTCAAAATTTCTATAGAGAAAGTAAATAGTATCAAAAGCAAAAATTATCATTATATGTAAAATTTAAGAAGTACATATAATAATATATTTTACCGAAAAACATTAATTTTACTAAAATTCCCTTTAACATCTTCTGTGACCTTTTTTTGAGAATTTTTGACGTGGCCAATTTGCATCCTTTTCTTATTTGACAACAATCTCAAAACTAAATGATCATATCATAGTCCAAAATCTGTTAAGAATTATATAAAAAAAAACATTTAGAAACAACGACTTAGAAAGCTACCAGTTCATTACCGAATTGGCATCATTTATATCAAAAGGTACACCATTTTCCCATATAAAATAAATTTACGGAGTTCATTATAGAATTCATAATTAGCCTTCAAATTTACTTTACTTTTGTAATGCAATACTTCTATATCACTACGTATGTAACCTATAAAAATATTAGACCACAAATTTAAAAAAAGAAAAAAATTTGAACTTCAAATTAAGTACTCAAACTACACCATATATTGGACATCAGATGTAATATATAAACATATGTTTGAACTAATTTGCCCATTCGATACAAACCTAACACCCTTCAATCTTAACCCTTAAATATCCTTCACATTCACATCCATGTTTTACTTTTATTCGGTATTCAAAAGCTTCTAACCTATACAACATACTGAATTTTCATTGCAAGTACTACAAGAAACTTTAACCTAATAGATATTCATAGTGATGTTAAAACTGAAATGGATAATGCTCATAGTGATTTTAGATATAAGTTATAGAAACAATAAAAATTCACCACCTTTTATATTTTTCTTCTTAAACAATAAAAATTCACTACCTTCTAAATGGATTTTGGATCTGTTCGGGAGAATTTAGGGTTTTGGCTTTCCAATCCTTTTTGTCAATTTATTTTTGCTCTCTAATAGGAAAATAAGGCTTTTATTTAGGCCCAAAAATAGAGGAAAATGGTTTGGAGGGATATTTTTCATTAATTCTTTTAAACTTGTTTTACCTTCTCATTATCATAAAAAGAAGTTTTGGTTTTAATTTTGTTTAGGTAAAACTGTTGTATTACTATATTTGTTATACAATACCATTTTCTCATTTTATTATAAGTAATTAAATTATTATATATAAGTCCATCTGATTACTTTTACTTGTCATGGTTTGATTGTCTGACAATATATTAAGAAAATAATTAGTGATATATGTATTTTACAAAACTATCCCCTATTAAATGATGTCTTGAAAAATGATTATTTAAATGTTGAGAGGCATTCTTATCATTTGGTAGATCCAAGTCCATGGCCTATTTCGGGTTCACTCGGAGCTTTGGCAAAAACCGTAGGAGGTGCAAAGGTGACAAGTAATAATAAAAAACTATTTTAGGAATAAGTGACAAGTAAAAGTGAACGGATGAAGTATTATTTAAAATTAATTTCTATTAGATATAAATAATGTTATACATACATTTAAATATTAACTATATTAAATTATTATATTCTTGAGTCACCTAGTTATAATTATATATATATATATATATATATTACAACTATATTAGTAGAATGTTATTTCAACATGTTTGTGTCATCACGCTTAAGGTTGTTTTTGTCTTTTTAGTATTCAAATATAGCTAGGTGTCTTGCTTTTGTGTCTTCAATGTACACCTCACGTTTAGCTAACTTGATTATATCAAGATCTTACTTCATTGATCACAAAATGTATCTCCTTTTTCAAGTATTCATTCCAGGTAATCTTTCTCTATATTTTTTCTTTTGATTTTTTGCATCTCTTTGTTTTACTCAAACTAAAATTTCACTAAAAAATATTCCCCAATTTTATCTTTGGTTGACCAAATTTGATATGGGTGTGTTAAGATTCCTTTCTTTTTCTTTTGGGTTTGTTATTGATGTTCAACTTTTCTTGTACTTTTCAACAATTTCAATCATTGTGCCTTCAAATTTTTTCGTTATTCTTGTATTTTTGTTGTTCTATTTTTTGTTTCTAATGGTTTCTTTGTCTTGAACTCTTTATAAAATTGAAAAGTGGAAGTGTTTTATGGAGTTGCTATATCCAATTACTTTAACATGACATTTTTCCTTCAAAATTCTGTGGAAAGGTTTCTTTGTTATACTTCACCAACCTTTTGTTGTTTATTCCTTGGAGAGTGATTAGTGAATTTGTATTAGGTTTCTGCAAGCTACATTTAAATGAAGTTTTGTGATAGTTTTCTTTACTTTTGTGGATTGCTTTCTTTAGATCAAGAAAAAATACTTTACATCCTGTGTTTCAAACTGAATTTACATATTTTAATTTCATCTTTTATCTCAAAAGTCTTAGGTGAGATTTGGTTATAAATTTTAAAAAAAATCTATCTTTATTTGCATTTGGTTGAAAACAGTTTTATAACAATCTAAAGGTAGTTCTATGGAAGCTCTGTTTTGAACTTGTAAACCAAACAACACCTCTTGTATTTTAATCATCCGTTACTTTATTGAATACCACATTTCTCTTACTTGTTTGGAGAAGCAAAAAGGCTACCATTGTGCTTCATATGCTTCACCTTTCGATTCTCATCTCTTAATATGCCAAGTCAAATTGGACATTCAATATAGAACATAGTAATTATTTAGTTTATCTATCCAGTGTTTCCTTTTACGTGATTGTCTCAATATTGTGTTTGTATGATTCATCATGGTAATAAGCTAGCATCTATTGGAGTTTCATTTTTTATTTCATTGATATTAATGGGTGGAATATCATTTGTAACTTGTTTTGGGACCGCAGGGGCTCGAAAATATTTCCTAACTTCGTATAGTTTATGAAGAGCAAGGATGCTAGTGACGGTACTGAGCAGGCACTCCTTGATGAATTGAAGGCTTTGGAAGAGCATCTCAAGGATCATGTATGTTGTTTTACATTAAACTGTCTGATATGCTTAACTTAAATATATGCGTCTCTAATTTTTACGATGATCTTAGCTTTTATTGGTTGTGAATTTCATCAGGGACCATATGCCAATGGGCAGAATGTTTGTTCAGTTGATATGAGCTTGGCTCCAAAATGTACCATCTCGAGGTGGCTCTTGGACACTTCAAGAAGTGGATTGTGCCTGAAAGCTTGAGTCACGTGCGTAATTACATGAAGGTATGCAATCTATTTCTCTCTGTGTCCTTATGTGCGTGCATGGTTGGTATCTGCTTTTCTATGGGTTTTGAGAACATCTTTGCGCTGGAGTAATTTATTTATGTCTTATCGGTGTGTTGAAATGTTTTTGTATTTAAACGAAGAACCACATTATATATATATATATATAGTTGTCACAGTTTTAATGATTCAAATTCATTTGATCATTCGAACCTAATACTGAATGTGATGATTTTCAATACAAAAAGTATCTTTTGCCAGCTACCTTTTATATTTTTCTTCTAAAACTACTAGGTAGCCGGAGTTATATAAGTTGATGACACCCAAAAAGAAAGGTCTCCTTAGTTCGGCAACTAGGAAATGAAGATGAACTAAAAAGGCGTCGTCGAGCTAACAGTACAATTATGGGTCACCTTCTGAAGGGGCCAGCCTCTTTCTTGTGGCAATCGTGAGATTCAAAAGTGAGAAGGAACTTTATGTGTGCTATATCGTCATCACTAACCATAACCCTCCTCTTTGCATTTCTTGAGCGGTCTCTCAAGCACCTATCCATGTTGTTCGTCCTCATATCTTTTTCTATAAATGCCTTTTCTATATTTTTCTTTTTCGTGGATCGATGACTTATTTTCAGTTGTCTGAGATTGATTATCTTTTGCAATGTCTTAAACCTAAATCATTAGATTTGTTATATTTGCGATAATTATATGGTTCCTAATACATTCCTTGAAGGAACTACCTATTACCTAAGCAAGTGCGTATAGTGAAAAAAATATGAAAGACTACTTCTTGTTATCCTTAACATAGTACGCATTTTAAATTAAATGGTTACACAATACTTACTAAATCTAATATTATATATACATTTTTAGGTTTTTCCTGTCTTTGTTACAATTTGGCAATCCATTCATCCTTTTGCATTATTTAGACTGGTGTAGATTTTTCTTATTACTATGAAAATATTGCTTTGCACGCAGTGATTTGTGGGCATGCGAATAGTGTATATACTATGAGCTTTCTTAATTGAAAAATGGATACGCGATGCATTACTCAAAGTAGAAAACTTGCACAACAAACATTAGTTTCCCAACGCACTGATTGTTTTCTGAATTGTTGGATGTAGGATTTCGTTGGAAATATGTCGTGTTTCTTGTTATATTCGAGGGATGTTGTAGCTTCTATCATTGTAATGATGAAAATTGTCTTATTTATTTGACACATTGACCGTAATGCAAATGATGAGATTGTCCAGTAATGAATACGAAGGATCACCACTATATTGATTTGGCTAGTGGAGTAGGTAATGAAATTTTGTTTGATTCTCCAGCAGAAAAGTATGAGGAGAAAAAGAAAAATAGAATTGCTTGCTAAGAATTCTGATGGCACCAGTGATGGTGTATTATGACCATTGATTTGATTCTCTTCAACGGTAAAGACACCTGTTGGTATAGCGTTAGAATTCAATAAATTTCAATTTCACAGGGAAAATATTCAATTACGAACGATGTGTGCATCATAAGAACTTTCAAATAATTGCTATAGTCGCCATTTAAAATTACCTAACAAATGGGAATCCACAAATTACAAAATGTTAGCTCAAACATTCTACTACCCTGATAATACATAAACAAATGAATTATTATTGTTGGGCCCATGCTTGCACGGGCTACCTCTTCCTAGTATATATATATATATATATATATA
>NC_028637.1:57153972-57189583 GCF_001406875.1 Solanum pennellii
TATATATATATATATATATATATATATAAATTATTAATAAATATGAAATAATAGTATATCACAAGGGTATCATCAATATAGATTAATTTTGAGTAAACTTAAAATTCTCAAAATACTTATAATTGAACATAATGACTTATTTATTTAAATTATAATTGATTCTCACAAGTAAGATTCTTTAAAATTGATTTGAGATGAATGACGATCAACTGTAATTAAATTAGAACGATAATTATATTATTTTAGAAGATTATACGCGAGTAAAATCATCATTCTCTATTCACTTGACACGGATGAAACTTAAGTTTGACTTATTGAAATTTTGCTTAAATTTAGTATAATTAGTTAATTAACGTAAATATAATCATATATTGATTTAAGTTATATTTGAAACTTACAAATAAGCCATTGTAAAATTAAGTTAATTGAACGATCTGATAAACAAAACGAATTACAAAGAAAAATTCTCAAAAAAATAATAATTTTGGAGACAATCAAGATAGAGCTTTATTGAGACATAGTTAAGTACCTTTTCTTACGTTTGATAAAGTTAATTAATAAAAATTGTCTGATATAATTACCTATTTATTGAAATTATGCCTATAAAATCAAATCGAATTATTAATACATTTATTTATACTAAATTGATGGATAACGTTCTCTGAAACATGTTCGAGTCAACTAACAATTTTCAAATCACTTGATAAACCCGAGTGTACTTGTTAAAGTTTTGTTTAAATATTCTATAATCAGTTGATCAAAGTTAATATAATAACTTATTTATTCAAATAAAATCATATATAAAATCAAATGTATCGAATGATTAACGCATTCAATTACAATAGGTCGACAAATGTAATACTTCAATGGAACACGTTTGAGACAACTAATAATTATGGAAGCACTTGATCAGAATGAAGTTTAAGGTGAGACTTGGTGAAGTTTTGTTTAAATTTGATGTAACCAATTAACTAAAATCAATTAAATATAATTATCTATTTATTTGAACTATATTTGAATTTACAAGTAAGACTGTGTAAATTGATATGACTAATCAATTAAAATCAACAAAGGTATATTTTGACATTGCTAAAGATTATTATTGTTGCGGAAATTTTAACCCACGATAAAAATAAATTTAAGCTACAAAATATTAACACAATGATATATTTGTGGCTATATCATCTAGTCATGACAAATATTTATACCTATTCAACCAATTATTGTCATATTTTTAGTACGCAAAAAAAATATTTACTTAGCCATAATAATTTGTTTTAATTAAACTTATATTGATTAAATAATTATCATTGATAGCAAAATACAATGTGTGACCCAAAAGAATTAGCTACAAAATTTTATTAAAGCGGTAAATCAATAGTTATATCATTACCGTTAGCCATACTTTTCAACATATATTAATTTAGCTATAATAATTTATTTTAAATAATTTATTGTGCCTTAAAGGTTATTATTATTATAGTAAATTTGAACTCGTGGCAATAATTAATCATTAGCTAAAAAAATTTACTATAACAAAATACTTGTGGCTATATCAATAAACTATTGCCACAAATTTTTATAACTTGAAGCAAAAATATTTCTTTAGCAACATCATCTTGTTTCAAATAATATATTGTGGCTAAAGAGTTCATAACTTTAATTGTGTGATAAAAAGTTTGAACCAACTACAAAATTACATAGTAGCAATAAAGTTGTAGCTATTCATATAGTTATTGCCACAATTATTAGCAATTGTAACAAAATTGAGGATTTTTATTCGCCAAATTAATTTTTGTGGCTCAGAAAATTTACAAATTTTGAAATAGCTATAAAACTAAAATTTTGTAGCTATTACTAAATAATAACCACGGCTTTTGAATTTGCAACTTAACTTTTGTAGCTAAAAGTAGACTATGTTGTAGTGACCATCCTCTGTGGGATTCCACCCTGAATTTTTGTTGTGTTTTTATTTACTTCGACTGTTATCTCTTTTAATTGGTTGTAAGATGGATATTTGAGTGTCGCAAAAAATGTCACCACACCGGGGGAGTGGTTGTTGAGAATCCTAATCGAGAAATTATATTTTAATTTTGTTCATTACAATACATTGTTGTTTTGTATAGTTGTTGGCTGATTTGTAGGTTTTATACAATGAGTGACCATAATAGAGAAAACGACAGTGACTATGGTAAAAATGAAAATATGGGTGATTAAAATGACATGAAAATGAGCGTCATTCATGTCACGATCGAAATCTAGAACCCAGACGAGACCGGCGTTGTTGACCTCTCAAAGGTCGCAGACAAGCCTACATAAGTCATTCTTACTTCATCTAGGTTAATTTTAGCGGAAAATTTGAACTTTTTCTTTTCTTATTTCATGATAAACATTTTGAACTTAACATCATAGGCGTTCACAAATCAACCATCTAATATAGAGATAATCAAATGAAAGAAACAACTCATAATTGCATTAAAAGTATTTTTGCCAAACGGCATCAATACAAAGTTTGAAATAAAACTGGAAAGAAACACTAGTGGAACATGCTCCACTAGCTAAAGCCTACATCTAAGGTAGATAATAACAGTAGACAGCCTCGAAAGAAAGAGGGCTTACCATAGCCGGATGAAAGCTCCACTTCCGGATAGCTGCAACGTCGTACTGTAAGATCTAATGTCCACCTGTACCTGCACCTAAAAGTAGATATTTGTATGGAATTAGTACACATTTGTACTAAGTATGGGTATATGTAAGCACACGCCAAAGACATGCATGAGAAGGAATAGCTCTTTCCTAAGAACATGATTTATCTAAAGTCAATTCAGTGGACTTGCCAAATTTTGATAGGAAAGTCAATGGACCTGCCAACTTTGGATTTGGAAAGGCATGCTATGAGTGTAACATGCATCATCAAACTTATCATTTTGCAAACAGCACATAACATATTTCACATATCATATCAGGTAGTTCATATCCTTCTTTCATATGCCATGAGACCTTGGGATCATGGACTTGACGTTAGGACTTCCCAAAATGAGGGCTCAACATATGGGACCTTAACTAGGGAGCCTTCTTTAGCAAACACAGAGTCTGCTTCATTCATTAATATGAACTTCATTCCATTTCGTTCATAGGCTAGTGTGAAAACCAACTATACCTAGGATGTAGTTTAAGACTTTCATCGGGTTCACTGTGCAATGATCAAGAATAACCTAGTGTCATAACTTGAGTCTAGCTCACCTCTTGATTATCCTATCCTAACACGTTTGGTATCGTTCATTTCATTATGTGCATCATTTAAGGCTGGCCTCAATCATTCTTTGGGAACTTTAACTTTAACCGATATATATATCATGTGAGCATCATGAAATTCAATGTCATGAAACCCCACACCGAAAAGAGGTGGAATCACCGGCCAAAGTCCCAAAACATGCTAGCATACATGGGAATTGAACCCCGCCAGATCCCTATTTTGGCAGTATAGGTTCGAAGACTAGGAGATATAAGGAGACCCATACCCGGCATGCCAGACAGTCTCATCTCATAAGAGTTACGTGAACCTCTGCCCTTCCCGAAAGAAGGCATCAACGGTCATAGCTAGTGTATCGATGCTCAATATAAAGTTTCATTACATTCAACTCATACGTCATGGAAGATGGCTTCTAGTATGAGGACATCATAGCTTATTAGATGATTTCTCATATAGTCATTAGTATTTAGTGTGTTAATCTCAATACTTTCATTAGAGTTTTCATAGAGACTGGTCTCTTCATTAACTTTACACTCTCATAGGTGAGTACATTTTGGTAACATGTACTTAGGCTCATTTGAGATTACTCTCATCTTTTACATTAGCCTCATATCATGTTGTCACCACATTCATTTACATTATCACAATTGATATTCATAATTACCCACCCCTTTTTACATGAATGTTCATTTCATCATATGCCAATGCACTTGGCCATTTGTGTGTTACTCTTACTGAACCCTTCTAGGGTTTCATTGTTTCATTGTTCATTTCAGCATTTCATTTTTCATTTCATCATATGCCAATGCACTTGGCCATGTAGTGTAGCTTACACTCGTGCTTAATTCTTCTAGGGTTTCATCATTTTATTACATACATCTTAGGTTCAGTTTTTTATAATCGTATGCTAGACTTATGGGTCTATACATACAAGACATGAGACTTCATTAAAAGTTTGTTAAGTGGCTCATATCTTCCTAAGATTATGGCGTACAAGACTTATGTATCTTGTATGTATGACAAGATCTCGATTTTGATCTAAGTAGGTGGAATTATTCTTGAACATTTAATTCACGTATGATTTATGTTTCAATACGGAAATTTGAGCAAGTGAACCCAAGTTCGAACCCCTTGGACAATACTTACACTTCTCCTTAACTTTATTTTTAGTCTTCATGACATTGGGACCCTAGATCGAGCCCCAACATCAACATTATATCTTTATTTTTCTCCTTGGATTCTCCTCTTATTTGGCCGAAGGGTTGTGGGATCGAATCCCCACAACCCCTTTTTATTTTTCATTAAAAATTGTGTTGCCCAATTCGCCTATAGTAAGAGGTTGTGGGATCAAAACCCCACAACCTCTCTTTATTCACTCTTTATTTCTCTAGTGATAGAGAGGTTGTGGGTTCGAACCCCCACAGCCTCCTTATTTTATTTTTACTTAAAAATTTACTTACTATGCGTTTGGCACTGAGGTTGTGGGATCGAGCCCCCACAACCTCACTTTATTTTCTTATTTATTTCTCCCCTTTCCCCTTTCCATCCTTGAGGTTGTGGGTTCAATTCCCACGCCTCACACTTCCTTTCTTTTATTTTCTTTCCCTTCATTTATTGGCTGGAGGTCATGGGTTCGATTCCCACACCTCCCATTTTATTTATTTAATTTTTGCACTCTCCTTTTTCAGACAGTCTACCCATTTCGATTCCCCCTAGTCCCATTTCTTTTCTTGCGATTTCAAGGCAGTAGATGGGTGAGGTCACAGGTTCGAATCCTGGGTGCCTCACCCCTTTATTCTCCAATAAATTTCAAGATTTATTCCTCTTCATTTAGCCTAAACTAAGCTTGAAAGTTGGCTGGAATTTTAGTCATTTTTTATCTTATTGTCAATAACATTTTCACTTGAAATCTTAAGGTAATTCATAAATCTTTTAACACATTTTTGGGGTGCATTTTCATAGATTTGTTTAGCCAAAATATTGATACTAAAATCAGCCACACTTTCATTTTAATGAGCATCACGATATACATAGGTTTACACACATAAAATGACAACCAAAACAATATCAAACTTGAAATATTAACTCAAGACCTACTTTACTGTAATATTTTTGCACATGGACACACTTGCACAAAATTTCGAATACATGCTTATCTTTTTATACGATTTCAAGTACACAAACATCATAATATTCATCACGAAAACATAATATATACCTAATTCTACCTGCAATCATACCCAACCTACGATACATTGGGAGCTAGTGACAGGAGCATGCAAGAGGGGAAAGAAGCATAGTTTTTGAATCAATAGTATAAAACTTAAGGGGTCTCTTGGGAAAGGGAACAAGAGAGAAGAAAATCCGTACCTTATTTTGGCGTGAAAACCTTGAACTTGATGCCAAACCCTCTCCAAAACTCACGTCCAAGAAAAGTTTCAACACAAAACTTTTGACGGAAAAGCCCTCTCTTTTCTTAACGTGTTCACTTAGCTTGTTTTCTTATATTTTCGTGTGAGTTCTTCAAGTCTGAAGAACCTGGTTTATTTTTCTTATTTTCTATCTTATTTTTGCAGAGAATTTGTTTTATGAGAGAGGAAGAGAGATTTAACGTGTGAATGGAGAGATAAACGTGAGAGAGAGTTGGAGTTATAGGAGGCTTAGGAGTCTAGTTTAGGACTTAGTCAAATAAGGTTTACTCAATTATTAAAAATCTGATTTTTATTTTACTTTAAATAAGCTAATGAATAATAATAATTAATTAATTATATTAATTCAATAGCTTAAATAAAAACACATTAATTCATTGCTTCCACCTATGTTCGAACCAGGGTGAAGCAACACTTCACTTCAAGCGCTCAATTTCAGCTCTATCTCCCAAATTACCTCTCCACCTTCTTAATCAAATAATTAATTATATATTTTGGGTAATTACGATATTTACCTTAGCCTGGAAAAAGACTATTTTAACCCTAGACCCTCCAAACCTAAGATTTCTTCTTATTAAGTCCGGTAAAGACTCTTTCGAGTAATTCTTCGTATTCGAGAGCCCTATATGGTTTGAATGTAGCAATGGTTCCGAAGTCTGGTTATACGCGCATCAATTTGTGTGAACCCTGGTCTAATCATAGGCATTCTTGACACATTAAGTATCACTTAGTATATCCATTTTTTAGGGTTGTTACAATTCATACCACGTCAGCCATCGAATACCTCCCATATTTGGGAGGCTATTTCTCACATTACTATAACAATGCTACAATTTCTCAAACTAAAAGGATATCTAGGCGGTGTATCTCATGGAGATACCCATGAACACCATAGGAATTTCATCGATGTGTGTGGACCATTGTGTTCAAGAATATGTATGAAGAGTCCATAAGGTTGGGTTATTCCTATTCTCTCTACTGGGAGAATAAAAAGGATGGTTGGAAGAATTCCAAATGATTCTATCACTTCATGAAGGAGCTAATGATGACTTCTTGGACATATTCAACTAAACCTTCGAAGATAGTTGAATTCTTAACCATGATCCAAAATTTCAAACGAATTGGAGGAGAGACCTTATATAAGACATGGCCGAGGTTCAATAATTTACTTTGGTAATGTCCAATGTATGACATTCTGGGAAAATTGTTGCTGCAGTACTTCTATTGCAGCCTTGATTTAGTAATTAAAGGTGTGGTTAATTAGTTAGTCCAAGGTGGATTGATGAGACAACCTCATGATGTGGCTGCTTTATTTCTAGATGACGTGAACAAGGTCAACCGAGCATGGTACACTAGAAAGGACCAAGTTCCTACTCTTCAATTGAGTTTGAGCAAAGAGAATCGAGAAGAGTGTGAGAATTAATTGTGCCAAATCTCTATTTATCTTAATCAAAGGAAAAATGGAACATTGTCTAGTGACAACATCCCAAACCCTAAGAATTATTGTTGAGTAATTAAGAAATATGTCATCCCTCAACGTTAAATAAGACGTTTCTTGGGAGGTAAAATAAGTCTTTACTTTTATTGTTTTCAATAGCGTGCATTGTGAATGCAGGTAAAGGAGAAGTTGAAAGATTGAAAAGGGAAGCACAAGCGATAACATGAACTTAATAGCGATACACCAAATGCATTGTGTGAGCTCACACTAGTCCGTTTGAGATTTAACATGCCTTTAAATGTACTTAAAATTTCAACTATTAGAGCTCCAAGGGATATTCACCAAAGTGCACTCTGTAAACTTCGTTGGGTTCGCTGAATAACCCTAAGGTTTAGTATTTGTTCAGGCATGTTCGACAAACTTGAGTTCCAATCAGACATTTGTCGAACATGTTTGGCTTCGTTAATAGTGATCGACAAACAGGCCTCATATAAAAAGGCCAATAGTATTATCAAATTCAAAAATAAAATTCTTTGATATTTTAAAGTATTTTCCTCTAGTTTCTCTTGAATTACTCCTTTTGTGACTGTTAGTCTTTAGTGCGTGTTTTCACAGTATGAGGAGTGTGTTTTCCTTGATCTCATGTCAACCCTACCATATTCCCATGATTTTTTCAACTTGTTCTTCCTACGAAAGTCGATTTTAAATTTTTGTTGAGAACTTTAAGCTTTTAAATACAAATTGGGTGTAAACTTGAACTCATTAAGTTTTATTGTTTGTTAACTTTCATGGTTAGCTTGACATTGTTCGATTTGAACTTCACCCATGATCTATTTGAATGTTTGTGCTGATAGAATACAGAACATGATTTTGTAGGTTGAATTTTGAAACTAAACTAATAGTTATGTTGTGTCTGGCTTTAGTTGGATGTGGGTGAAGTGTAAGTAACCCAATGTTGATTTAATTGCATAAGCTTTCCCAATAATAAACATTGTGACTACTTTATTAAGGGAAATCATCAATTCGTGCAATACATATGAATAGCCATAGGAAATATGAGTACTCCTTTACAAATAAACGTATAGGTAGATTGTAATAATACGAGAGAACTCGTATTTGTTGTATATATTGGGTTCATTTGTTAAAATTAGGCACTGGGTTGAACACTTCCTGTTTGGCGAGCTTGTCTTAGCTATCAAAAAAGGTTAGGAAAATCACCAAATAAACCCTATTTACCTTCTTTAGCATATATATGATCTTGGGTACAATCCCATTAAAAAATTTGTCTTAGACCGGCAAACCCATTTGGAGAATCACTGAGTGGTAGAGGACATCGCCCTTTGTGCTTGTGTCTTTTCAATTTGCACTGTTATTTCCAGTGGACTTGACTTATCCCATTGAAGTTGAATTGACGAATCATTAAGTTGGAATTGAATCTGCCCTTTGTGCTTGATTCTTGAGATATTTTCTACTGTCTAATTTGACAAACTCACCGGAGCTCGTCGATCTTGTTTGGTGTTTCGCCTTTTCATTAAGAAAATTGTAGGATAATATTTGAACTATGTTTCAATGAGCCTTTGATTTTAACTAACCTTAAAAAACCTATGTTTGAATGTGTGCTTTTCAAGTAATGTAATGAACAAAGGGAAAAAAGTAGTTAGACATGATACAGAGTCAAACAAAGACTCTCCCTCTCCTCTTCTTTTAAATAGACACAAGTGAATATCCATTCATTAGCGTTCTGACGATCCTTGTCATCAACAATCCACTACTCCAAAGAATATAACCAAGAGAAGGTACAATTATAAAGGTGGTGGTGAGTAAGAGGACAATATTTAGATACGAATTCGTGTAGCCCTCCTCCACACTAGCACCTTCTTGTAGAATTCTCTCAATTTTTTGTCCAAGGGCAATCAATAGGCTCAACGCTTCTGGAGAGAGAACCATTCTTGAGGAGAGATGTCTTTCCACAGATGTATTCATGAGTGGCTACCCAACTATGTGGGAACCATTCAGTTTTGAGAGATTCACAAAACAAATAAACCACTAACACTCCTTCTTGGGTGAGAGAATCATACATTGCACATGGTAAGGCCCTCTCAAAGAAGTGGAAAGGCACTGTTTAGAAGTTGCTTGAAGAATTTGAGGTGCGCGATAAGATAGTATTATGTGATGCTAGGTCAATCAGCACTGCACTGGGAATATCGATATTTTAATATGATTTATACTTACTCTCGATTTCACATGACTTGGACTCCTTTAATAGGTCTCTTTCCCTCTTGATTTATAATTCTTCTCTATCCTGGATGGCTGATTGATCCCTTACTGAGATTAATTTTTTAAATGTGGTATCAAGACACTAGTTTGGCTTCATCATCAAAAACATAATACCATTGCGAAAATGAGTCTATCCTTTGAAATGAAAATGAAGTCTTGCTAAGCACACTCATCTATCGAGAACACATACATATAGATTTGTTTATAGTCTATGATATATAGATGAGGGCTATAGAGGAGTAGAACTATCTCTCATTTCCGATACTTATTAAGAAGTTGTAAGAAAGGGTAGGAGTCTCGTTCAAAATATCTACAAATGTGAGTGTCATAACCCTCAATGTGAACTAGGATAAACTAGAGCCTCACATGGGTTTAATGAGATAAAAGATTGTTAAAATAGTGAAAATAATCTTTGTAGGTAAGTTTTAAAGTAAAACGTAAAAGGACGACGAAGACGTCTGGAAACTAGTCTTGTGTGTGTGCTAGTGTGTCCTTGTATGTTGTATGCGTTTTTAGATGTTGTTTCGACTCAAAAATAAGAGGGTATGATCCTAAAACCTAGAGGGATATGTTTAGGGTCAAAATTTCTGGCTACGACTACCCAATGACCAACGTAAGGGTCCTTGAGGAGGACTGAACCTTTAACCAACAAGCTGCCCAAGGCAGCAAGAAGTTGTACATGAAGGAAACAAGTCCCCATCGCGGACTAGGTTCACCATGGGAAAAAGTTTTGGTCCGCGTCGTGGAAATGTCTCGGACTCAACTGTACCAAAGTTTATTTCCAAAAATCTTGTAGGAAAAGCTCTGCGACGCGGACTTGTTCCTGTATGATAATTCCAAAAATTAAAGTTAAGTTTGACTTGTTCAAAAAGTTCATTTAATGTAGTTGTCTTTTGGGTATTTCAGGGGGTGTATTATATATTTATTTTAATTCACTATAAACCAATTACCCTAATTAAGAACCCAAATCCACAATTAAAATAAAAAAAAATTATAAGGTCTCCCTTCCCTTTAAAATTTTCTCTTTAGTTAAAACCTCCATTGATGAACTTCAAGATCAAAGGAAGAAGTCTAAATTCTCCAAGTTTTTAACCCTAATTTTGTATATAGAACTTCAATAAGGTATGGTGATTTAATTCTTGATTCATCTCTCACATAAGGAGCCAATTTCAAAGTCTTTTCAAAAGATCTCAAAAACACTAAAACCCTATTTCGAATTCTAAGGATGGGTTCTTGAATAAAAAGGTTTGATTTGATGATTTATGGAGTATTCAATGATAGTTTATGGTTTTATGATAAAAAATTCCATGAATCCATTGTTCCTTGAATTCCTAATTTTTGCTCTAAAATGGGTATATTGATTATGAGCTAATTATGTTAAATTCATGTTTAGATTGTTATGAGCTATGGAATTATATGTTGATCATTAACGGAATCGCTCATAGACTGCCTTATAGTATTGATATCTATATTGAGGTTTTTTGGATCATTGATATGAATGAATTGTTGGCCTTGTCTTATGTACATTGTTATTGGAAAGATCTCTTGTTATGTGAAATTTTTGGGAAGGCTAATGAATGGTGATTGTGGCTATTGGAAGGTGGTGAATTGACCTAATTCCTTTATTTAATATAGAATTGATGTTGAATTTTTATTGATTGATATGGTCCACTTATGGTGGAAGTTTTAATTGCTATAAATGATATGAACATGGAATTGTCGGCATTATTATGGTATGATCATGATAAGGTACATGTGAATGTATAAAGTGAAGGTGCTCATGTGATGTCTTTATGATCTTCTATGCTATAATGATATGATTGAATGTACTTCTTGTCTAGCTGTTGATATATGATGATGAAGGACTCGGGAGAGCCTTTATAGAATGATATTGTCTATTGTATTGGTATACTAGTTGTCCCTACTTGTTACTTGAATTGTATTGAATGAGTGCGTGAATAAAAATCTAGGATCGGAAGACCTTAAGTTTGTACCGTTCCTTGAATAATTAAAAGAGGTATTTTAGAGTATGTCTTGAACCGGTAGACCTAAGCATGTGCCCCTTATTGATGAGTCAAGAACCGTAAGAGAACGTAAAACCTTAAATATGAAAAGAAAGTTAAGAATGTAGAACCTTGAATGTGAAAAGAAGGTTAAGAATGTGAAACCTTGATTAATACAAAGAAGGTTTATAATAAGCCTTGAAGGAATAAACCAATATGGTGCCTTCTTCTTGAGTGGAATGATAGACATAGACATAGGTTGACCAGAACGACATATTACCATTTTTAAGAAAGTCATAAAAGTTACCCTAATAGACCTTTATTGGCACCCCTAGGGACCCATTCTTTGAAATGGTATTATGATTTTGTAGATATTAGTGATGGTACCTTATCTAATACACCTATGTGAATGAATGAATCTATGAGAACAAAGGCAAAGCAGCGAGTGGATATGATTGTGGTAGTAGATCTACTTTAGATGAGACTATATTTCAAAGAATCCCTTGATATCCCTTAACCATGTGTCAACATGGGATATATCCTAGTTTTACCCTTAGCAAGTAAAATACCTTCCATGGTGTACGCTCTTTATGACACCAGATTCCATACCTATCTAGTGTTTCCAATGTCGTAATTCCTATTCTCTTCATGTGGGATGTGCACTCTAGTATCGGATAGAATTTACAACATGTAGGTTGTGGAATAGACAACTATCCACACATAGCATGAGTAGGCTTTGAGGATGCTAGATTGATTACCCTAGGTCATCCAAGACAATTAAGAGAAGTCCCCTAATTGGTTACTTGTCTCTTCAATGACTTTAATAAGTAATGTTCATTTAGTAAAGTTAAGATGAATAGAAAGCTTCTTATCTAGGGTAGCTTTGAGGATCACTTAGATGTGCTTCATGATTGTGTATGGGCGGTTTCTTCTTGTCTTACTCAAATGATTCTTAGAATAACTTTATGTAGAGGGTCTAAAGTGATGAAAATGTTACTTGTAGAATATGAAATATCTCTTATATGTGATTGTTGACTTGTGTTATGTCTACTAAACTCTTTTGATGAAGGTTTTCTATCAAAATAGCATGAAAGCATATATTAAAGTAAATGTCCCTTTTTGCATGGTTTTCTTGCATGTTCACCATACTTAGTGCATTTAATGTGCTAATTTCATATGTTTCTCTATGCATACAAGTGTACGTGGAAAGTGAGGATTTCCTAGAAGTTCAAGTTTGGGAAGTATATTTCTCTCAAGATTGATATGTACTTATATGTTCGAGGACATGGAATATGTTTAAGTTTCCTATTCTATGATTTTATAACAGAGTATACATTTATTTTCAATTGATGTAACAATTGTGACCTTATGATATTGATTTGTGTCTAAGATGGCTTATATGAGACTTAGTTTATTTCGTCTGTTTTATAAAATTGTTTGACTATTATGGTGAAAATTTTAAAATTCCGCACTAGTTTTTATATATGTGAGATGAATGAAAGGTAAGAGGTTTGTACAAGACCTCTAAGAGGTCAAGTACATCGTGTCACGCAGGTCGTTACAAACATGGTATCAGAGCATCACTTTATGAAGTAGTCTTTAGGATTCAAAGTCTCATAAAGACACATCTAGTAGAGTCTTATTCATCAGTGGTTAGTCACGACACATCTATGAGAGAGAAGCTATAGAACCATAGAAGTTTCACATTCTTCATTATTGTTGTATCATGCCATATAGTTGAGGTTATAAGTGTCTTTTCCTAATCTCTTTTGTTGTGTTTATAAGATATGATACAAAAATGACGCCCGCAAGAAGAATTGATGAGGTAGTGGTGAATGGGGGAGTTCCTTCCCAAGGTGAACAAGTCACTATAGCTAATCAAGGAATGTTGTTTTGGTGGTTTCCCCGGATATGACTAATAAGGAAGCTATAGGATCTCTTCATTACCTAGACCAAGCCACGTAGGCTCAAGCGAATCGAGATGTAGGTCCTAGGATGAATTCTATTGAGAGTAACATGACCTTTGGTTAAGAGACTTTGTGAGGATGAATCCTCCTACTTTTCTTGGATCTAAGGCGGGAGAGGATCCGTAAGAGATTTTAGATGGTGTTTATAAGTTGTTGAGTGCTATGGGGTTACTTTTAAGGAGAAGGTGGAGTTATCTTTATACCAATGAGGTAGTTTGCTCAAGTAAGGTACACATAATAAAAAGACAGTAGGCCGGTTGAATCGGGTCACATAGAATGGGAAGATTTTAAGGAAGCCTTCTTAGGAAAATACTTTCCCCGTTAGAAGAAAGAAGTTAAGGTTGAGATGTTTATAAGTCTTTGTCAAGGTAACATGACTTTATAGGAGTATTCCGTGAAATTTACCCTATTGTCTAAGTATGCTTCATTTTTATTTTCTAACCCTAGAGATGAGATGAGTGGTGTGTGACCGGTATTGTCAACCTTGTGACGGAAGTGTGTTGTACGAAAATGATCCATAAGGACATGAATCTATCTACACTTATGGTGTATTCTCAATCCATTGAGGAATCTAAGCTTTAAATGAGGGGTAGAGGTTTTATGAGAGAAAGAACTGATGGGAAGAATTAACCTAGGCTTTCGAAGAGAGATCCAAACCAAAATGTCCCTAATTCTCCTAATGTTAACCATGAGAGGGGTGGTGATTCTCAAAATATTAGGTCTACTTGCTCTACTTGTTGTAATAAGCACTTTGGGAACTGTCTATCCCGTAATAGTGAATGCTATGGTTATGGAAAGATGATCACAAGGTGAGAGATTGTTCTACCTTGGCGGCTAGATGAAGAGAGGCCAAGAAATCTCCTTCTAATGGTCGGATGCTGGTGAACAAAAGAAGAATCACTTCTACTACTTCCAAGCTCACAATGAAGCAAATCCTAAAGAACGTACCGATAAGTTATATTTTCCCTTTTGTGTTGTTCTTGATAAAGTTGATGGGTTCCATCGAAGTGGGAGGGTATTGTGAATAGTTGGTTAATGGATCTTATCTCTTCTCATATATTATATTCAAGTTTGAGAGTTAGAACTTTCTAGTATAATGTGCATGAATTAGGAATTCTATGTGAAAAATGAGTTCATGTTTCCCTTACAATCTTGGCATGTTTCCATAAAGTTATATTTATATGGTAAAATGAGCCTCAATGATGTTCTCTCATGTTGATGTGCATCTATAATGAATTGCCTAAATGTTGCATGAGTTAACTTATAAGAACAATGAACTTTTTGAAATGTTGCATGATTGTGATTTATTATAAATGTGCATAATGTTCTTAGAAATAATGTAATGAGAATGATGACATATGGGGAAGGAAGTTCCTCCAATGTGAAAAGATAAAAGTAGTGTTATTGCATGACAAGTTGTGGATGGTGTTCCTACTTTGTTGTTGTATTTTGAGTCTCTTGATTATGTGGAGTTGATGTTCCTCCTAACTATGTGTTTATTTTTTTTGATATGGTTTGTTTGTGAGATTCTAGTCATGATCCTTAGAACTTTTATAATATTTTAAGAATGTTAGTGTCATTCGAAAATGAATGTTTTTCTAAGTAGGGAAGAATGTAATAACCCTCAAAGTGAACTAGGATAAAATAGAGCCTCACATGGGTTTAATCAGTTAATAAGTACATAAATTGTGAAGAATAGATTTATAAGTTAGTTTTATAGAGTTCTAAAGTCAAACGTCAAAGGGCGACCAAGACGTCTGGAAACTAGTCTTGTGTGCTATATGCGTTTTTAGGTGTTGTTTGGACTCTAAAATCAGTGGCGATGACCCTAAAACCTATCGGTACATGTTTGTGGAAAAAATATTAGGCTACGACTCCCCAAGAACAAACCTAAGGCTCCTTGAAGAGGACCCAACCTTTGGCCAACAGGCTGCCCAAGGCAGCAAGAAGTTGTACGTGAAAGAAAGAAGTCCGCGAGGTTCACCATGGGAAAAAGTTTTGGTCCGCTTCGTGGGTTTATCGTGGACTATACTGTCCCAAAATTTATTTCCAAAAGAAACGCGGATTTGTTCCCCGACATTAATTCCGAAAATTAAGTTAAGTTTCACTTGTTTAAAAAGGTCCAATTAATTTAGGGGTGTTTTGGGTATTTTGGTGGCGTAATATATATTGATTTTTGGTTATTATACACCCATTACCTTAATATAAAAACCCAACCCTCAATAAGAATAAAATTATAAGCTCTCTATTCTTTCAAAAATTCTCTCTAGGTAGATCCTCCATTGATGAACTTCAAGCTTCAAGGAAGAAGGCCAAATTCTCCAAGTTTTCAACCCTAATTTGTGGATAGAACTTAAATAATGTATGGTTATTTCATCCTTGATTATTCTCTCATTCAAGGAGCCAATTTCAAAGTCTTTTCAAAAGATCTCAAAAACCCTAAAACCATGTTTCGAATTCTAAGCATAGGTTCTTGCATAAAAAGGTTTGGATTGCTGATTTGTGGAGTATTCAATGTTAATTGATGGTTTTATGATAAAAAAATTCCATGAACCTATGTATTCCTTGAATTCAAAATTTTGGCTCTAAAGTGGATATATTGATTATGATATAATTATGTTAAATTCATGCTTCGATTGTTATGGGATATTGAATTATATGTTGATCATTGTTGGAATCGTTCATCTCTTACCTTATAATTTTGATTTCTACATTGAGTTTTCTTGGATAATTGATATGAATGAAATGCTGCCCTATTCTTATGCACATTGTTATTGGAAAGATCTCTTCTCATGCGACTTTGTTGGAAATGATAAAGAATGATGATTGTGGCTATTGGAAGGTAGTGAATTGACCTAATTCCTTTATTTAGTATAGAATTTATAATGAATTGTTATTGATTGGGATGGTTCACTTATGGTGGCGATGTTTACTTGATATAAATGATATGGACATTGCCTTGTCGGCATTATTATGTGAATTATGGTACTATCATGACATGGTACTTGTGAATATATAAAGTGATGGTGCTCATGTGATGTCTATATGATCTTGTATGGGTGATATAATGATATGATTGAATGTTCATCTCTAGTTCTTGATATATGATGATGAGGGGCTATGTAGAGCCTTTATAGAATGATGATGTATCTTGTGTTAGTAAACTAGTTGTCCCTACTTGGTACTTGAATTCTATTGAATGAGTGTGTGAATAAAAGTCTAGGATCAGTAGACCTAAAGTTTGTACCATTCCTTGAATGATTAAATGAGGTATTCTAGAGTATGCCTTGAACGGGTAGACCTATGCATGGTTCTCCTTCTTGATGAGTCTAGAACCCTAAGAGAACATAAAACCTTGATTATGAAAAAAAAAGGTTATGAATGTAGAACCTTGAATGTGAAAAGAAAGTTAATAATGTCAAGCCTTGAATAATGAAAAGAATAAGACTTGAAAGAATAGACCTATATGGTGCTTCCTTCTTGAGTGGAATGATGGACTTAGAGATAGCTTGGCGGGAACTACATGCGGCCATATCTAAGAAAGTCATAAGAGCTATCCTAATATAACTTAATTGGAAGCCCTAGGAGACCCATTCTTGGAAATGGTAATATTAGTTGGTAGAGCATAGTGATGGTGCCTTCTCTTATACACCTGTGTGAATGAATGACTCTATGAGAACAAAGGCAAACCACCGAGTGGATATGCTTGTGGTAGTTGCTCCACTTTAGATGAGACTAGAGTACAACAAAGCCCTTGATATCCCTTAGGCACGTGCTATCATGACATATGTCCTAGTTCTACACTTTCCAAGTAGAACACCTTCCACGGTGTGGGGTCTTTATGACACCGGATTCCATACCTTGCTAGTATAGTCTATGTCATTTAATGCCTAGTCTCATCATGTGTGATGTGCATTATAGTGTCAGATAGGTTCTACAACATGTAGGTAGGAGAATGTGATGCTATCTACACATGGAACGAGTAGGCTTTGAGGATTCTAGAATGAGTTCCCTAGGTTTTCCAAGACCATTATGGGAAGTCCCTTACTTGTCTATTAAATGACTTTAATGAATAATGTTCACGTCGTAAACGTAAGATTAATAGAATGGTTCTTATCTGGGATAACTTTGAGGATCACTTAGGTGTGATTGAAGAGGGTGTATATGTAGTATCTTTATGTCTTTCTCAAGTGAGTCTTGGAGTAACTTTAGGTAGAGGGTCTAAAGTGATGAAATGGTTACTTGTTGAATATGGAATATTTCTTATATCTGATTGTTCACTTGTATTTTTTCTATTAAACTCTTATGATTAAAGATTTCTACTAAAATAGCATGAAATCATATCTTAAATAAATGTCCCTTTTAGCATGGTTTTCTTGCATGGTCATCATACTTAGTGCATTTAATGTGCTAATTCCATATTTTTTCTATGTCTACAAGTGTAAGTGGAATGGGTGGATTTTCTTGAAGTTAAAGCTTGGGAAGTAGATTTCTCTCAAGATTGGCATGTCATCATCTGTTCGAGAACATGGAATATGACTTTAGTTAATAGATTATAATTTCTTTTTTTAAATTGATGTAAGGGATTTGACCCCATGATATTGACATGTGTCTAAGATTGCTTATGATGAGACTGAGTTTCTTCCTTTCGTTTTATAAAATAGTTTGACTATTATTGTTAAAAATTTTAAATTTCGCACTACTTTTCATATATATTCGATTTGTGAATGCTAAGAGTCTTGTACAAGACGTTCGAGAGGTGAAGTACACCGTGTGATGCCTAGGGAGTACCTCGGGTCGTTATACTGAGGATCACATGTAACACCTCAAATTTAGAAAAGGAGTAAGTATTCACTTCCTTAGCCAAATCGGTGAAGGAGTGTATGAAAATCGAGTGACTTGGCGATCCGCCAAGTGGAACCCCCTCGCCTATTGGCCGGGTTCCAATGTTTAGTGTTATGGAACTTTAAAATATCCATGATGAGCTCACCGTTCCATTCGGTGTACTATCAAATTCCCCTCGCCATCACCTAAATTATCTGGCTCTTAGGTCGACTTGCTGTAATTTTATGCGAGCTAAAGGGTCACTTGGCGAGTCGTTTAGTGGCCTTGGTCCAGATCGAACATGAGTTGTTCCTAGTTTTTAAGTCAAGGACTTAAAAGTCTTTTCATACTATTTTAATTCTATACTAGATTTTACACAAGCTTACGACCCCTATCTAAAAATTTTACCCATATTTCCCAAATTTTGAACCATTATCTCGAGATCTAAAAGAAGACCAAAGTTCTTTTCCTCCAAGATATTTCTCTTTCCATAAGTTGAAGAAGAAGAAAGAGATCATGCTAGATCGAGGTCAAGTCTCCATTCCTTAGGCAATTGTAGGATTTGATTTAAATGTATGATAGCTTTTCATCCATGAAATATTTTCATCAATGGATCTCTTAATATTCTCCAATTAAAAAGTAGAAATTGCCCAAATAGAGTTAGGTTTTTTTCTAGAGTTGTGTCTCATGATAAATTTTGTTTCAAATGATTGGGTTATGATTGTTTATGCATGAATTCATAGGATTACATAGTTTTTGGATTAATTTAAATGAACCCGTGCTTTACCCATGTTTCTATGATGAAATTGACGCAAATGAGTTTTATACTATGAAAGGTGAATTACAAATTTAGCTGTAATATAATAGGATTGATAAAGTACATGATGGATTTCTTTGAGATTGAAGCATATATATATGACTTTCTTGAGATTGGAGCATGTATGATGAATTAGTAGGGATTTGAAAGTAAAGCTTATTATCATGACCAAGTATCACCCCCTTGATGTATCAAAACGTATAAGACCCAGAGAGGCCTCATATAAGACTCTAGCATACCATAACATAAAGCAATATAAAATGTATAAAAATTGATAATATTTTTCATAACAATCAAATTCTTTCATAAAATGCGGAAGTCTAACATCATTGTCTCAAATCTTCTAGTCATAAGAGATAAAATATTGGGACGTAGTCCATACAATAATCCAACATGAAAAGAAATACATAAAAGAGAAATGGGTGATCCAATCCTCGAATACTACGAGGAATCACCAAAACTTCACCTCCTTGTTCAACAAAGAGCCTAGACACAAGTGTGTGAATCAAGATCCTCGAACCCTAAATTTTGATAAGCAATGTAAGAAAGAATATGCGTTAGTACAATAATGTACAAAATATGTTAGCTTGCATAAAAACATAAATATAAGAAGTAATGAACATAACATATAAGGCATAAACATAATCAAGGAATACTAAGCATCATAATAAAAGAGGAATACTTCCTTAAGTAAGCTCACTTATCCTTAGCCAAGACTTAGGTCATCCCGCTCTAGTCAAACTTACATCAGGGAAGGCATATATAGAAATACTCCATGATAATCATCTTCATAAATTCATCACATTATGAAAACTTACTTTTTAAGATATGGGGATTCGCCTCTTTGCGTAACTTATAAAGGCTAATAGGTATTCACCTTTTGCCTTACATTAAGATAATGGTAACTTTCCTCCACTATCACATCATATGAAACTCGCCTCAACATCATTTCATAACGATCAAGGGTACTCACCTCCATGTCAATTCATCCTAATAGGCATGTGCAGAATCACCGTTTGTTCAATTTTAAGGAATATGAGAATCACCTAATATCCTTCTCAAAAGGTAAAGGGTAGTCGCCTCAAGACTCATCAATTACATAGTCTTTTATTGTATATTCATTGTAGGTGAATAATCCTTTCAACCCAGAATCTTTCATGTAAGTAAAATTTTCACATTCATTAAATTATTCTTAGTAATTAATTGTGGGAAGTATCTCTTCCACACCACAACATCAATAACCAATAATTTATAATCTAGGTTTAACTATTAAAGCACTATATCTCATAATAATTGTTTATGCTTTTCTCTCAAACAATTGTAATCATAATTCATCGATTTTGTAAAGACATAACTAAACCCACAAAGTTTTCCTTCGTAGCACAACCCTAATCATATCAATTCTAACCTATAATCATAGGATTGAAATTTCTACATTTATTTTAATCCTAAAAACATGTAGTTCTATTAGTTAAATAATAAACAATCATAATTCACTCAATTGGATCAATACCCATAACATTAGACGAAACCCTAACTAGTATTGGCGCATTCTTTTTCTAAATTGGGGAAATCATGGGGACGCCATGGATGACAGGATTTCATGAATGAAAATCCATCATACATTGATTAAAAATTTTATAAGTTCTACAGGATTGGAGTTTTGGGCTTGATACTATAAAAATCATTCTTTTTTTCAAGTTCTAGAGAGAGAAAAATATTTAAGAGATGATCTTGGATTTTCTTTTTGGTTCTTGAGAGGATGATTTAATGCCGGGGAATTTTGGGAAAATAATGCTTATATACTTTTCTAGGTGAAGAGTAAAACAACGTAGTATCAAATTAAGAAAACATGAAAAGATCTTTAGTAACCCAACTTAAAATTCTGCAAACCCTCATGTTGAAGCTCGTTGACGGCATTTTGCCACTAAACAAGTGGACCTTTGACTTGCCCAGGTTTCCAGTAACTCACACCAGGAGGCAGACAACTAGGCAATGGGGGAGGATTCTTGGTGATGCATCGTCTGGAACAACGAGCCTTGATAAGTTTGAGATTTTGACTCATTTAGGTCTTTTTTTACATGCATTTAGTGCCCTCAAATACTAAATATGTGACATTAACTGACGAAAATCCTTGAATTTCAGGTATATGGGTTGAGGAATAATGCTAGGTCAGTAATATGGAAAACGGACAACACAAACATCCTTAACGATCGCCAAGAGAACTCAGTGGATCGCCAAGACACTCATTGATCCTTCAAAGTTACAAAAACTGAGCCTAAAATCGGAAGAGCCTAGGCGATATATATTTCATATCTTCGACTCACCTATGCATCGGCAAAGGATGACCATGTCACTGAAGGTTTTGAGTGAAACAAACTTGAACTCAAAATGTTGAGCTAAAAGATAAAAGGGTGCACAGCGAAACTGATCGGTGATCTCAATTTTGATCGCCTAAAATTATGGTGCTTGAATGATCAAAAGGTGAAAAAAAGAGAGAAAAGGATGATCGGCGAGTCGTTAAATGGTTGGAAAAGCCCGACTTTCCTCGCTAATTGGTTTCAAAAGTAACACCTTATATTAGTATAAACTGACTTATGGAAGAAAGAGAAAGCATTCAGAAATTGTGAAGAACAAAAAGATAGATAACGAAGACTGATATTGTTGATTTCAAGTAATTTTAGCAACGTTTTTTAGTTGGGTATTGTAATAGAGAAGATATTTTTCACTTTTGACTTTTAAATTTCATTTATCCAGCGACGGAAAATGTAGCATGAATTGAATTATTTTCCTTTTACTGTGATTGGCTAAAACCCCAATCATGGGGGTTTGACAATGTAACCAATTGTTGTGTTTGAGTTAATGAGAGTAATTAATTAGTGAATTTTGGTGTTAATTTGAAGCGGGTATGAGTTATTACTAAGGTTTAACTCCGATATTGCATATTTAGTTCAATATAATTCAGAGTTTTATGCTTGTTCAAGAGAGAAGTATAGGTTTAAGGGAGTAATTTAGAATCCATGACTAGTGGGTCATGATGGTTTCAACTTGAGAAAGTGGAACTGGATATTCATCCTTTGTATATAGCTCGAAAGAGTATATTTAATGAGATTGTGGGCAAGTCTTCTTATTGATTGTGTTTATGTTCAAAAGAAAATTGGGAAAAATAAGATAATTGTTCGAGTGAAAAAATTCTTAACTACAGTCCGTTCTACCCATGACGAATTAACATTGTTGGTAGTGATTTACACCTGTTGAGTTGAACTCTGCAGTTGGTTAGTCAATCTCCTAAGCATTATCTCTTTATTTGATTGTTCCTTTTTGATTGGTGAAGTTGTTTTGTTGTCGACGATCTACTTGCTTGGAATAGTGATTGTATCTTTGAACTTGGTTAATGATTTCCTAGAAATTTCATTCCTTCAACTGTAAAATTCATTGTTATAACTACATAGTTGACCTTGAAAAAGAACTAGTCTTTGTGGGATCGATCCCAACTCATTTAGTTGGATTTTATGCAGATTTACAATAATTGAAGACCTAGATTAGTATTAGTATTACTTGAAACGTTAAATCAAAATAGTGCCACTTGCGGGGAGTATCATTGATTAAAGTTATTTTATCAAAGTTCAACTTGTGCAATTGTCGGGTATAGTTCATTCAATTTATGGTGTCTTGTGTTTGTGTTAGTTGTGATGAGTATATGAAAGAATGAGTGGGACAGAGATGAATGGTAGCCAAGCAGGTCACCAAGACGATGTTGATGATGTTAATAGTGTGCACAATCCAATCCAAATGAGTTGAATTGGTGCAATCTGCCGATTGTAGATATAAAGGATCCTATATTTGATGTCACGTGCACAACTCTCCATCTCCTACAAATCAAGGGACTCTATGGAGAGTTGAATCATGAAGATTCACATGAGCATATGAGAATTTTTATAGATTTTTGCAGCCCATTTTCATTCAAGAATGAGTCAAAAGAATCAATCCATCTAATGTTATTTTCACTATCTATGATAAGGGAAGCTAACAAAAGGTTGGCAGAGTTACCAATGAATACTATAACATCGTGGGATGACCTCACCACGATATTCAATTCAAGGCTCTTTCTTCAGTTGAGGATGATGAAACTCAGATATGACATTCAATGTTTTAACTGATTGGAGGGTGAACCCATCCATGAAACCAGGTTGAGGTTTAAGAAATTCCTACTTAAATGCCCGAGTCATGGACTACTAAACGATTTGCTACTCCAATAGTTTTACCAGAGTCTTGATTCTTTAAATAAATTGGAGGTTGATCAATTGGTTCGAGGGGAAATATTGTTGCAATCATTTGAGGTGGCTTCATTTCTTCTAGATGACATGAGGAAAAAAATCAAACTTGGTAAACTCATGAAAACCAAGTTCGCCCTTTTGTTTTAGAATGACTCAAAACAAACGTGATAAGGAAATAAAAAGGGATTGGAACATAGAGAATATGTTATCCCAAATGGAACTACTGCAAGAGCATGAGTTAGATAATGAGAAAAATCACAAGGGAGCAAGTGAAGTGTTTAGAGTTGAATAGGGTTCTTCCTAAGGCAATTCAAAGCCAAGGGTGAATCAAGGTGTAAATTTCAATATATAAGAGGAGGGTTTCCACCCGCTCTATTTATAGTGAGGTGGGGAATCAAGGTTTGAACTCTCACAAAGAGAAAGAGCAAACAAGATACTCTAAAGAATGGGCTGAGCAAAGTGATTATTGTAGAAGAGAGGATGATCATGAAGAACAACACACCTAATTGAAAGAGATCCCAAAGCCAAAAAGGAGTGCAAATAGTCCCCGAGTGAATGATTTGTTGTCACGCATCCTTGAATAAGTTGAAGGTTAGGATGATTTGTTAAAAGGTATAAAGGAAATCAAGCTAATTAAAAGACAGTTGAGTTCACTTTCAACACAATAACCAAGGTCTATCTATGGTGACACAAAGTTGAAAGGTAGTGATAGGTGATGTGATGGGCAATGACAAAGCTCAAGCTCATGAAGAAGACAGAGGTATTGAGGAAGAAGAAGTACTCATCCAACAAAGCATTGCCAAAGGGTAAAAAAAGATGTGGAGAAAAGCTATCCGATCCCAAAAATGGTTTAACCTCAACCCAAATCACCTCCTCCATTTTCCCAACGCCTCAAGAGAAGAACGAGGATCAAAAGTTCAAGAAGTTTCTAACGGTATTCAGGATATTATCGAGTAATTTATCTCTAGTTAAGGCATTGTTGGAAAATATGGGTTACGCAAAGTTTATCAAGGAGTTAGTCACAAAAAAGAAGCTTGAATTTTGAAATAATCGAAGCTTCTCATAGTTGTTGTTCAATTATGACTAAGGAGATAATAAAGAAGAAAGAGATCCTGCATTGCCATGCTCAAATTGTCACGACCGGGGAGCAGCTACTAGAAGTAACATGGCGTACTTGACCTCTCGTAGGTCTAATATAAGCCCATAGTCATCATTCATTGTATTGTCCTAAGAAATTTTTGGGGAAAATTTAAAAATTACGTAGCACATGATATGCTAGAACATCACTTCATATATGTATGTAAAAGAAGTCATAACGCATAGTTAGACAGTAAGTATTTTTCTCCATCTTAGACTCGACATCAATAGAATACAATAGGGACACGATATCAACATAACATATTAACTAAGATATTAGATATACTTTAAGTAAAACATAACATAGGAAATCCTTGAAACAAAAGGATCCTTTTCCTTGAACATGGCGAAGCTATCCAAGCCCTTAAATTTAAGAGACATCCTCTAGTCATCACAATGTGTAAAAACATCAGAAGAATGGTGTTAGTGTAAGAATGCACTAAGTATGGAAACCATGCAAAAATATGCATTTAAAGAGGACATTGGGTTAGAAAACCATGCATCATTCCTTTTTGTAAAACTTCTTACAACCTTGATACAATAAGTACGACATAGTTTATATACTTCACATATGCATGGATACTATACATAACATCACATAAAGCCACATAATTCATTTAGGGCCCATTTAGAATTTCATGACATTATTCTTTCTTTTAACTTAAGTACTTTACCCCTAGGTAACCCTCTAGTAACACTTGGTGCAATGCATGAATAGTGTCCTATTACTCCATCCACACTTAAGGTGAACATCCACATAATCTTCATTAACACCTAACACATATACATATATATAGAGACACATCATATAACGACAATACAAGCTATACATATAACTCAACATAATGCATGGACCTCATAAAAGACTCATTCCAAGACAACATGGAAGTCAACACTACCAATAACATCATAAGAGGCGATAGTCTACAATAGCACACTTGGACATCATTTCATTTTTGGACTTAGGGTTAGACACCATATCCTTGTTAGCCTTTGAAAAATTGGAAGGAAATTGGTTGTAAACCCTCTTCTTGAACCTGGGCTTGTCTTGAATCTCAAGCCTACCCTTGCAAGTACTTTCTTCAAAATACTTGGCCCTCTTAAACTCCCTATACTTAATCTTGAGTCGAGTCTCCTCGAATTGTTGAGCATGAACCATCAACCTAGAAATATATATGTTTTATGTTGGCCTCCATTTTATCTCTAGGAAAGAACCTATCAAGAAAAGTCCTTCTAAACCTCCCAAGTAATAGGACCCTTTCTCAAAGCCCTATTGTCTCTATATTGGTATACCAAGTTTGAGCCACATCCTTGAGTTGATAGGAGGCTAGATCGACATAATCATTCGATGTCTAACCCATAGCATAAAAGATTTCATTGATCTCATCGAGGAAGTCTTAAGTATCCTCATTCACTTTTGACCCATAGAATTTTTGAGGTTTCATCCTTGTGAAATCCCTCAAGCGGGAAACCATGGTGCTAGCATTTTGTTGAACACGGGGTCCAACATCACGATTCGCTTGAGCCGTCATGGCTTGCGCTTGAGTAGCTATATCTTGTGCTTGGGTAGTCATATCTTGAGACAAAGTCACAAAATCCGTCATAGGTGGAAGAATTACCAGGTCTTGGTCCTATTGAGGAGCTTGCTTTTCTTGAGGAGGAACTTGGTTATTTTGGGGAGGAACTCCCGCATTAGCCAAATCTTCCTCCACTTTCCATGCGTCTGCACGTCTGGTAGTCATTTCCTATATCCAAAATAAAAGGATTATAAGTACAAAAGGGACACGTAGAGTTAAAACTCTTGAAGCATGACTTTCAAGATTTACCAATAAGTGAGAATTCCAAAGCTTCACATAATCTCTCATTCCTAAGTGTGGCGCGCTTCACACCCATGAACCAGACTCTACGTAAATGTAGTTCAATGAGACATCAATCTTAAGATTTTATTAACCTCATAGTCTGATACAAAGTTTTTCATGACCATGGAGCACCCCCCAAACGTATTCGGCATCGTCGTCCTCGGAGAGGACTAAAACTATCCTCTTAGCATTCGTCATAACATATTATAGGTCAAAATTGTGAAAAATTAAAAATTTTACATATTGATGTATACATAGAACTCTCACATATCATATATTCATATATGGAGTTAACTAAAATTCTTTCATATGAAGCTTACTTAGGCTTCTATTTTAATCAATACATAGGAATTTAGTCTAATACTTTGTCTCATATTGAACCATCTAAAACGAAGTAGAACATTCGGGCACAACCCTTACAAAAATTCATCATTTCCAATTAGGGCTTACAAAAACATCTTCAACAATAGGAAAGATATGAATGTCTCTAGACTATAGCATTGTCAATAAGGTAGAATGTGTGGCACCATCCTCGAACTAAAGGACCTACCTGAACTTGGGAAATTCCAGGTCTTCTTTCAAAGTGACCTTGATACCTCCACGGCCCGAACCTACATTGTTTGGGGAATAGGGAAAGAATATGGGTTAATAAAACATGTACTATGTATAGAAACATATGCACATAAAACAATGAAATCATGCTTAGAAGGACATTTGTTCAAAACCATGCTAAGCTACTTTGAAAAGCCTCTATGCACAATCAAGAACACATATAAACCAATAGACACCACATTACTTAAGACTATTCCATATCCAACACAAGACCAGCATCAACACAAAGTCAAGTCAACATGGATAATGTCAACATAACACATCAATTAAGGTCATATTGACATGAATAACTCCGACATAGTACGAAAATAGCAATTTATATACAAGAGTTCATATTCACTTCAACATGCAGGACCCTTACTCTCAACCCCTTCCCAAGCCTACAAGTTCAATGTTCATGTGATGTCTCATAACCTCACATAATCAAGTAAACTAAGTAAAAGACCATAAGCAATGGCAACATTTCATATACCTTCATATTATGCATGTTCTTCATCATATATATCAATTAGACAAATATCAGGTACATTAATGAAACTAACATCATATAGGATCATCAATATGTAAAGCCATCATAGACATTCTTTTCATATCACAAGTACATATGAACAACCTCCTAGGACTTCCCTCGACGTCAACTTGTGCCATGTATAAGTAGAGTTTCATACCCTTACCTATACTAAGTAGAACCACTTAAGTCACCCTATTTATTTTCACTTTATTACTTCATTTTAATTTCGAGAACAATTTCCTTAACCGACATAGACCATGTGAGCTAAACATAGAATTCGGTGTCAGAAATCCTACACCTATAGAAGGTGGTCTAATTGTCAAGGTAGTACCAAAACATGAACATAGCATTCAAGGTGGATCCACTAGCTAGTATTCTTGTGGGGGAAACATAGTTCAAGAACTAGGAGACATGCTAGAGACCCTCTTTATGGACAATTGCAATGTAATCTCCATATCATGAGAACCATTGTGAACCTACCTTCCACATGAAAGCGACACTCTCAAAACTAGTTTCTTCGATGCTAAGCTAAAGTTCCTTTTTGAGATGTCTTTTAATCATTCTTAATCATCATAACTTAATATAGGTCATAGTAGACTAACCCCTTGTCTATAATATCATTATCTCATTAGGTATTTCATGATAATTTCCTTTAAGTACAACCCTCATATGTGAGATTAACACTTCATAATCATCATATCGTGGTAATGCACATAAGTGATTCGCAATCAATCTTATATCATCGGCCGTTAATCATAATCTCACAATTCATATAGTAAAGAAATTTCAACTTCATTCATCATACCATCACCTACTTAATCTAATCACATGTAATACCACGATTGAACATCATCATCAAGTATATTTCACCATAATTGAAGTAAGGATTCCAGATCATAAAGTCTTACCGATTCACCTCTAAAAGGTCTTCTTCAAAATCTTACCTTAAAATCAACCATATTAATCCATCAATATAGTTATCATATAATAGTAATCAACACAAGAAGTAAGTCAATTGTATCATCACCAACCAATTCAACATCAATACAGAACCTAGGGATAGGGGAAATAGGGTCAATTCATAATTTCTTTAATATAACTAGGTTCAATATCAAGAACTACCATAATTAACCAATAAAATCAACCATAATACATCCATAATAATCAAAAGAAACCAAGAAAAATTCAATTTGAAATATTAATTTCGAAATAAGAAGGAAACCCATGTTTTTATCAACATTTAGTAATCAACTTTGAAGAACCACTTGGGGAAAGGAGTCCCAAGAGTGAATAGCTTCCATACCTTGTTAATTATTAGATAAATTTATAGAAAAAATTGAATATTGATGCCTTATATATGCTTTGACCTTGGTATTCAATGGGGTATCTTTGGGAGAGAAAGTATAGAGAAGGTAGAAAGATTTGTGTTTGGGAAATATGAAGTGTTAGGTTAGTTTAATAAGTGTCATGAGTTATACAGTCCCTTAGCCAACTTAATTTAGACACCCTTTAACCCTTAATTAATTAACTAACCAACTAACTAATTAATTTCCTAACTTAAAACTTGACAGTGGAAAAGAGACCCAATCGACGACTCCTCGACCTACAGAGCGTATGTCCATCGACGCCATTGTAATTACAAGGCGTCGATGAGTTTAGAGACTGGGATTTTGGGGTTTTTTAACAAATGGCTAAGTTTTGAACCTCGAAGCCATCGACAGCTCGTTGTTTGGCTTGTGGATGACCACTATCAAAAATAGCTTTTTCTGGGTCAAATTGAACGTACCTAGACGTTTCGACCCTAAACACATTAAAATGCAATTTTAAAACCTTTCTACCATATTTCATCAAATTCTGGCTCTTAAAACCACATGAAACATGCCAAGGCACATTAACCTCAATTTCACTAGTCTCGGATGTCATGGATGTTTTTTTGACATTTTGACTCTATCACCTCTTAAATGTTTCAAATATATTATTCTAGGCCTACAAATAGTGTTGCAATTTTTAGTTCATTATGTGAGGTTTTATCTTATGTTATGGACTTTCGGAGTATTACAATCACAATGACTCCTTGTGTTTCCTTGGTGTATCCTCCTGTTCCAACAAATAAATTAAGTCAGGATTTTTTAATCTTATGCCAACAAGGGACATCAAGTCCCGCTCCCTTGTTGAGTGTGACTGTTGTCTTTCTTTTTCTTTTACTCCTTTCTTTCTTCTCCGTGGTTCTTCTATGACAATGTATTCAGGGACATATTCAAGAGGACTATGATATTTTAACCCTAAAACTATGGAAAAATCTCTTCTGGCACGCCAGAATAATTGATTGAAATGTTATCCTGCTTTTCGGGATTTTGAAAAATCAACCTTCTTTTAAGAAGTTCATAATCATGGCATGTGAAAATGTGCATTATTATCCTCAAGTAAATCAAGAAAATGACTGAAACAACTATTTCCAAAAAAAAATCCAAATGATTTTTCTTGACGATGACTCTAAAGTTGTTGAAAGGTTTTCCCATGCCTATCCTCATAATGCTATCATCATTAGCATTAGGCTGCACATGCACAAAGAATGTGTCTTCATTGACAATTTTGATCCCATCATCACCAGTAGCATTGCAAACTTCACGAAGTTCTTGTTCTTCTTCATCAACTTTATTTATTTTTTTCTTCTTCTTTCTCAACTAATTCTCTATTGTTTCCTTCTTCTTCGTCAACTACTTCGATATTTTTTCCTTGTTCATCCTCAACTTCTTTTTGTTTTCCCTATTCTTCCTCAACTAGTTCTATTCTTTCTCCATCATCAATAGCTTTATATTTTTCTTTTCTCTCTTTCTTCATGTGTTTGTAAGAAAAATCTATACTTGAGAAGAAGAAATTGCTTCAGATGAAAGTTCTTCTAAAAGAGTGGATAGTTCATTCCTCTTCTTAGGAATTTTAGACCTAGCCTTCTCCTGGATCTTTAGTTGTATCATTTTTCTTTTGACATGAGCCATTATATTTATACCCCTTATATTTGCAACGACAAAATAAAATATTTTAATGTCACACATGATTTACATAAGATTTTTGAAATACGCAACACAATACACAACAGTACAAACAGCAAATACGATTCAATGTCACACATGAACCAACAAACAGACCACATAACCCTCCCTAAACCCTAACGAACGAACTAAAAATGAAGCTTTTTGAGATCAGAAAATATTTCATTAGAAAATAACAATCCAACAAAAAAAGTAATAAAACAACTACAACAAGGAAAACAAGTATTTGAAACCCTAATTAAATATTACTTGGGAAGATACCAACGATAAACTAGAAATGAAGAGGACAACGATGTCTTGCTGTAGAAGAGGATCACAACAGATTACCACTGATGTTTTAGAAAATATAGCAAGAATAATGATATGTTAAGGAAGGAATGATGGAACAAGAGGAGGATAAAAAATGAAAGAAAAGAAAAGAAAACTGAAATTAGTAAAAATAAATATAATTTGGAATATGGAACGACTTATATAAATAAAGGAGAGAGGAGAGAGGAAAGAGGTAAAATGATTGGACGATTATATGAAAGTTGTTTAATTTTTTTTATGAATTTTAACAATTTGAAGTGTGACATATGTTGCTACGTATATACGTTCTGTTTGGGCACATACCACCATTCTGTGACATATGTTATATAGTATAATGTTGCTACATATCTCCTTTCTCTGACATATCTTCTTTCTGTGAGATATGTTGCCACATCTAACCTTCATGTTGGTACATATGTAGATAATTATGTGGGGTTTCTTACAACAGAAGTTATATATGTTTCCACAGATACCACATTTATTCCTTTCCACCATTATTGACATTTGTTTCAACAAAATCAAAGTAATTATGAAAATCATTTATATTATTATTATCAACAAAATTTTATACTTCACCAATTGTTTTATACAAGTTATCAACAAAAAGGTAATTGACAATGATATACATAACCACTTATCTAATCAATGATGGTAACCGCAATATTTTCATTGATATTAGCTTTTTTAGGTCTAGGCTATGTAGGTCTTCATTATTACTAAAATAGACATTCCGAGCCTTTAAAATCCTATAATTCCATAGAAGTGAATCATAACTCATGCGAAGGGTTGCAGCACTAAGTTCACAAGATGGTACTGCTAGTCCATCACTCAAAAACTTAGCATATGCGGCAAGAAAAAGTTCAAAATATCTTCATGGTATATCTCAATTAGAAAATAAAATACCATTAGATTTGATAGTCTTAATACAAAAAAAGATAATGTGATACTTACAGACTACTGCTTTCTAATTGGGCAATACCAGTAACATGTTTGACTTCGAATGAGTGAGATTTGTTCTTTCCATGGTAACATTCAAGAACTAACAAGTTAGTTCGCTCTTTTTGCTCAAAAAATCCACTTAACTCAAGCTACTTTGACAACATTGTTGAAAACTGTTGAATCTCGGAGGATAATTTTCTGTTAGACCATGAAGAGGACATCGAATCATACACTTTTATGCATCATTCCTTCAATGAAACAATTGTCAAGGCCCAATGGAATTCCCCTTTACTATTTACAGGGACATAAACATAATCTATCAAGTGCCAAGTCAGTCCACAAGCTATACCGAACCCTTTCATAGTGCCAATGATTTTATCCTCATATTCAGGAACAACACTAGTATTGTCAATGTATATTTTTAAAAAACAACTAATAGTGATATACCGATATTTAGAATGACTTTGTTGCTTCAACTTCTACGCAAATAATAAAAAATGGCATGGACATACTGCATAGATGCATCAAAGTGCATCTGTATATCAATTTGCTCGTAAAAATTCATGTATTAATCAAAACATAGAAGTGGACATGGATTTACCTCATTAGTCAGACAATTATTGGGTTAAGACTCTACGTAAAACCAATACTTATTCTTTGAAAATGCAACTATAAAATCAAGTGGGTCAAAATAATGTTTCGAGCAATAGGTTTAGTAGTGATCGTCCTTGTCTCTTCTGCAATTGTGTAATCATTATAAATAATTATTTAGTGGACAACATAAAGAAATACTAATTATTTTTGGACGACATTTACTTTTTTACATGATGCTTGTGAAGACCCTTGTTTATCCATTGCGAGAAGGATAACATCAGTTCACTTGGACCCTTACCGCCAATGTTAAAAGATTCAAATGGATATTATCGCTTCACATCACAAATGACGACTTCGACTTTCTTCTATTTCTTTTTTGCTTTTGGATTTTCTTTTTGCTTCTCCTTCTTCTTATCTTTCACCTTCTCATCCTTCTCTTTCTGATTCTCCTTCTTCGTATCCTTCTCCGTATCATTTTCCTTATCCTTGTCCTTACCCTTCTACTTTGACTCCTTTTCCTTCTTCTACTTTTCCTTATTTTCCTTCTCTTTTGTCTCACTAATTATAGAAAGAGTTTGGGAAATCAATTTTTTCAACCTCATTCACTTCAAAGGCTCTGAAATCTTCTTGGATCTTTGGACATCAATATTGTGAGACATTTTTTGAAAAGTATCAGTGAGTCTTTTTAACATGAATAATAAAATAATCATATTGTTGTTGACATCTTCGCATAGACAAAAAGAGTATTTGATGCTAGAAGAGGAAGAAACACCAACAAAAGATTGAGTAGTGTCATGGATGAAGGTTCTTTTATCATTTAATTTAAAAGGTAAATAAAAAAGATGAGAGTTTAAGATTCATTATAAAATAATAATAATATTGTGTTGCCACAGATGGTTAGCTCGTTGCCAAAAATTAACATTATGTTGCCACATATGTACCTATTGTTTCCACACATTAAAATTTATGTTGGCACATTAAATTTTATGTTGCCACAGATGAATCATATGTTAGAAACAAATGTACTGTCACGACCCAAAACTAGCCGCGAGTGGCACCCACATTTATTCTACTATGTGAGCGAACCAACCAATCTAAACCCCAACATTTCAACCATAATAAACAGAATATAATGCGGAAGACTTAAAACTCATTAATATAACCAATAAATAACTTCTAAAATTCAATACTTATTATTCCAAAAATCTGGAAGTCATCACTACAAGAACATCTATCCTCAAATTACTAAATCTAAGAGTATCTAAGAAGCTAAAATAAATAAACAGCTAGTCCATGCCAGAACTTCAAGGCATCAAGACATGAATGAGAGAGAATCCAGTCCGAGCTAGGAACAATAGCTCACCCTGAAATCTGACGTGATGAAGACTGGCTAGAGTTGCGGACGAGTCGAAGTTGATGGCACGTTTGCTGCATTCCATAAATAACAAAGAAAGAAACATACAAGTAGGGGTCAGTACAAGGCACAAGTACTGAGTAGATATCATCGGCAAACTAAAAATAGAAATCAATATATATTAAACAATAGTATAAAATCAACCATAATACTTAACAGATGACAACAACAAGTACAAGGATCATTGATAACAACACCAAGTGTACCCATGAGAACTCAAGTCTCCACACCATACTCACTTAGGAATTAGGTTCTTCACACCTGAGTATATTAGCATAATTCAAGATTCATTCTCTTTGTTCTTCTTGTGTCGGAACATGACACTCCGATCCTCTACAATCTTGGAGTCGGAACGTGACACTCCGATCCCCTACTATCCTGGTGTCGGAACGTGACACTTTGATCCCCTACTATCCTGGTGTCGGAACGTGACACTCCGATCCTCTACTATCCTTGTGTCGGAACGTGACACTCCGATCCCCTAATTCTACGTGTCGGTTCGTGACACCCGATCCATTAACCTCATTCTTTTAGTTCATCAAACCTTCTTTTATATCAAGGCATCATCATTAATAGAGTGGATTTAAGATTTAGGGTTCCAACAATATCATCATTATAATCCATCACCATTTACATAATCACAACATGCAACAACACAATTAAGCATATAGAAGACTTTACAATACTACCCAATACATATCAATCTCTATTTAGAGTTTACTATGAGATAACATAAACCATAACCTACCTCCACCGAAGAATCGTGATCAAGCAAGCTATCCCCCAAAGCCTTTGCTTTCCTCTGCGTTCTTCTCTTCTCTCGCTCGTTCGTTCTCCCTTTCTCTCTCTATTCTTTCTATTTTTCTTATTCAAACCCTTTTTTTTACCCTAATTGTCATATAATTAAGTATAAAAGATGGTAAAAGTAACCCACTATTTATTTCAAGGATATCTCCTTTAACCCCCAAGTAATTGAATTATTAACATTAACCCACTAACTTTATAATTATAAGCATGAACAGTCCAAAACGCCCCTTAAAAACTTTTAACAGAAATCCGACCCGAGTGGCTTATGTCACTCGTGACGGCCCGTCGTGCCTGCGACGGTCCGTCCTGCAGAGTCGTCACAGAGTTCAGAGACTCAATTCTGGGGAAAGATTTGTGACGGTACGTCGTGACAACGACGGTCCGTCCTGCCATTCCGTCGCGAAGTTCAGAAAGTTGATCTCAGTACCCAAATTTTCAAAATCTAAGTGTTTTGGAACGAGACCCCCTCGACGGTCCGTCGTGCCCATGACGGTCCGTCATGGGATCCGTCGACCCAGACAGTTATTACCAAAATAAACTCTACTGCTCAAAACGACTAAACAGGTCGTTACAATAGATACCAATTTACCCATCGTTCGTCCTCGAACGATCACAAGAAGAAAAACAAGGGCAAAAGGAGTACCTGAATCTGTAAACAGGTGTGAGTATCTTTCTTGCATATCAGCCTCCTTCTCTTTAGTGGATTCTTCAACCGGCCGATTCTTCCATTGAACCTTGATGGATGCAATCTCCCTTGACCTCAACTTGCGGACTTCTCTATCTAAAATAGCAACAGGCTCCTCCTCATAAGACAAATTCTCATCAAGCAGAACTGAATCCCAACGAATGATGTAGTTTCCATCCCCATGGTATCTTTTCAACATAGACACATGAAATACCGGATGCACTCCTGACAGTCCTGGGGGCAAGGCTAATTCATAAGCTACCTCCCCCACGCGCTTCAGTACTTCAAATGGACCAATATACCTCGGACTAAGCTTACCTCGCTTACCAAACCGCATCACCCCTTTCATGGGTGAAACCTTCAGCAAGACTTGCTCACCCTCCATAAACTCAAAGTCTCTAACCTTTCG
>NC_028637.1:57189930-57190067 GCF_001406875.1 Solanum pennellii
TGCGTACCTCTATCTGATATGATGGAAAGTGGAACTCCATGCAATCGAACAACTTCCGAGATGTAAAGTTTGTCTAACTTCTCTGCATTGTAAGTCACCTTGACAGGAATGAAGTGAGCAGACTTAGTTAACCTATC
>NC_028637.1:57190269-57218529 GCF_001406875.1 Solanum pennellii
TACATCTTGGTTGCACCAGGATGTATAGAATATCTTGAACTATGAGCCTCTGTAAGAATGGTGTGAATCAAATCATCGACGCGGGGTACACATACCTTTCCCTTAATTCTCAAAACACCTTCCTCATCGATTTTTGTTTCTTTAGCTTCTCCTCGCAACACCTTATCTCAGATCCGGATCAGTTTCTCATCAGTAAACTGCTTTCCCTTAATCTTGTCAAGAAAGGAAGATCTTGCCTCCACACAGGCCAAAAATCCTCCCTTCTCATTTACTTCTAACCTCATAAAGTCATTAGCCAGAGTCTGAACCTCTCTAGCCAATGGGCGTCTAGAAACTTGCAAGTGAGCTAGACTTCCCATGCTTCCTGCCTTTCTACTTAAAGCATCTGCCACAACATTAGCTTTTCCCGGATGATACAGGATAGTGATATCGTAGTCCTTCAGTAGTTCCATCCATCTCCTCTGTCTCAAATTCAAATCTTTCTGAGTAAAGACATACTGTAGGCTACGATGATCCGTATAGACTTCACACTTAACCCCATATAGATAGTGTCTCCATTGCTTTAATGCAAACACTACCGCAGCCAACTCCAAATCGTGGGTCGGATAATTACGTTCATGCACCTTTAATTGCCTCGAAGCATACGCAATTACGTTCTTCTCTTGCATTAGCACTGCACCCAAACCAGAATAGGATGCATCACAATACACAATGAAGTTCTTACCCTCTACTGGCAAGGTAAGGATAGGTGCGGTAGTCAACAAGGTCTTGAGTTTATGAAAGCTTTCCTCACATTCATCCGACCATACAAATGGAACATTCTGCTTAGTCAAGTTCGTCAATTGGGAAGCAATAGAAGAGAATCCCTTGACAAATCGACGGTAGTAACTGGCTAAACCAACAAAGCTTCTTATTTCTGACACATTAGTAGGTCTTACCCAATTCTTCACTACTTCGATCTTAGAAGGATCCACCATCACCCCATCCTTAGAAACCACGTGCCCCAAGAAGGACACTGAATCTAGCCAAAACTCACACTTGGAGAATTTGGCATAAAGCTTTTTCTCCCTCAACATTTCCAACACAATTCTCAAATGCTCCTCATGTTCCTTCTTACTCTTGGAGTATATCAGTATATCATCAATAAATACGATCACAAAGAGATCCAGATATGGCTTAAAAATCCCGTTCATCAAGCTCATGAAAGCAGCAGGGGCATTCGTTAGTCCAAAGGACATTACCAAGAATTCATAATGCCCATACCTGGTTCGAAAAGCAGTCTTTGGCACATCTGCTGCCCGTATTTTCAATTGATGATAACCAGACCTCAAGTCAATCTTAGAGAAGACACAAGCACCTTGTAACTGATCGAACAAATCATCGATGCGAGGAAGAGGATACTTATTCTTAACCGTTACCTTATTCAGTTGCCTATAGTCTATGCACATCCGAAAACTTCCATCCTTCTTCTTCAAAAACAAAACCGGAGCACCCCAAGGGGAAGTGCTTGGTCTAATGAAGCCTTTACCTAACAACTCTTGAAGTTGGGCCTTTAACTCCCTTAACTCAGCGGGGGCCATTCTATAAGGGGGTATGGAAATGGGGCGAGTACCCGGCTCCAGATCAATGCAAAAGTCAATATTCCTATCCGGTGGCATACCAGGAAGGTCTGCAGGAAACACATCCAGAAACTCACGGACTATCAAAACCGCTCAATAGAAGGTACTTGGGTAGTATCATCCCTGAGATGTGCCAATAAAGCTAAACAACCCTTACTAACCATTCTCTTAGCACGAAGAAAGGAGATGATATGAACTGGGGTGGAAGTATAGTCACCCTCCCACACTAACGGATCTGCCCCAGGCTTGGCCAATGTCACAGTTTTGGCATTACAATCTAAGATTGCAAAGTTCGGAGAAAGCCAAGTCATACCCAGAATTACATCGAAATCAATCATTTCTAGGATAACCAAGTCTACATGAGTATTGCTCCCCACAAAAGTTACAAGACAAGACCTATACACCTTTTCAACTATCACAGACTCACCCACCGGAGTAGAAACACGAATAGGCATGTCAAGCAATTCACAATGTAAATTAAGACCAGTAGCAAATGAGGAAGATACATATGAAAATGTGGATCCAGGATCAAATAATACAGAAGCCATGCAATCACAAACCAAAAGATTACCTGTGATAACAGCATCAGATGTCTCCGCTTCAGACCTCCCAGGGGAAGCATAACAATGGGCCCTATCACCTGTCTGCCCGTTGCCCCTACCATGTTGTGCTGCAGTCGCTCCGGCTTGCCCGCCACCCCGGTTGGTTTGGTGACCACCATTACCTCGGCCACCACGTCCTCCAGAATGACAGCCCTCATAACACTCTCTGGATTCAAGCATAGGTCTCTGTGAGAGTGACGAAGTCTGGGGGTAACCTCCAAACTCAGGGAAATGTTGACCGGTCTGCGGTGGACCCCCAGCTACAGCCTGCAGTGAAGACTGAATAGGTCGGGCTGGGTAACCTCCTGAACCCTGCCCTATGGAGTAAGAACCATTAAACTCACCTCCCTTAAGAAACCTCTTAGATGTCGATGCCATGGTGAAGTCGTCTGGCTTCACCTCCTCCACTTCTATCACAAAATCTACCACCCCCTGAAAGGATTTTGCTGCAGTAGCTACCTGTAAGGCTGGAATCTGCAAATCTGACCTCAATCCCTTCACAAAACGGCGAATCCGCTCTTGTGGGCTGAAGCAAAGCTGGGTGGCATACCTGGATAATGCACGAAACTTAGCCTCATACGCAGTAACCGACATCCTGCCTTGCTCTAGGCTCAGGAACTCATCTCTCCTCCTATCCCTCAAAGTAAGGGGTATATACTTCTCCATAAATAAACTAGAGAATGATGCCCAAGTCATGGGTGGTGCCTGTGCTGGTTGACACTCAACATATGACCGCCACAACATTTTGGCGTTCCCCTGAAACTGATAGGTCACAAACTCAACGCCAAATCGTTCTACTATGCCCATCTTATGTATCAACTCATGACAATCAACCAAAAAATCATAAGCATCCTCAGATTCAGCACCCTTGAAAACTGGAGGTTTCAACTTCAAGAATTTGGTGAAAAGTTCGTGCTGATCACTTGTTATAATAGGCCCTGTAGTCAACTGAGGAAACGTGCCTATTTCCAATGAGGCATCCATGCGGGGAGCCACAGCAGCTGCATGTTGTACTCCTGGAACCTGAGGTGCTGGTGCAGAAAACACTGGAGGTGTCTGGCCCTGATCAGATAATCCGCTAAGATAAGCAAGAACCTGATTAATCATCTCTGGGGTTGGTTGGGGTGGTAATTCCTCATTCTGCACTTGTTAATTCTCCCCTTCCTCACCCTCTCTTAATACTTCCTCAGTCGGTGGAGGAGTCACCGCCCTAGTACTAGATGGGCCAGGTGCTTGTCCTCTTCCTCTAGAGGACGTCCTCCCGTGACCTCTACCACGGCCTCTTGCCACTGCTCCTCTTCGAGCAACAGCCCCAGTGGCTGGCTCAGACGCATCTTGTCTTGCCGGTGTTGGCGTTGGCGCAGTTGTTGCTCTAGTTCTAACCATCTGCGAAATAGAGTGAAGATGGTCAGATACCAATTTGTATCACCTAGATACCAATTAGATACAATTAATAGCACGAAAGAAAGAAAGAATGGAATTTTTCCAAAAGTCCTATATCCTCTCAAAGAAAAGTAAAGGCGTCCCCCTACCGTTCCTCAAGACTCTACTAGACTCGTTCTTGTGTGATGAGACCAACGAACCTAATGCTCTGATACCAAGTTTGTCACGACCCAAAACGAGCCGCGAGTGGCACCCACACTTATTCTACTATGTGAGCGAACCAACCAATCTAAACCCCAACATTTCAACCATAATAAACAGAATATAATGCGGAAGACTTAAAACTCATTAATATAACCAATAAATAACTTCTAAAATTCAATACTTATTATTCCCAACATCTGGAAGTCATCACTACAATAACATCTATCCTCAAATTACTAAATCTAAGAGTATCTAAGAAGCTAAAATAAATAAACAGCTAGTCCATGCCAGAACTTCAAGGCATCAAGACATGAATGAGAGAGAATCCAGTCCGAGCTAGGAACAATAGCTCACCCTGAAATCTGACGTGATGAAGACTGGCTAGAGTTGTGGATGAGTCGAAGTTGATGGCACGTTTGCTGCATTCCATAAATAACAAAGAAAGAAACATATAAGTAGGGGTCAGTACAAGGCACAAGTACAGAGTAGATATCATCGGCCAACTCAAAATAGAAATCAATATATATTAAACAATAGTATAAAATCAACCATAATACTTAACAGATGACAACAACAAGTACAAGGATCATTGGTAACAACACCAAGCGTACCCATTAGGACTCAAGCCTCCACACCATACTCACTTAGGAATTAGATTCTTCACACCTTAGTATATTAGCATAATTCAAGATTCATTCTCTTTGTTCTTCTTGTGTCGGAACGTGACACTCCGATCCTCTACTATCCTGGTGTCGGAACGTGACACTCCGATCCCCTAATTACACGTGTCGGTTCGTGACACCCGATCCATTAACCTCATTCTTTTAGTTCATCAAACCTTCTTTTATATCAAGGCATCATGATTAATAGAATGGATTTAAGATTTAGGGTTCCACAATATCATCATTATAATCCATCACCATTTACATAATCACAACATGCAACAACACAATTAAGCATATAGAAGACTTTACAATACTACCCAATACATATCAATCGCTATTTAGGGTTTACTATGAGATAGCATAAACCATAACCTAACTCCACCGAAGAATCGTGATCAAGCAAGCTATCCCCCAAAACCTTTGCTTTCCTCTGCGTTCTTCTCTTCTCTCGCTCGTTCGTTCTCCTTTTCTCTCTCTATTCTTTCTATTTTTCTTATTCAAACCCTTTTTTTTTACCCTAATTGTCATATAATTAAGTATAAAAGATGGTAAAAGTAACCCACTATTTATTTCAAGGTTATCTCCGTTAACCCCAAGTAATTGAATTATTAACATTAACCCACTAACTTTATAATTATAAGCATGAACAGTCCAAAACGCCCCTTAAAAACTTTTAACAGAAATCCGACCCGGGTGGCTTACGTCACTCGTGACAGCCCGTCGTGCCTGCGACGGTCCATCCTGCAGAGTCGTCACAGAGTTCAGAGACTCAATTCTGGGGAAAGATTTGTGACGGTCCGTCGTGACAACGACGGTCCGTCCTGCCATTCCGTCGCGAAGTTCAGAGAGTCGATCTGAGTACCCAAATTTTCAGAATCTAAGTGTTTTGGAACGAGACCCCCTCGACGGTCCGTCGTGCCCATGACAGTCCGTCGTGGGATCCGTCGACCCAGACAGTTATTACCAGAATAAACTCTACTGCTCAAAACGACTAAATAGGTCGTTACATGTACCTACTGTTGCCACAAATGATTTTCTTCTGCGATAAATGAATCCTATGTTTCCACAGATAAATCGTAAGTTTCCAAAGATGAATCTCATGTTACGAGAGATGACCAGTTTGTTGCTCTAACACATAAGTAAGATGTTACAACATATGATAAGTTTGTAACATATTATTAAAATGTGACAACATACGATACATCTTTCAACAAATGAAATATATGTTGGACAACTAAACAAGACTATATTTGTAAAATCTAATCAATAAAATGGCCACAAAAAGAACACAAAAGCAACAAAAATGACTTTTCATTGAATATTAACAATACATATACATTTCTTAAAAATTGGGGTTTTTTGAGTTGGTTGATTGTATTTGAAGAAAAATAAATAATATGTACCACTACATCATTGTTCAATTTTTACATCTATAGAACTTTTTATTGTTCATTAATCCAAGAAAAATCTTCGAAAATTATAAAATCTTTCAAAAACATAACTTATCAGTTTTCAGTCGAACACGATTTCAGTTCAGAAAGAGAAGAGTGTCACGACTGGAGATGAGGAGGAAAATAATGGAGATAGTCAGAGATGAAGATAATGGAGATAGTTGGATTTTCAAATTTTTAAAAAATAAAGAAGAAGAAGAAAAGAGAGAACGCTGGGAGAAGAAGATAAAAAGATTTTTTTTATTTTTTTCAAAATATTTTATATTGAATTATAGAAGTTCAAAATAAAGTGTTTTTTTGTATCTTATAAAAAAATAAAAACTTTTAGAAATGTTTATTTGGTCCCATATTTACTTAAATAAATTTTAAAGAGGATTTGAGTAGCTCTTGGTCAATCTGTAACAAAAAGTAAAATCGAGACTTATTTGACACCTTTAATTTAATTTTCTCCATATACTATATCTACTAGATGAAATAGAATACTACAGAAATGGCATTAATATAGAAAAACAACAGTAGCAACACCAAAAGACATTTGACTTTCTAAAGAAGAGGAAGCACGCTGGAAACGACAATGGTCATTGAAAATAACTCATAACAACAAATGAATCCATGCCAACAAAAAACAGCAATCTAAAAGAATAACAATAGCTAAAAATTAATTAGTTCATGAAAATAAGGGTCAGCAGAGTCTACCTTTTCTAACAAGATATGAAATCGTTTAGTGATTGGGGTTTCATGTTAATAAGATTGGTATTTTTAGCTCTTAGTCGGAGTATATCTTGTCAGCATTGTTATGGGTCTGGTTTACAGGTTCCTTCACCTGTAAAGATAAAACAAAATAAAATATGTAAAGGGAATGGGGTTTGTTTAGTCGGAGTTAATGGGATTTCTCGTTCTTGGTTTAGTGATGGTGATGCGCCCGATCTGGCATCTGCTGGTTGGGTTATTGGGGTCTGGTTGTACGATGGAGGAGAAGAAGAAGATGGGGTTTAGGGGTGGAGGAAGATGGGTTAAGGAACTCCAGTGGCTATCTGTTTGCTGGTGGATTTGGGGGTTGTTTATGGCTGGTTTTTTCACCAGAAAAAAGAGGTGAACGGAGGTTGTTGCTTCTGTTTTCATGGTTATAGGTTGTTGGGAAGCGTGACAGACTGACAGTGGAGCTTTTCATAGTTATTTTTCCGAATAAAGATGGTGCAAGCTCGTGAAAACCATATTTTTATCACCGGAAAAGTTAGACAAAATTGGGGCTTCGGTTTCTGTTTGTGGTTTTGGCGGTTGTGACTCTAATGGTAATTTTTGTAGGAGAATAAGGGAAAATGGGCTATTTGATGGTTCGCCGGAAAATTCTCTGGCAAGGGTGGTGGCCAGAAAGTACGAACTCTAAAGAATTTCTACAAGCCCTAAAAATCTAAAATTATCACTAAATTTTATCCACCCACTTCTTATTTCTTGACCTAATAAAACATAAATAGACAAAATAATTATGTAATTGGCTCGAATTTTGTAGGCTTGAGATTATGACCAAGAATTATTTATCACTTATGTATGAAAATTTTAATCGTATTTAAATAAATTTCTAGATTGTGGTAAATATCAACATAAATATTAGCAAATGAAATAAATAAAATGAATATTAAAAAATATAATGAATGTAATCAATGACAAGTAAAACTGTTATTAATTTTGATACATAAAGATAGTTATGGATAAACTTATTTAAAATTATAAAAAAATTATTTTGAACTATTAAATAAATAAAACTTAAAAGTTGCAAATTTTGAAATTGTTAGGCAAAAATTGGGTGTTTGCCCCTTTCAATGGATATGATTGATGAAAGAAATCAGGGACAACAAATATTGACAAACCCAGTCATGGCCGAAGACCTATATATAAAAGTGTGATTGGAATGTGGAGAAAGTCGATCCAGTGCTTGCTTCCAAAATGTTTCACGTTGTAATGTGTCCTTGTTGAAATAGCCTGCACCTATAGCTCAACACAGAATGCATCCTCTTGGATGTTCTCAAAAAACAAGATGAAACTCATTAGTAGGGACAAAATTACAGCGAAAAAGGTAACATCTCTTATGATACGACCAAAAAAGATGATCCATTGGTAGGATAGGAATGCATGTCTATCGGTAGGACAAATGAAAAGAGATGGTCCATCGGTAGGATTTTGATGTATGTCTGTCGGTAGGATAAAAAAATATGTTACATTGATAGTATTTGAATCTATGTTCATCGGTGGACGAATGAAAAAAAGATGATCCCTCAGTTGGATTTTGAATGTATACCCATCGATCGGACGAATAAAAAAAGATGATTCATCGGTAGAATTTTGAATGTATGTCCATCGGTAGGACTAATGAAAAAGATGATCCATCTTTAGGATTTTGAGTGTATGTCCATCGGTAGGACGAATGGAAAAAGGTGATCCCTCGGTAGGATGTAGATGCATGTGTATTGGTAGAAAGGAAAAATATGATCCATTGGTAGGATATGGATGCATGTATATTGGTAGAAAGGAAAAATATGATCCATCGGAAAGATATAGATGTATGTACAATGGTAGGATGAATGGATATGATCCATTGGTAGGATTTGATGCATATTCATCGGTAGGATAAATGAAGATTATCCATTGGCAGGACTTAAATGTATGTCCATCGCTAGGACGAACGAAAATTCGTCCAACGCAAGTCTCCTCCAAATTGAACGTAGAATAGATAGGTGCACATCATTCACATCCAAATATATGCGACTTAAATGCAAATATCTTTCAACGCAAATTTCCACCAACTTGAACGTCGAATAGATAGGGTGTACATATTTCAATCCGAATAGATGTGACTTAAATAAAAAATCTTTCAATGCAAATTTCCACCAACTTGAATGTTGCAAAGATATGGTGCAGATCATTCACCTCGGAATAGATGCAACTTAATTTCAAATATATTTCAACGTAAGTTTCCACCAACTTGAAAATTGAATAGATATGATGCACATCCTTCACCTCTGAATAGAGCGACTTAAATGCAAATATCTTTCAACGGAAGTTTCTACCATATTGAACGTTTTCCAAGCAAGTTTACACCGACTTGAATGTTGAATAGTATGGTGCACATTCTTCACCTCCAAATAGATGCGATTTGAATGCAATGGTCTTTCCTGTCAAAGAAAAAAGTAACGCACCTCTTGGAAAATGAAAATGCAAATGTTGGCTGCCCTAATAATTTTCCACTATTACGACGTGGATGACTCAATGATTATCCAACTGTAACGGGGTGGATTGCTTGATGATTGTCTTGAAAGTTTCATCGCCTAAATGTTTACACTTGTTCATGTACTTGAAAAGTAACAATTAGTAGACACAATGTCTCCTTAGCTAGCGACTTAATAATAAACCTTGTGAAAAAAGATTCCTTAGAAGAGAAGGTGTACAAAATGCCTGACCACATTGACCCACGTAAGCAACCAACATTTTACTATTGACCATATTGTGTTCATTGTAACTCATGTTTTATTGGGGATTTGTACAAGGCGTCGATGGCTCGCATCCTGAGCTTATTTTACTCCATTATTGAGATACTAGAGATTCTGACATCGATTGAAATTCAACCAATACCAGAGATCATTTGAAGTTGACTATCGAATATGTGACAGTACTTTTTTAGAATTTTTCAAGTCTTCCTAAAAATTCTGTCCCAGATAGATCTTTTGGCAAATCTCACAATGATCTTCAATTTTGACTTGCTAGAGATAGCACATGTATTGTGAATTTTTGAGGTATCTTACAATTATGTCCAATTTTTATTACAAGCAGAAATTAAAATCATACTGTGTATATGACCAAGCTGTCGTGACGCCTACATATCTTGTTGAGTAAGGAATAAGGTTAAATGTAGTTTCAATCCTATAGATAATGAATACTGCAAAGAATCTCAGATAAGATCATCAGTAAAAAAGTGTCCAATATGAACATGATCAAATACGAAAAAATAATATCCCTACGAAATTCAAAGCCTAAAGACAAGATATATCACATTTTGGGGATGGACAATCCAGTGGAGTAAAATAGGACTCTCACACATACAAGATTAGTCTAATGACATTTTTTATAATGAACAATCTAAAAAAGGAAAAGCAAATTCTTTTTTTTTCATAATGGAAAAACTCTAAAATAAACTTTGGAAAATATTAGAGAGTGGAGCTTGCTAACTTTTTTTTCTTTTTGTTTTTTTTCTTTTTGAAAAAAATTAATATTGTGGTTAGACAATCAAATCTTGACTATAATATGTACAGCTAGGATTGCAGATAAATATCTCTTTCTCTTTTTTTATTCTAACTATGATTGAATTCAAAGTAATTCCTACAGTTTCAAGTGGTACCTCACATATATTAAAAGATCAACAAGATTTGTTCATCTTTATTCAAACAAAGATTTTGAATTTTAACAACCCTAAGGTTTCAATGACAACAAAAAATAGTCCTATTTCACACATATTCGAAGCATTTGGTTTGAGGACATTTTTTCAAAGTGCACTCACACTTGCAAAAATACCGAATGCATGCAACTGTGATATCATATGTTCAGCCCTTATGTAAATCTCCACTAATATGAGAACATTTTAAATGATATCATGTATGGCTTGTCATTGTCTTGTAACATAGGTTAGAGACGGGCATGATATATATTTGGAATAAGAGCGAATTAATTCCTTCTTAAGTGTCACATAGAATTTGTTCTTTTGATGATTGATACACCTTTTGCGTTAGATCATGTTCATTATCCTCCCCTTTTTTGACTTCTTTTGAGTTCTCATTTATTGGAGTTTTTCCTTTTCTCACCCCTTTGTTTCAACTTATTCTAAGTCCTTATTTATTAAAGTTATTATTTTATTTCACCTCTTTCTTATAAATTTTTCTCCTCTTTTATTGGAGTATTTTCCTTCCCACCTTTCATTGACCTTGTAAGGGTATGTTTGTCTTTCCTTTTTTATGTCAATCTTTTTTCTTTCATTCTTTTTATATTTTTGTTTATCTAGAAGTCTTTTTTGCTTCCTTGACTTTGGGAGACTCGATATCTTTGACTTTGGAAATTTCAAACATGGATCTTGTCTTATAATTTGCACATTCTTGGTACACTCACGAAGGTTGGGCCAAGAGAGGGATACTGTATGTAAACACTTAAATGGGAAATGGCTAAGATGTAGTTGTCCAAATAAAAGTCTTCAGGCTCGAAATAGGGAAAAGTAGGGACAAATGTCATTTGGTAGTCTTTGAAAGGCACATCGGGTCAAAGAAGACCTACAATCCTTTCCCAAATCAAACATTGCTCAGGATTTCATGTGGAGTACATTCAAACTAAGTTCTAGATCAACAGTACGATGCAATTAGAGTTTAAACTAAAAGCTCACCACACAATGCACATGAAACCATGGGGTTGATTGTATTCTTATCTTGAATGCCTGCAAGATAATTTTCAAGAATAAAAAAAGTACAAATGAATGGTTTGCCACAAAGTAAGTCTTATCCACTATATCAAATATTTTTACATGGTTCTAACTACGTTAGTCCTAACTGAGTTAAAGATGATATATATACAATTTTGTTTGAAATAATGAATATTGAACAAAGAAGGGCTGCCTATGTAGATCACGAGATGAGAATCAGGTGAGTGTAATTCATCCAGATAAGGTTCTAAAAATATGCGCACAATATTATTCTACTATTTTTTTTATTTTTGAGAGAATGGATACCGAACCCGAGAAGGGTTGCCTACGTATCTCGTTAAAATGAGAATCAAGTATTCGTAGTTCGTTTAGATATGACATAAAATAATTTTAAACATAGACAATCTCCGAGCGATTCTTTATATACTTTTAACGATCGACCTTTGTATTGTCTGTTGAATGTGGTCTATCATTTTTTAAAAGTTACCACTTGTTGTTGTATTATTTTATGAATGTCTCTTGGAACTATGTGTTCTCCTAATTATTCAAGAAAACTACGCATTGTTATGACCATCCCCGACTAATGTCGGGTTCGATTTTCAAATGTGTGAAAGCAAGGTCATAATATTTATACGCTCAAACTTACTTCTCAAATAAGAAGTAAAGCGGTCGTATCAAGTAAAGAACCCAAATAATGAGGTTAGGATCGTTCCCACGAGGAAAATAGTTCAGACTTAACTTTAATTTATTATTACTATTATTTAGTCAATTATTTCCTTAGAAAACAAAAGACAATAAACGGGGGGGTTTTATTTCTAAATGAATGAAAATAACTAACTAAATTAAAGTAAACAACTAACAGATTGAAATATTGGAGTTTAATAAATTAATAAAAGTAAGTAGGGGTTAAGTGTTCCCCAAAGGTTCCTAACTTGATAATTCTAAATAAACAATTCATTCCTAGTATCTTGTATGCAAAGTGATAAGTTATGTCTTTCTAAATCCTTGGTCCGGCATCAAGAAAATTTTACTCCGCACCTTGGTCCGGCTACGTGTGTTGCTATACTAACCCTTACCTTTACCTCATATTAAGAATTGTATTCGATATTTGACTAAGTAATTACCTCGTACTAATCAATACTAGCCTATTAGATAGTATACACTAAATCTATGTTGATAATTCTTTTCCTATTATCTACCTCCTTGGTCCGGCAAGTAGCATTAAGGCGAGTTCTAACGTTGGTCATCCGTTAAAAAGACTTCTAAGCGAAAGAATTATCAATACATGCAAGACACTATTCTAGAATTGTTATTTTAGTTATATTTTACCTCATTATTCACCCATGGTTCCCACAACCCTAGTTATTGAGTTTAGTTACCCATAGTCATAATCACAATATTCATATACGTAATATAAGAATTCATGCACTTACTTCAATGAGAAAGAATAAAATCCAGAAGTTCACTTGATTAATCAACAAACGCACCAACAATCAATTCCAGAAAAAGTGTATCAATTACTGAAATTAATCGAGGACTAAAGATTCTCCAAAATTATAACAATCACAAAGTCTAATATCCAAGAGTCTACTAACAAAGAGTCTACTAACAAAGAGTCTCCTAAGAAAGAGTCTTACCCCAAAAAATTAGGTTTTTCCAACTATTTATAAAAAACAAAAACCTAATAAAAGAAGGACTCTAATTGCTGAAAATCTGTCAAAATGCGTTCGAGTCGATGGACCTCGTGATGGGCCGTCGTGGTCAAGATGGGCCGTCATGGCCTCCGTCATCCTATACTTTACAAATCCTTCTGTTGCTTTCTTCATTACCCTTGTCGAACAGGTATGACTGACCATTCCAAGCACGACGGTCCGTCGAGGGTCTCCGTTTCATAACACTTACACTTCTTGGAATTTGGCTACTGGACTACTCTCTGATCATCACGACGAACCAGCAAGACGGACTGTCTTGAACTTTGTAATCCCACACTTAGGTCAGACTTCCCCATCTTCCTTCAGCAGCTTCACTACGATGCCACCTACGGGCCGTCACAAGCTCGACGAACCGTCACAAGCCCCGTAGGTGGTAACTTTTCTGCATTTCTTGATCAAAAACTTCTGCGTTCATTTTTAGACAGATTTCCTGCAAATAAATAGAAACTTACATAAAAATCAATACAAAAAGGCTTTTGGACATACACTAAGCTTAAGGAAAAAGCATTAAAAATGTCGTGAAACCACGGTATATCAAATATTAAAAAGCAAATAAAATAAAGAAATGTAACTTCATAGTCAAGGACTCCCCTGATTAGTCTTTTTAACTTGATATTGATGTCTTTTGTAATAGAAAGATTAAGATTTCGCGACCTCTTGTCCATTGCAACTTCAGAAACAATGACATTCAAATTCTGATATAAATCAACCTCTATCTTAAAGAAAAGAAAACTCATAAGGTAAAAATGTTAGTTTGTGTTCATAATGGATAATGTAAATATCACACCAATAATTAAATAACAAATAAGCATTATTTTTAATTAAAGACATACTCAATTATATTACATAGCATACACATAATTATTGTGCGTCCTATACAAATATACCCTTTTATGCCAAGGGTAGACCTATCGATCTAAAGGATGTATTACATCCTTTGAAAATATTCCATCGCACCCCAAAACACTTAGTACAAATTTTATAAATAATTCAAATAGTATTACCAAATAAGGGGGAAAAGGGGGAAAAGATATAAATAATTAATTCCACGCAGGGGTATAATCCCAAACAAAGCCTTGTAGAGTGATTGTCCTTTCTTCTTGAATCACATGTAATCTCTGAGTGCCAACACCTTTTTGATGAAATGTAAACTTGTGAAAATCTTTATTCGACTAGAGTAAGCTATTAAAATAAGCCTCTAACCTCGAGCGACAATGCTTTGCCTAATGTCGTATACATCCTTCAAAATTAAACACATATGCATATATTTCTTTTATTGACCAATACGACAAATAGACACAAGGTGGGCCTTTAATGGGCCCAACACGCGTTGGGTGTTGTGTTTGCTTAGTTCAAAATGTGTTAGAAACTAGGATTTGGTTTTTCTCTATACTAGTTGACTAGGAGTGGCTTTTGAAAGATCGGGAACCCAAGTCGACAACATAGGCTCGAATTCAAGATAAGCATTGGACGCATGACGAACGAATAAATTGTGAATCATTCCAAAAAAGGGTTTAGTTTAAAAAAAATGTTCGGTTGCGGTTCCGTAAAACTGTCGTTTAATATACTATATTTACAATATATTATGCCATTAAATGCAATGAAAGTATATATACAATAAAATAAATAATAAATGAACAACAAGTATAATACACAAATAATCAACAAAATATACAATATACAAGGTATAACACATTAAAAGAAAATACCCCTCAATTTGAAAATAATGAAATCATATTGGTTAGAACCTCCATACCCCAACAGATTCATGATTCTGTTTACATTCCTATTCTATTCAAATAAAGCAAAATATCATGGTTACTCAAAAAATAATTAATTACCAATTTTAAAGAATTTTATTGGACTCACCACCTTATTTTAGGAAAAAACAATAGGAAACCATTAAGTGATCTATGAAACCATTAGATTCAAGGTAAGGGGTTCAAGTTATTCCGAAACAAATGTGTTTGGCATACTTCCAAATCCACAACTACGGATCTCGAATTTTTATCAAATTGAGGATATAAAACAATATACATATATGATAAACATACAATATACACAAATAATAAAGTAAACAAGTAATATGGTAAATGACCTAATATTTGTCTATCGTGAACAATATACACAATAATAAACAAAAAATTATAATTTGAATTCCATTGGAAAAACTTCAATGGGAAGCGACTCCGAGGTACCTGTAAAGACACTTAGTAAAAGTGTTAGCCGTAAATAAACACAAATAAAAATAAAATAAAATAAAAAATAACTTAAAATTAAAACTCATCTTATATACATGGGAGATCTTTGAAATCGACGATAATTTTCTTTATCGGCCAATTTAAACCTATAAAATATATGAAGTTAAACTAAATTTCCGTCTATTATAATGGGGAAGCCTCCAAAACCGACGAAGAGTTATTCTCAATGGCCCATTCTATATTTTCCAACCATAAAAATGGCATGAAACAAACAAAGAGGAATGGAGTATAAACTAATATAATATGCAACAACATTCTAATGACAACGTAATAAAATGATAATAATTAAATAATAAACACACACCTGTAACTTCTTAGAAAAGGATAAATCTAGAAAAACCTCGTGTTATAAAAAAATAGATACATCAATAGAATTAGATAAATTACAGTAGAAACATTCAATAATTAAAACAGAAAATATTGCAATACCAAGTGAAACCATATACCAAAGAAAGGTCGGAGATCTTTGAAGCAAATTAGGTGAATCTTGAGTATAACATGGTTTTCATGAGGGTCTAAGGTCCTAAAATGGTTTATAATGTGATAATGAGGCAGCTTATGAGAGTTTAGTGAGTTAGAAGTCAAATGTAAAAGGACAAACGAGACGTTCGACGATTAGTCACTTATATGCCTTTAATAACAGATACTATTAAATAAATAGTATTAAATAATATTAGTATTTACTATGTACTAATCCTTGTCCTATTAGGATTAGTACTCCTTAATCCTAGTCCTATTAGGATTAATACTCCTTCCTATATCTCCTATATATATCTCCCATGTATTCCTTATTAGGTTAACACTTCAATACAATCAATATTCCTTCATGGTATCAAGAGCCAGAAAACCTAGATCTTCTTTTCTCTAGGTTTTTTTTCTCTCTTTAGGGCACCGATCGTTCCCTCTCTTCTCTGGGGCGGCGGCAGCCATGACAACCGAGGTGGATCCTCTCGATTCACTTCCTTCTGGCGTTAAACTCCTTCTCAGGCATCTTCATGCCCTGATTCCCAAAAAATTATCAGACATAAATTATTCTACATGGAAAATCACCGTTCTTACAACCCTTGAGGCCAATTACCTTCTCAAATACGTCGATGGAAGCACAGAACCGCCGCCGGCAGTCATCACCGCCACGGACAAATCAGAAAAAACCAATCCGGCCCATGCCGCCTGGAAAGCCGTGGATGGCCAGATCCGATCATGTTTGATTGCGGTCATCTCTCCCACGGTTCAGAAACACGTCCGATCCTACACAACTGCTTCAGCCCTGTGGACGGCCCTCGCAACACGCTATGCATCAATTTCCCACTCTCATATTTTTCAATTGCGTGATCGTCTCCACACAATTACCAAAGGCACGAAAACTATGGCGGAGTATTTAGACGAGGTCTCCACCATCATCACAGCCCTCGACACCGTGAACGAAATCATTCCCGAAAAAGATCTCGTCATGTGCGTCGTTCGGGGGCTCCCATCAGCTTACTCCTCCATTAAACAGGCGGTTCGCATCAGTCCAACGCCCGTTGACCTGGCTACTCTCTCCTCGTGGCTAAAAAGTGAAGAAATCAACGTGGATCTGGAGAGCAAACTTCTTCTCCGAGAAGCCGCTGTTATGGAGCCGGCCACCGCCCTCACCGCAAGCCAGAACTATCGCGGGGGGCGTGGTGGCGGCCGGCAGGGGAGCCGCGGCGGCTACGGCAGAAACAGCGGAGGCCGCGGGCGCGGCGGTCGGCAGGGCAGTCGTCCGCCGTACGACGGTCAGCAGCACGGCAGCAACAACAGCCTGCACTCCTTCGGCAGCGGCGGGCAGTCATCTTCCAGCGGCGGGCAGGGCACTTACGAGCGGGATCGTCCAACTTGTCAAATCTGTCAGAAAACAGGACACACCGCTGTTCGTTGCTGGTTTCGGTATGAGGAGAGCCGAAATAGTGATAACCGTGCCAATTATGCATCTCAAGCCGGCCCTTCCTCTGAATGGCTGTTGGATACTGGGGCCAACATGCACGTTACTTCTGATCTATCCAAGCTTAACGCTCCAAATCCATATCATGGCTCCAATGGTATTACTGTTGGCAACGGTGAGTCCCTTAATATTTCTCACACTGGCACGGGTACCATTAAAACCCCCACCGCTATCTTTCACCTAGGTAACCTTACCCACGTCCCTTCTATTAAATCCAATCTCCTTTCAGTTCACCAATTCACAAAAGACAATAATTGCTCACTCTTGTTCACCTCTAATGATTTTCAGATCCTAGACAATACTACCAAGAGGGTGATTTTTCAGGGCCCCTGTGAGCATGGTCTGTACGTTCTTCCTGGCACAAGTTCGTCTGCCCACCCAGTTTCAGAAAGCGTTCCTGTGGCTCCGGTGGCTCTTTCGGCTGATGGCCACAGTCTGTTGTGGCACAGTCGTCTGGGTCACCCGTCTACTCAAATAATAAATTCTTTAATGTCTCAATTAGGTTTTTCTTCCATTCATGTAAACAATTGTGACTCCTGTTCAATTGCTAAATCTCATAAATTACCTTTTACTTTATCTGAGAAGCGTACAACTGCACCTTTTCAACTTATTCATTCTGACCTATGGGGTCCTACTGCTGTTCCTTCATTTGCTGGTTTTCGCTATTATATTTGTTTTGTGGATGATTTTACAAAATACACTTGGTTGTACCCACTAAAACACAAATCACAGGCATACACCACCTTTGTCACTTTTGAAAAAATGGTCAAAACACAATTCAATTCTCATGTTAAACTTTTTCGAAGTGACAATGGAAAGGAATATGTCAATAACATCTTTGGCCAGTTTCTGCAATCCCTGGGAATTATACATCAAACCTCCTGTCCATACACTCCCGAACAGAATGGGGTGGCTGAGCGTAAGCATCGCCATCTCATTGAAACGGTGGTTACTCTTCTACATCAATCTCATCTCCCTGTCTCCTTTTGGGTAGAAGCTCTAGCCACCGCAAACTACCTCATTAACAGAATGCCCAGTCACACTCTCTCCAACAAATCACCCTATCAACTCCTTTACCAAGAACTTCCCAATTATACCAACCTCCGCGTCTTTGGGTGTCTTGCCTACCCTTGGCTACGCCCTCATATTACTCACAAATTACAACCCCGATCCCGTCCTTGTATTTTTTTGGGCTATCATCCTACCTCCAAGGGTTATCGCTGTCTTGACCCACAAACTCATAAAGTCTACATATCTCGTCATGTCAAATTTGTCGAAAATGAGTTTCCCTACGAGTCTATTTCCTCCTCCACAAATACATCATTCATTGGCGTCCTTCCCCTTTTTCCAACATACTCACAGGGTCCCTCACCACCTTCCCCCACACCTCCACCCACTACCCAACCACCCCTCATCACCCCTTCGACCGTCACCCACAATACACCCGCAACCACCACCCACACTCACAACCAACCCGAACCACCCCATACCCACAACATCTCCAGCCCGATCCGTTTTGGGTCCTTCCCGGCCACCCCCGAATCACCACCGCCCGTGCCACCCCCCAATACTCATCCCATGTTAACCCGTGGCAAAGCCGGTATCTTTAAACCCAAAACCTTTCAGGCTACCATACTACCAAATACACCCCTTCCCGATAGTGAACCAACAACCTACTCTGTTGCCTCAAAAAATGCTTATTGGCGTCATGCTATGGATGACGAGTTTAAGGCTTTGACTGATCAGAAAACTTGGGTTCTTGTACCTAAGCCCCATGGGCGGCACCCAGTGGGCTGTAAATGGGTGTACAAAATTAAACACAATGCAGATGGCAGTATTTCCAGGTACAAGGCTCGTTTGGTTGCTAAAGGCTACAATCAGGAGTATGGGCTTGATTACTCCGAGACATTCAGTCCTGTTATTCGGCAGGAAACCATTCGCCTGGTACTGTCACTCGCCGTGCGCAACAATTGGCTCATCAATCAGTTGGATGTTTCCAATGCTTTTCTTCATGGCATGCTTGATGAAACTATCTACATGACGCAACCACCGGGCTATGTTGATCCCCGCTTCCCTCAACATGTTTGCAAACTCCAGAAGTCTCTGTATGGGCTCAAGCAAGCCCCCCGTGCTTGGTACACACGTCTGAAAACGTTCCTCCAGGGACTCGGCTTCACGTGTTGCGTACACGACACGAGTCTGTTTACTCGACATTCAGCACACGGTACAGTCATTCTTCTTGTCTATGTAGATGATATCATTATTACAGGCTCTACTGCAGCTCTCATTCAGGATGTCACTCGAGCTATGCATACTACCTTCAAAATGAAGGACCTTGGCCCGTTACATTATTTTCTGGGAATGGAGGTTTCTCGGACAGGCAGCGGCTTGTTTCTTCATCAGTCAAAATATGCTCGAGATCTGTTGCAGAAAGCTGGACTGGAAAAATGCACCAGTCAACCAACACCGATGGCAGTCTCTTCGTCTACGAATGGAGCCGACACCCCCTTTGCCGATATCACCCACTTCCGCAGCCTCATTGGGGCTCTACAGTATCTGGCCATTACCCGTCCTGACATCCAGTTTGCTGTCAACCGAGTTGCTCAGCGCATGCATCAACCAAGTGAACATGATTACCATTGTCTAAAACGCATTCTCAGGTACATTTTTGGCACTCTTGGTCGTGGTTTACTCATTCGACCCGGGGACTTGGAGCTTCGGGGTTTCTCAGATTCAGATTGGGCGAATGATAAAAATGACAGAAAATCTACATCGGGGTTTCTCGTTTTTTTGGGGCCGAACTTGATCTCCTGGTGTACAAAAAAACAACCCAAGGTCTCTCGGTCCTCGACTGAAGCTGAATACCGCGCCCTTGCTCTTCTTGCTGCTGAGACCATGTGGGTCACATATATTCTTCGCGAACTCCGCGCCACTCACACTGTTCCTGCTCTCTATTGTGACAACAAATCAACCATCTGTGTGGCAAAGAATTCCATCCTACACACCAGAATGAAGCATGTTTATACCGATTGTCTCTTTGTTCGCGATGAAGTTCAGGACGGCACCATGACTGTGCAGTATGTACCCATTGATGAACAATCGGCTGATATTATCACCAAGCCTCTCCTGAGCCGACAGCACGATTACCTCAGTTCCAAGCTTCCGTTCGCTTCCGCTCAGCTCAGCTTGAGGGGGGATAATAACAGATAGTATTAAATAAATAGTATTAAATAATATTAGTATTTACTGTGTACTAATCCTAGTCCTATTAGAATTAGTACTTCTTAATCCTAGTCCTATTAGGATTAGTACTCCTTCCTATATCTCCTATATATATCTCCCATGTATTCCCTTATTACGTTAACACTTCAATACAATCAATATTCCTTCAGCCTTATATGTGTTTTTATGTGTCTATGTATGTTTCATGAGCTTATAAGGTCCTTATATGAATTATAATAGTGTTTATAGGCTGTGTATCATGTTTCATGAATTCTGGAGGTCAAACGTCTAAGAACGTCCATGACGTTCGAAAGGTTTGCCTTGAAATGACCTTGTGTCTCTTGGCATGTTTCGTCGAGTTTTATGTGTTTGTTTTGGATGAAATTGATATGTGAGGTACTAAAATTGTATATTATCATATTTGGGCTGGAAACTTCCTATTTAAAGTTCCCAAGGACCAACCAAGGGTCGTTGAGGAAGGACCCGTCTTTGAGCCAAAGGCTGTCAAGACTAGCCCCAATCGACTGAGGCAATCGACGGCCAGTAGGCTCGTCAACACCCCATCGTTGGAGGGAGTGGGTCAAGACTTAGACTAGGGATATCAATCTCCCAATGTCTAGTCTCATTCCCAAACCACGGTCCAGCAGGATGGTCCGTTAGTTGGGAAATTGGTCGTCGATAGCCAGGCGCAGGTTAGGTCTGCAATTCGCCTGCTTCACTGTTAAATGAAGGGATGAATTGGTAAATTCACTCCACGTCCAAATAATGGTTTGAGAGGTTACTTAGGGATAGTTTGGGTATTCTAAGATCTTTTATAAGTCCTAAACACCTAGATGAATTCATTCTTCAAAATCAAAACCCAAATTCTAAGAAATTTTCTAGAACATCATTGGAGAGAAAACTCAAGGAAGAGATTGGATTGAAGTTTTGATTGGTGATTTTTCATCAAATTGGTGGATTAAAAACAGTGAGGTATGGTTTCTTCATCCTTTAAAGTCTCTTCATCAAGGAGCCAATATTTGAAGTGGTTTTCAAAGACTTTCTCAAAAAAATGAAATTCTAACTTATCATCTAGCCATGGGTTATCATTGATTTATGATGTAATTGATGTTAATTAGATGATTTTCACCTAAATTCTTCATGAACCCATGCAAAACATAATCTCTTCAAATTGGCTATATTTTGGATGTTATGATTTTTTCTCAATGCATATGAATTCTAGTGTAGTTTTCTTTAGGCTATTGAAAGATATAAGAATGGTATTGTATTGATTTATAGGCTGTATAACATTGATAAATATATATTGAATAGACTTATATTCATTGTATTGTGGTTTTTGTATTGAATTTATTATCATAGCCATGGGTAAGGGCCTTTTGGTATTGTATTGGATGACTTAGCTATGGATCGAAGTGGTGAGGATGAATTGGTGGTACGCTTCCCTAAATCTCTTTATTTTATGTAATACGGTCCTTGAATTATTTTGTGATTTGAATCATCCATTTATGGTGGCGGTGTTATGTGTCTTAATTGTGAATTATATGGCCTTGTAGGCGCTACCTTATGTATTATGATGATCATCGCCTTGTCATCACTAGGTGAAGTATATGATGATTTGTGTAGTTGATTTTTTGAATTTGATCAATCTACCTACATGTTAGTAATGTGGAAGTATGTATTCTTCTATTGATGCTATAAGGTGATCATGTTAGACTATGACTATGTCTTTAGTGTGTGTAGTCTTAGGGGCATGATTCTTCCTAATTGGTTATTGAGTCTTATGATGACTATCTTGATGGTTCTGTAGTAGTGTATAGGGTGACCTAAAGTGACTTGGTTGTACTTATGTGCTACTTGGAAGACGTGCTATATGTGATAAGGTAAAGTGAAGTGTTAATGTGTCTTATTTAGGTAGACTTAAGTCTCTCTTCTTGATGCATGAATGATATGTGAATATGAGATGTCTTGACTTAGGATGCTAAAGCCTCTTAGTCATGTATGTACGAATGATATGTGGCCTCGAACATAGTGGAAAGGTAAAATTATGTCGAACCTTTGAGAAAGAAGGTTACGATATACTTGAAGTCGAAAGTCGTAATGTTATTCTTCTTGTGTGAGTGATGGACATAGGAATGCTTTGATGGAATGTCATGAAATCACTCTTACAAAAGTAATTACGCTATCCTCTTCGCCATTGAAAGGAAGCCCTATGCGACCTCATTGGTAGGGTGAATGTGATTGGGTTATGAACTAGATATGGTTACCCTTCGTATGATCGTTTTATGTGAATTACTCTATGCGTACAAAGGCTAACACCGAGTGAGCATGGTATGGGAAGTATATCTATTTGTAATATGCGAATATAGGACAAAGAAACCCATCATATTCCTTAACCATGTACCTATATGGGATGTGTCCAAGTTCCACCATTGGCATGTAGAACACCCTTATAGGATTAGGTTACAACTTAAGATTCCATGTTTAGCTACCATGGTCTATGTCGGTTATTACCTATTATCATCATATGAGATACCTACTAGTGTTTGAGATTTCTATGACGTTTAGGTGGTGGTATAGGACGCTACCTAGACATTGCACCCTTAGGCTTTGAAGATGGTAGTGAGTGAGTAGTCCCTAAGTCTTCTCCAAGACCATTACTTGAATGTACTTATGTGAAGAATGTCCCTTGATGAAATAATGAAGTAATGACTTAAGATTTGAAAGCATGTAAATGAATGAGTACCTAATCTAGAGTAACTTAAAGGAATGCCTAGTTAAAGTATGAAGGAGGCATAAAGGATGATCTCTTCATGTCTTATCTAGGAAAGTCTTAAAAATGATTATAGATAGGGAAGTTGGTTGATACCTTAGGCATGATCTAAACTTAGGAAGTCTTAAGGATTATTTAGGTAACAGTGAAGAGGGTGTATGAGTGTTCTCTTCTAGAATTACTTAAGTAAGTCTTTTGATAATCTTAGTAAGGAGAATGTCATATTATAGGTTATGTATTTTGGTGTCTTGTAAGTGTATTCATCTCATCATAGGTAGTACTAAGGATAATTTAGGTATGCTTAGAGAGGGTATATGGGCGGTCTCTCTTTGTCTTACATAAGTGGTCTTATATAGCTTTTAATAAGAAGGTTACATGTTGGAAAGGGTTCAGTGTGAACTTAAAGAACTTCAGTGTAACATTGGGTTAGTCACTGTAACAGTGACATAGTTCACTATGATGTCCTTAAAATGTTTTTATATGTTATCTATGTGTTTCTAAGGTGCTAAATGTTGTCATATCTTCTAGGGTATGCTCTTGGAATGCGACAGAAGGTCGAGCATAAAATTATATTGAAAATAGCAAACCAATCAAACTATTTAACATAGATTAATAATAATAATAATAATAATAATAATAATAATAATAAACGAAAAAGTATGAAAGGCATATACTATATTTACTGGAATGAAATAGAACACTACATAAATGGCATTAATATAGAAGAACGACAGTACCTACACCAAAAAGAAATTAGACATTTTAAAGAAGAGGAAACTTGCCGGAAACGACAACGGTTGTTGAAAACTACTCATAACAACAAATGATTCAGTTCCATAAAAAAACAAACAACATAAAGGAATAACAATAGCAAAACATTTATAAGTTCATGAAAATAAAGGTCACCGGAGTTTACCTCTTCCAACAAGATATGAAATCAATTAGTGACCAGTGTTTCCGGTTAACAATTTTACCAAAGATTAGCATTTTTAGCTGTTAGTCGGAATATATCTTGTCGCCATTGTTGTGGGCCTGTTTCGCTGGTTCCTACACCCGTAAAGATAAATAAAAAAAAATGTAACTTTTGTTTGGCCTGAGTTAATGGGATTTCTCGTTCGTTGTTTAGTGATGGTGATTCGCTGGATTTCGTCATTTGCTGGTTGGGGTTATGGGTTCTGGTTGTACGATGAAGGAGAAGAAGAAGACGGGATTTAGGGGTGGAGGAAGATGGATTGAGCAACTCTGGTATCTGTCTGTTTGATGGTGGATTTGGGTGGTTGTTTATGGATGGTTTTCACAAAAAAAAAAGAGGTGAACAATTGATGTTGCTTGTGGTTTCATGGTTATCGGTGGTTGGGCAGCGTGACAGATTTACAGTGGAGCTTTCAAGAGTTATTTTGCTGAATAGAGATGGTGTGAGCTCATGAAAAACATTGTTCTTATCACCGGAAAATTTAGATAAAAATTGGAGTTTCAGTTCTGTTTGAGATATTATGATAGCTTTGATGAAAGGTGTCACATAGGCAAGTTGAATTGAAATTGAAAATATTAAAATGGATTCAATGGAAATCAGGTTGGGTCTTGACCCGCCCAAGTTTACTTTGGCTCGAATGGATTGTCCTCAAATGAGCTAAAGAATGGGTTGTGTCTTGACCCGCCCAATTTGATCCGGTTAATTTCAATAGTTCAACATAATGATATTTAACTTTTATAATCACAATTTGAATTTCCGTTCAAGATTTTTTGTTAAAAAATTAACAAATTGATAGATAAATCCCAAAAGATGTTAAATAAATAATAATTCATACCTTCGATATAAGAACATATCTTAATAAAAAAAAATTTAATGGGTTGAAATTGGAGAATGAATTGGACTCAAGTGAGAATTCTCTTCGTATGGGTTAAGTTTGAATGTGTTGATAATGAACCCAATTCAAATTATCTTGAGTCCAACGCTTAAAATTCTTGACGGGTTGGACGGATTACCTATGTTTGGGTTCACTTTTGACACCCCTAGCTTTGACTCAAATGGTGGTTTTGGTTGGTAAAGAAGGGAAAATGCGGTCTTTGGTGGTTCGACGGAAAATTCTCCGGCAAGAGTTGTGGCCGGAAAAGTACGAATTTTAAAGAATTTCTTTAAGCCCTAAAAATCTAAAATTACCTCTAAATTTTATCCACTCACTTTTTATTTCTTCACCTAGTTAAACTTAAATAGAAAAAATAATTATGTAATGAGCTCGAATTTTGTGAGCTTGTGATTGTGGCCCAGAATTATATAACAATTGTGTATGCAAATTTTGATCATATTTGAATAAATTTCTAGACTATGCTAAATATCAACTTCAATATTAACAATTAATAAAATGATTATTAAAAAATATAATGAATGTAACTAATGACATGTTAAAAAGAAATTTTAAAATTCACTAATAAAAAATCCTAAATTTTGATAAATAAGAAAAGTTATCGATAAACTTATTTAAAGTTTTCAAAAAATTGAACTATTAAATAAATAAAACTTAAAAGTTGTGAATATTGAAATGTTAGACCAAAATTGGTTATCAACACTAACGGAGAAAAATTAGTGTTTTCTTTAAAAAAAAAATAAAAAATACTCCTAAAGGAAGAACTACCCACGTTCTTTGAGTGTATTATTCCTTCTTTTGGGGATGTTTTCATTTTTTATTAGTAAATAATAACAATATCACCAATAATTTATTTATTATTTTATGTTAAAAAAATTATTATAAATATTATTATAATTTATTTATAAAGAGATGAAAAAATCTCCTTTTTTTTTAAATTTTTAATTTTTAGTTTGAATTGATCTTAAACCTTATCCGATGATGTTTTTGAATTTCAAATCTGATGACAACTTCTTATCAACGATTTATTAACTTCTCATAATGAATAACTTTTTACTTCATTACAAATATCCTTAAATAAACTACAAGATTTCTAAATCAACCCACCCACTTCTTCTAATAAAAAAAAAACTTTCGAGAATCCACAATTACTATACATTGTTGTAATTGTGTTAGTGAAAAAACATAAAAGATAATAAAATTACAAGATTACAATTGAAAATAAAATGAAGAAATTAATCTCTTTAGGCTGAGGCGCGGATATCTCGCTCTCTTTAAGGAGATTCAAGCCCACTGCAGCAAATGTTTTCACCGGTCCAGCAGTAGTCCTCTTTGAGTTGTCCCCTCTAGGATACAACAGCCTTCACAAAGTATAACTCAACAACTCTGGACAAAAGTTGAGTCCAAAACTCCACAAAAAAGAACACCTCCCTTCAACTAATAAGAACTCTCTTTTAGACTAACTCTTTCACTCTTTGTTTTCTCTTATGAATTGTGTGTATCTAAAACCAAATGAAGACTACCACTATTTATACTACAAGAAGTCTTCCTAGCAATGAATAGGAAGATAATGGAGGTAGTAAGTAGTGAAGATAATTGTCTTAGGAGTTTCATAGGTTACAATGGGAGTTACATTTGTTACAATGGGAGTTACATAGGTTACATAAGTTACAATGGGAGTTACAAAGGTTACAAAGAGTAATGCAGGAATTAAGAATGAAATACATTGATGGATAATCAATGCAAATGGATGATGTAAAAGTCATCCATTCCAATGTTCATTCTTATAACTCCAAAATAAAGCAATTTAATATGTTAAATATTAATATTAAAATGCTAATAACCTAACAATCCCCCACTCATTTTAAGATTTAGATAAGAGAGTATATCAGTTGAAGGAAGACTACTATGCATAATGAAGGTGTGCTCTGCATTGAACCTCCACTTAGTGAAACAGTAACTTTTACTCCAGAGTCGTAGTTGTCTCAGACTTGAACTATGACTGCTTAAGGGAAATAAAATATCACTGCTCACACATAATAATCAAGGTGTTGACATGAGCTTTAACAGCCAGCACGTTATGTCCATGTGCTATCCTGGTTTCCTGAGTGCATTTGAGAATAAGCCCCATTCTCATAGGAAGCGACCTACTTCCACACATCACATAGGTGAAATCTTTCGAGAGTGCTCTTGTAAGATTAACACTCCACTCATACGGGCTACAAATATTCATATAAGAGTTTTATCAACTCAACCTTCACAAACTGCAGGAAATAATGCACTCACATCATAGGGAGGGGAAAAAATAGTGCATTTTTCACAACAAGTCAACATATGATTAGTTTTTCCATTTGAACCTGGTTATAGGATCTCTAGTCCCCAGGTTGGGTTTCCTCATATATGACTCAAGAATTTGTAGGCTTCAATCTCATCCCCCTCGATGTGCTCCAGACCTTTTCTCTTGTTAAGGCCTTTGTAAGAGGATCTGCAAGATTATCACAAGATTTGACATAATCAACATTAATGGTACCATTTGTCAAATACGATCTTACATTACTGTGTTTCCTCCTTATAGGTCTGGATTTACCGTTGTAATAACGGTTTTGAACTCTACCAATTGCAGCGGTGCTATCACAATGAATTAAAATAGGAGGAATTGGTTTTTCAAAATAAGGAATTTGAAACAATAAATCTCTTAACCAATTCGCTTCCTCACTAGCTGAAGCAAAAGCATTTAATTCAGCCTCCATGGTAGAGTTAGCAATTATAGTTTGCTTTTTTTGATCTCCAACAAACAGCACCACCACCTAAAGTAAAGACATAACCAGTTGTAGAACAGGAATCACCTGACAAAGTGTTCCAATCCGCATCACAAAAGCCTTCAAGTACAGTAGGATATTTTTTATAGAACAAACCACAATTTTTCGTTCCAATTAAATATCTCATAACTCTTGTTATAGCTTGCCAATGTTCATTACCTGGCTTGCTTGTAAACCTGTCAAGTACTCCTACTGCATATACAATATTAGGCCTAGTGCAATCAGTCACATATCTCAAACTTCCGATTATACTAGCATATTCCATTTGA
>NC_028637.1:57218682-57225574 GCF_001406875.1 Solanum pennellii
CTCACCAAGATCTTTCATATCAAAATGGCTTCTAAGAACATTTTTAGCTTCATCAATAACATTCATGTTAGAGCCAAAGATCAACAAATCATCAACATATAGGCAAATAATCACATGAGAATTATTCCAAGACTTATGATATATGCACTTATCACATTCATTTGTTTTAAAACCATTTTCAATCATGCATGAATCAAACTTTTCATGCCATTGCTTTGGTGCCTCTTTCAAGCCATATAGGGATTTAGTAAGTTTACATACTTTGCTTTCTTGGCCTGCTTCAACAAAACACTCGGGTTGGTCCATATAAATTTCTTCATTTAGGTCTCCATTTAGAAAAGCAGTTTTTACATCCATTTGATGAATTTGCAAATCAAAAATTGCAGCCATAGCAACTAAAAGTCTAATGGATGTAATTCTTGTTACCGGAGAAAAAGTATCAAAAAATTCTAGGCTTTCTAGTTGTTTAAAACCTTTTGCAACTAGCCTAGCCTTGTATTTATCAATAGAACCATCCGGTTTCATCTTTTTCCTTAAGACCCATTTGCAACCAATTGTTTTACAACCCGGTGGTAAATCAACTAACTTTCAAGTTTTAATAGAAATTAGAGATTCTATTTCATCATTTACAGCCTCTTTCCAAAATATAGAATCATGTGAAGATAATGCTTCCTTCAAAGTTAGAGGGTCATTTTCAATATTAAACACATAAAAATCAGGACAAAAATCTTTTTCTACTCTAGCTCTTATACTTCTTCTTAACTCAAAATCAACAACTTCTTTATTTTTCAAAGTTAAAGTAGAAGAACTAGGTAGTGACAAAATATTTTGTTCAATCCTTTGACCCCCACTATTTTTAAAATCAAAAGGAAATTTATTTTCATGAAAAATAGCATCACCAGATTCTATTACAATATTATCTTCAAGATTAAAAAATCTAAAGGCTGTTCTATTTGAAGCATAACCAAGAAAAGCACAAGTAGTAACTTTCTTACCCAACTTTGTAATCTTGGGATCCATTAGCCTCACAAAGGCTAGACAACCCCAAACTCTTAGATATCCCAAACTTGGCTTGTAACCTTTCCACAATTCAAAAGGTGTCAATTTAGACTTTTTATGAGGCACACGATTCAACACATAACAAGTAGTTAAGATAGCTTCACCCCAAAAATTTAAAGGTGCATGTGATTCAATAAGCATGGCGTTAATCAATTCAACCAAAGTTCTATTTTCCTTTCCGCTACTCCATTAGACGAAGGAGAGTAAGGAGGAGTAGTTTCATTAATTATTCCTGTCACGACCCAAAACGTGTCGTGAGTGGCACCCACACTTACCCTTCTATGTGAGCGAACCAACCAATCTAAACCCCAAATCATTTATCAATAATTAAACCATAATGAACAAAATACAATGCGGAAGACTTAAAACTCAATAATATAACCATTAAATAACTTCTAAAATTTATTACTATCATTCCCAAAATCTGGAAGTCATCATCACAAGAACATCTATCCTCAAATTACTAAAGCTAAGAGTATCTAAGAAACTAAACATAATAATAGCTAGTCTATGCCAGAACTTCAAGGCATCAAGACATGAAGAAGAAGATCCAGTCCAAGCTAGAAGCTTTAGCTCACCCTGAAATTTGGCGTGATGAAGACTGGCTAGAGTTGCGGTTGAGTTGAAGATGACGGTACGTTTGCTGCACTCCACAAATAACAAAGAGAAAACATATACAAGTAGGGGTCAGTACAAAACACAAGTACTGAGTAGGTATCATCGGCCAACTCAAAATAGAAAACAGTATATATCAGATGATATCATAAAATCGACTACAATACTCAACAGGTGGCAACAACATGCATAAGAATCTTTGATAAATAACGCCAAGTACACCCATGAGGACTCAAGCCTCCATACCATACTCATTTGGGAAATAGGTTCATTAAGTTGAGTATATTAACATATTTCAAGATTCATTCTCTTTACTATCCTGGTGTCGGAACGTGACACTCCGATCCCCTCAATATTCATTCATCATACTATCCTGGTGTCTGAACGTGACACTCCGATCCATATACTATCCTGGTGTCGGAACGTGACACCCGATCCATATACTATCCTGGTGTCGGACGTGACACCCGATCCATATACTATCCTGGTATCGGAACGTGACACCCGTTCCTCTATTACTATCCTGGTGCCGGAACGTGACACCCGATCCTCTAACCTCATTCTTTTAACTCATCAAGCCTTCTTTTATACCAAGGCATCATCATTAACAAAGAGGTTTCAAGGTTTAAGATTCAATAGCCTCATCATGCTTATTTTATCACAATTATATAATCACATCATGCAAGCACACAATTAAGCATATAGAAGGGTTTACAATACTACCCAATACATATCATTTGCTATTGAGAGTTTACTATGAAAAGCATAAACCATAACCTACCTCCACCGAAGAATTCGTGATCAAGAAATCTACTTTTCCAAAGCTTCGTTCTTCCTCTCTCTCGATCGATTCGTTCTCCCTCTCCTTGCTCTTTCTATTTTTCTTATTCCAACCCTCTTTCTTTTACCCTAATTACCATATAATTAAGTATAAAAGATGACAAAAGTAACCCACTAATTAATTCAAGGTTATCTCTTTTAACCCCCAGTAGTTGAATTATTAACATTCAACCACTAACTTTATAATTATAAGCAGAAATAGTCCAAAACGCCCCTTAAAACATTTAACAGAAATCCGACCCAGTCAGGGTTACGCAGCCTGTGACGGTCCGTCGTGCCTGCGACGGTCCGTCCTGCTGCTTCCGTCACAAAGTTCAGAGACTCAATTCATTAAAGAGTCTGTGACGGCCCGTCATGCCTGTGACGGTCCGTCCTGCCATTTTGTCGCGAAGTTCAGAGAGTCGATCTCAGTACCCAAATTTNCATTAACAAAGAGGTTTCAAGGTTTAAGATTCAATAGCCTCATCATGCTTATTTTATCACAATTATATAATCACATCATGCAAGCACACAATTAAGCATATAGAAGGGTTTACAATACTACCCAATACATATCATTTGCTATTGAGAGTTTACTATGAAAAGCATAAACCATAACCTACCTCCACCGAAGAATTCGTGATCAAGAAATCTACTTTTCCAAAGCTTCGTTCTTCCTCTCTCTCGATCGATTCGTTCTCCCTCTCCTTGCTCTTTCTATTTTTCTTATTCCAACCCTCTTTCTTTTACCCTAATTACCATATAATTAAGTATAAAAGATGACAAAAGTAACCCACTAATTAATTCAAGGTTATCTCTTTTAACCCCCAAGTAGTTGAATTATTAACATTCAACCACTAACTTTATAATTATAAGCAGGAATAGTCCAAAACGCCCCTTAAAACATTTAACTGAAATCCGACCCAGTCAGGGTTACGCAGCCTGTGACGGCCCGTCGTGCCTGCAACGGTCCGTCCTGCTGCTTCCGTCACAAAGTTCAGAGACTCAATTCATTAAAGAGTCTGTGACGGCCCGTCATGCCTGTGACGGTCCGTCCTGCCATTTCGTCGCGAAGTTCAGAGAGTCGATCTCAGTACCCAAATTTCAGAATTCTAAGTGTTTTGGAACGAGACCCTCGACGGTCCGTCGTGCCCATGACGGTCCGTCGTGAGATCCGTCGACTCAGACAGTTATTACCAGAAAATACACTACTGCTCAAAACAGCTAAACAGGTCGTTAGAATAGATACCAATTTACCCATCGTTCGTACTCGAACGATCACAAGAAGAAAAACAAGGGCGAAAAAGAGTACCTGAATCTGTAAACAGGTGTGGGTATCTTTCTTGCATATCAGCCTCCTTCTCCCAAGTGGATTCTTCAACTGGTCGATTCTTCCATTGAACTTTGATGGATGCAATCTCCCTTGACCTCAACTTGCGGACTTCTCTACCTAAAATAGCAACAGGCTCCTCCTCATAAGACAAATTCTCATCAAGCAGAGCTGAATCCCAACGAATGATGTAGTTTCCATCCCCATGGTATCTTTTCAACATAGACACATGAAATACCGGATGCACTCCTGACAGTCCTGGGGGCAAGGCTAATTCATAAGCTACCTCCCCCACGCGCTTCAGAACTTCAAATGGACCAATATACCTTGGGCTAAGCTTACCTCGCTTAGCAAACCGCATCACCCCTTTCATGGGTGAAACCTTCAGCAAAACTTGCTCACCCTCCATAAACTCCAAGTCTCTAACCTTTCGATCTGCATATTCTTTCTGTCTACTTTGCGCCGCTAGAAGTTTTTCTTGAATGCATTTCACTTTATCTAACGATTCTCTCAGAAGGTCAGTACCCCACGGTCTAACTTCAAATGCATCAAACCACCCAATGGGAGACCTACATCTTCTCCCATACAGTGCTTCAAATGGGGCCATATCAATACTTGAGTGATAGCTATTGTTGTAGGAGAACTCTGCTAAGGGTAAGAAGTTATCCCAATGACCACCAAATTCTATCACACATGCACGAAGCATATCCTCCAACACTTGAATCGTTCGCTCAGACTGACCATCGGTCTGAGGGTGAAATGCGGTACTAAGATCCAACCTAGTACCCAATTCAGCATGCAATGTTTTCCAAAACTTAGAAGTAAACTGCGTACCTCTATCTGATATGATGGAAAGTGGAACTCCATGCAATCGAACAATTTCTGAGATGTATAGTTTGGCTAACTTCTCTGCATTGTAAGTCACCTGAACTGGAATGAAGTGAGCAGACTTAGTTAACCTATCAACAATTACCCAAATGGAGTCATACTTACCCATTGTCTTTGGAAGACCAACCACGAAGTCCATTGCAATTCTCTCCCACTTCCATTCAGGAATGGGCATTCTCTGAAGTGTCCCTCCAGGCCTCTGGTGTTCATACTTTACCTGCTGACAATTCGGGCATTGAGCAATAAAATCAACAATGTCGCGCTTCATCCTACTCCACCAAAAATGTTGCTTTAGGTCACGATACATCTTGGTTGCACCAGGATGTATAGAATACCTTGAACTATGAGCCTCAGTAAGAATGGTGTGAATCAAATCATTGACGCGGGGTACACATACCCTTCCCTTAATTCTCAAAACACCTTCCTCATCGATTTTTGCTTCTTTAGTCTCTCCTCGCAACACCTTATCTCGGATCCGGATCAGTTTCTCATCATTAAACTGCTTTCCCTTAATCTTGTCAAGAAAGGAAGATCTTGCCTCCATACAAGCCAAAAATCCTCCCTTCTCATTTACTTCTAGCCTCATAAAGTTATTAGCCAGAGTCTGAACTTCTCTAGCCAATGGGCGTCCAGAAACCTGCAAGTGAGCTAGGCTTCCCATGCTCCCTGCCTTTCTACTTAACGCATTTGCCTTAACGTTAGCTTTTCCTTGATGATACAAAATAGTGACATCATAGTCCTTCAGTAGTTCCATCCACCTCCTCTGTCTCAAGTTCAAATCTTTCTGAGTAAAAACATACTGTAGGCTACGATGATCCGTATAGACTTCACACTTAACTCCATATAAATAATGTCTCCATTTCTTTAATGCAAACACTACCGCAGCCAACTCCAAATCATGGGTCGGATAATTACGTTCATGCACCTTTAATTGCCTCGAAGCATAGCAATTACATTCTTCTCTTGCATTAGCACTGCACCCAACCCAGAATAGGATGCATCACAATAAACAATGAAGTTCTTACCTTCCACTGGCAAGGTGAGAATTGGTGCAGTAGTCAACAAAGTCTTGAGCTTCTGAAAGCTTTCTTCACACTCGTCCGACCATACAAATGGAACACTCTGCTTAGTGAAGTTTCTCAATTGGGAAGCAATAGAAGAGAATCCCTTGACAAATCGACGGTAGTAGCTGGCTAAACCAACAAAGCTCCTTACTTCTGACATATTAGTAGGTCTTACCCAATTCCTCACTGTTTCAATCTTAGATGGATCCACCATCACTCCATCCTTCTAAACTACGTGCCCTAAGAAGGACACTGAATCTAGCCAGAACTCACACTTGGAAAATTTGGCATAAAGCTTTTTCTCCTTCAACATTTCCAATACAATCCTCAAGTGCTCCTCATGTTCTTTCCTTCTCTTTGAGTATACCAATATATCATCTATGAATACAATGACAAAGAGATCCAAATAGGGCTTAAAAATCCCGTTCATCAAGCTCATGAAAGCAGCAGGGGCATTCGTAAGCCCAAAAGACATTACTAAGAACTCATAATGCCCATACCTGGCCCGAAAAGCAGTCTTGGGCACATCCGTTGCCCGTATTTTCAATTGATGATAACCAGATCTCAAATCGATTTTTGAGAAGGTACAAGCACCTTGTAAATGATCGAACAAATCATCAATGCAAGGAAGAGGATACTTGTTCTTAACAGTTACTTTATTTAGTTGCCTGTAGTCTATGCACATCCGAAAACTTCCATCCTTCTTCTTCACAAACAAAACGGGAGCACCCCAAGGAGACGCACTTGGTCTAATAAAGCCTTTGCTTAACAACTCTTGAAGTTGGGCCTTTAACTCTCTTAACTCAGCGGGAGCCATTCTATAAGGGGGTATAGAAATGGGGCGAGTACCCGGTTCAAGATCGATGCCTCTATCCGGTGGCATACCAGGAAGGTCTGCAGGAAACACATCTAGAAACTCACGGACTATCGAAACCGACTCAATTGAAGGTACTTGTGTAGTATCATCCCTGAGGTGTGCCAAGAAAGCTAAACACCATTTACCAACCATTCTCTTAGCACGAAGAAAGGAGATGATACGAACTGGAGTGGGAGTGTAGTCACCCTCCCACACTAACGGATCTGTCCCAGGCTTGGCCAACGTTACAGTTTTTGCATT
>NC_028637.1:57225696-57228382 GCF_001406875.1 Solanum pennellii
TTTCAACTATCACAGACTCACCCACCGGAGTAGAAACACGAATAGGCATGTCAAGCAGTTCACAGTGTAAATTAAGACCATTAGCAAATGAGGAAGATACATAAGAAAATGTGGATCCAGGATCAAACAATACAGAAGCCATGCAATCACAAACCAAAAGATTACCTGTGATAACAGCATTAGATGTCTCCGCTTCAGATCTCCCCGGGAAAGCATAACAATGGGCCCTATCACCTGTCTGCCCGTTGCCCCTACCATGTTGTGCTGTAGTGGCTCCAGTTTGCCCGTCACCCCGGCCGTTTTGGTGACCACCATTACCTCGGCCACCACGTCCTCCAGAATAACGGCCTCTTCCATGACCACCTCTACCTCTGACTTTTGAAGGTCTGTAATTCTGTTTTGGACAATACCTCTTAATGTGTCCAGTCTCCCCACATACATAACACTCTCTGAATTCAAGCATAGGTCTCTGTGAGAATGACGAAGTCTGGGGATAACCTCCAAACTCAGAGAAATGTTGACCGGTCTGCGGTGGACCCCCAGCTACAGCCTGCAGTGAAGACTGAATTGGTCGGACCGAATAACCTCCAGAACTCTGCCCCCTGGAGTAAGAATTATTAAACTCACCTCCCTTACGAAACCTTTTTGATGTCGATGCCATGGTGAAGTCATCTGGCTTCACGCCCTCCACCTCTATCACGAAGTCTACCACTTCCTGAAAGGATTTTGCTGTAGCCGCTACCTGTAAGGCTGAAATCCGCAACTCTGACCTCAACCCCTTCAAAAAACGGCGAATCCGCTCTTGTGGACTGAAACAAAGCTGAGTGGCATACCTGGATAATGCACGAAACTTAGCCTCATACGCAGTAACCGACATCCTACCTTGCTCTAGGCTCAAGAACTCATCTCTCCTCCTATCCCTCAAAGTACGGGGTATATACTTCTCCATAAACACGCTAGAGAATGATGCCCAAGTCATAGATGGTGCCTCTGTTGGTTGACACTCAACATGTGCCCGCCACCACATTTTGGCATTTCCCTGAAACTGATAGGTTACGAACTCAACGCCAAATCGTTCCACTATGCCCATTTTATGTAGTAACTCATGACAGTCAACCAGAAAATCGTAGGCATCCTCAGATTCAGCACCCTTGAAGACCGGAGGTTTCAATTTCAAGAACTTACTGAAAAGTTCATGCTGATCACTTGTCATTATAGGCCCTGTAGTCAGACAAGGAAACGTGCCTATTTCCAATGAGGCATCCATGCGGGGAGCCACAGTAGCTGCAAGTTGTACCTCCGGAACCTGAGGTGCTGGTGCAGCAGACACTGGAGGTGTCTGGCCTTGATCAGATAACCCGCTAAGATAAGCAAGAACCTGATTAATCATCTCTGGGGTAGGTTGGGGTGGTAATTCCTCATTCTGCACTTGTTCATTCTCCCCTTCCTCACCCTCTCTTACTACTTCCTCAGTCGGTGGAGGAGTCACCGCCCTAGTACCAGATGGGCTAGGTGCTTTTCCTCTTCCTCTAGAGGACGTCCTCCCGCGACCTCTTCCACGGCCTCTTGCCACTGTTCCTCTTCGAGCTACAACCCCAGTGGATGGCTCAGACGCATCTTGACTTGCCGGTGTTGGTGTTGGCGCAGTTGTTGCTCTAGTTCTAACCATCTGCGGAATAGAGTGAAGATGGTCAGATACCATTTTGTATCACCTACGTACCAATTGGATCCAAGTAATAGCACGAAAGAAAGAAAGAATGGAATTTTCCTAAAGTCTGATAGCCCCTCAAAGAAAAGTAAAGGCGTCCCCCTACCGTTCCTTAAGACTCTACTAGACTCGTTCTTGTGTGATGAGACCAACGAACCTAATAATCTGATACCAAGTTTGTCACGACCCAAAACGTGTCGTGAGTGGCACCCACACTTACCCTCCTATGTGAGCGAACAAACCAATCCAAACCCCAAATCATTTTCCAATAATTAAACCATAATGAACAAAATACAATGCGGAAGACTTAAAACTCAGTAATATAACCATTAAATAACTTCTAAAATTTATTGCTATCATTCCCAAAATCTGGAAGTCATCATCACAAGAACATCTATCCTCAAATTACTAAAGCTAAGAGTATCTAAGAAACTAAACATAATAATAGCTAGTCTATGCCAGAACTTCAAGGCATCAAGACATGAAGAAGAAGATCCAGTCCAAGCTAGAAGCTTTAGCTCACCCTGAAATTTGGCGTGATGAAGACTTGCTAGAGTTGCGGTTGAGTTGAAGACGACGGTACGTTTGCTGCACTCCACAAATAACAAAGAGAAAACATATACAAGTAGGGGTCAGTACAAAACACAAGTACTGAGTAGGTATCATCGACCAACTCAAAATAGAAAACAGTATATATCAGATGATATCATAAAATCAACTACAATACTCAACAGGTAGCAACAAAATGCATAAGAATCTTTGATAAATAACGCCAAGTACACCCATGAGGACTCAAGCCTCCATACCATACTCATTTGGGAAATAGGTTCATGAAATTGAGTATATTAACATATTTCAAGATTTATTCTCTTTACTATCCTGGTGTCGGAACGTGACACTTCGATCCCCTCAATATTCATTCATCATACTATCGTGGTGTCGGAACGTGACACTCCGATCCATATACTATCCTGGTGT
>NC_028637.1:57230703-57257280 GCF_001406875.1 Solanum pennellii
AATAATCTGTTTAAAGCCTGCTTTATTAAGAAGAAAACTAGACATCAAATTTTTTCTCATAGAAGGAGTATAAAGTACATCTTTCAATGTTAATATCCTTCCAGAGGTAAAACACAATTCAACATCTCCCTTTCCAAGCACTTGAGTAGTGTGTGCATCACCAAGCATGATGGTTTTGGGCTACTCAAAATGAGTATATTTTTTAAACCAGTCTTTGTCATAACAGACATGACGGTTTGCACCAGAATCAGCCCACCATCCATCAACATTCTCAATCATATTTATGTCGGTAATCACCGCCACAAAAGGTTCTTCGGTAAAGTTTGCCTGAGGGTTAGGACCACATTTCCGGAATCTGCAAAATCGAGCAATATGCCCACTCTTGCCACAAACAAAGCATGGTCCCTTTTCTTGAACTTGTTGAGTTTGTGCTTGGTGATTTTCACCATTATTTTTCTTGGGAGGTCTACCATTATTTTTCTTGATTTTTTTCTTCTTAGGCTTTAAAGAAGTATTTTTGTGAGTTTCAGGAGTAGCATTATTCGAAGTAATTAAATTTACCTTCGATGTGATGTTGTTCTCTTATGTTTGTAAAAGTGCATCTTGGCCTCTTGCTTCTTCTTCCATGCGGATTTTCAGTATCAAGCTTTCAAGAGAGGTTTCCTTTTGTTTGTGGCGCATATTTTTTTGAAATTCCTTCCAAGAAGGTGGAAGTTTATCCACTATGCCACAAACAATAAGGTTATCTCCAATTTTAACCTCTTCGGACCTAAGCTCTCCAACAATCATGATGAAGTCTTGAGCTTGATCTACCACTGATTTGTTGTCCACCATTTGGAAACGAAAAAATCTACTAGCTGTATATTTTTTAGCTTCAGCCTCTTTGGTATCGTACTTACTCTGCAATGCCTTCCAAATTTTCTTTTCACTAGAGTAAGTTCTGTCATAATGATCATAAAAATTATCATATAGACAATTAAGAAGATAATACCGACACTTATAGGAATCACCATCGTACTTTTCTACTTTCTCTAGATGAGAAATAGTTTCATCATCATTCATAGTGGTGATGTCTTCTTTATTTGGATTCTTCTCCGTTTATACATAAGAAACATTGAGGAGACTTAAGTAGAAAAGTACTTTACCCTTCCATCTTTTGAAATGATTACCATTGAACCGAAATGGCTTGTTAAGATCACCCATCTTGACATCCGCGGTTTTTTCAATTGTAGCCATCTTAGAAACTCCTTAAAATTGTTAGTGAAAAAACATACAAGATAATAAAATTGCAAGATTACAATTGAAAATAAAATGAAGAAATTAATCTCTTCAGGCTGAGGCGCGGATATCTCGCTCTCTTTAAGGAGATTCAAGCCCACTGCAGCAAATGTTTTCACCGGTCCAGCAGTAGTCCTCTTTGACTTGTCCACTCCAGGATACAACAGCCTTCACAAAGTATAACTCAACAACTCTGGACAAGAGTTGAGTCCAAAGCTCCACAAAAAAGAACACCTCCCTTCAACTAATAAGAACTCTCTTTTAGACTAACTCTTTCACTCTTTGTTTTCTCTTATGAATTGTGTGTATCTAAAACCAAATGAAGACTACCACTATTTATACTACAAGAAGTCTTCCTAGCAATGAATAGGAAGATAATGGAGGTAGTAAATAGTGAAGATAATTGTCTTAGGATTTTCGTAGGTTACAATAGGAGTTACATAGGTTACATAAGTTACAATGGGAGTTACAAAGGTTACAAAGAGTAATGGAGGAATTAAGAATGAAATACATTGATGGATAACCAATGCTAATGGATGATGTAAAAGTCATCCATTCCAATGTTCATTCTTATAACTCCAAAGTAAAGCAATTTAATATGTTAAATATTAATATAAAATGCTAATAACCTAACAGCTTGTTCAAAACTTTTATAACTATTTTAGTACGTTTAATTATTTCAGAAGCGCAATAGTCTTCTTATGCGTGTTGGTGGAAATAATTCATCAAGGAAAAATATGAATATGAGTTAGAGGTGCTAGAAAGATATGCATTTAATCACTGACCTAAATATGAATTTAAATGCTTTTCAAGACTCGCTTAGTGCCATGGTATTAAAATGTCAATGAGTTGTTTTGGTATTTATATCAGTAACTCAATTTAGTTCTGCGTACTTCATTTTTGCTTTCTCTATGAATGGTATTTTGATATATAGTTCGGTTTGTATTTTTGTTATTCAAGTTATATTGGATGAAGTTTTGCATATGTTACTAACTTTATACACATGGAAAGAAGCATCATGTAAGTGTTTCTCAATATTTTCACATAATCAAAAACTTATTGAAGTTATTAATATAAGGAGTTGATCGTTAATGGTGATGAACCCATAGTTTGGAAAATAACTTTATCGACTGAGCAATAACCAGAACTCAAGTTTAGATGTGTAAGAGAGTATAAGCAAAACGAAGCATAAGAGGAACACAACTCTTTGTATGTGTCTTGTTTATTAGTGAAGGAATATTGATTGTATTCAAGTGTTAAGGGAATACATGGAAGATATATATAGGAGATATAGGAAGGAGTACTAATCCTAATAGGACTAGAATTAAGGAGTACTAATCCTAATAGGACTAGGATTAGTACACAGTAAATACTAATATTATTTTATACTATTTATTTAATACTATCTGTTATTATCCCCCCTCAAGCTGAGCTGAGCGGAAGCGAACGGAAGCTTGGAACTGAGGTAATCGTGCTGTCGGCTCGGGAGAGGCTTGGTGAGAATATCAGCCGGTTGTTCTTCAGTGGGTACATACTGCACAGTCATGGTGCCGGGCCTGAACTTCATCGCGAACAAAGAGACAATCGTATCAACATGCTTCATTCTGGTGTGTAGGACGGAATTCGTGGCCACACAGATGGTTGATTTGTTGTCACAATAGAGAGCAGGAACAGTGTGAGTGGCGCGGAGTTCGCGAAGAATATATGTGACCCACATGGTCTCAGCAGCAAGAAGAGCAAGGGCGCGGTATTCAGCTTCAGTCGAGGACCGAGAGACCTTGGGTTGTTTTTTTGTACACCAGGAGATCAGGTTCGGTCCCAAAAAAACGAGAAACCCCGATGTAGATTTTCTGTCATTTTTATCATTCGCCCAATCTGAATCTGAGAAACCCCGAAGCTCCAAGTCCCCGGGTCGAATGAGTAAACCACGACCAAGAGTGCCAAAAATGTACCTGAGAATGCGTTTTAGACAATGGTAATCATGTTCACTTGGTTGATGCATGCGCTGAGCAACTCGGTTGACAGCAAACTGGATGTCAGGACGGGTAATGGCCAGATACTGTAGAGCCCCAATGAGGCTGCGGAAGTGGGTGATATCGGCAAAGGGGGTGTCGGCTCCATTCGTAGACGAAGAGACTGCCATCGGTGTTGGTTGACTGGTGCATTTTTCCAGTCCAGCTTTCTGCAACAGATCTCGAGCATATTTTGACTGATGAAGAAACAAGCCGCTGCCTGTCCGAGAAACCTCCATTCCCAGAAAATAATGTAACGGGCCAAGGTCCTTCATTTTGAAGGTAGTATGCATAGCTCGAGTGACATCCTGAATGAGAGCTGCAGTAGAGCCTGTAATAATGATATCATCTACATAGACAAGAAGAATGACTGTACCGTGTGCTGAATGTCGAGTAAACAGACTCGTGTCGTGTACGCAACACGTGAAGCCGAGTCCCTGGAGGAACGTTTTCAGACGTGTGTACCAAGCACGGGGGGCTTGCTTGAGCCCATACAGAGACTTCTGGAGTTTGCAAACATGTTGAGGGAAGCGGGGATCAACATAGCCCGGTGGTTGCGTCATGTAGATAGTTTCATCAAGCATGCCATGAAGAAAAGCATTGGAAACATCCAACTGATTGATGAGCCAATTGTTGCGCACGGCGAGTGACAGTACCAGGCGAATGGTTTCCTGCCGAATAACAGGACTGAATGTCTCGGAGTAATCAAGCCCATACTCCTGATTGTAGCCTTTAGCAACCAAACGAGCCTTGTACCTGGAAATACTGCCATCCGCATTGTGTTTAATTTTGTACACCCATTTACAGCCCACTGGGTGCCGCCCATGGGGCTTAGGTACAAGAACCCAAGTTTTCTGATCAGTCAAAGCCTTAAACTCGTCATCCATAGCATGACGCCAATAAGCATTTTTTGAGGCAACAGAGTAGGTTGTTGGTTCACTATCGGGAAGGGGTGTATTTGGTAGTATGGTAGCCTGAAAGGTTTTGGGTTTAAAGATACCGGCTTTGCCACGGGTTAACATGGGATGAGTATTGGGGGGTGGCACGGGCGGTGGTGATTCGGGGGTGGCCGGGAAGGACCCAAAACGGATCGGGCTGGAGATGTTGTGGGTATGGGGTGGTTCGGGTTGGTTGTGAGTGTGGGTGGTGGTTGCGGGTGTATTGTGGGTGACGGTCGAAGGGGTGATGAGGGGTGGTTGGGTAGTGGGTGGAGGTGTGGGGGAAGGTGGTGAGGGACCCTGTGAGTATGTTGGAAAAAGGGGAAGGACGCCAATGAATGATGTATTTGTGGAGGAGGAAATAGACTCGTAGGGAAACTCATTTTCGACAAATTTGACATGACGAGATATGTAGACTTTATGAGTTTGTGGGTCAAGACAGCGATAACCCTTGGAGGTAGGATGATAGCCCAAAAAAATACAAGGACGGGATCGGGGTTGTAATTTGTGAGTAATATGAGGGCGTAGCCAAGGGTAGGCAAGACACCCAAAGACGCGGAGGTTGGTATAATTGGGAAGTTCTTGGTAAAGGAGTTGATAGGGTGATTTGTTGGAGAGAGTGTGACTGGGCATTCTGTTAATGAGGTAGTTTGCGGTGGCTAGAGCTTCTACCCAAAAGGAGACAGGGAGATGAGATTGATGTAGAAGAGTAACCACCGTTTCAATGAGATGGCGATGCTTACGCTCAGCCACCCCATTCTGTTCGGGAGTGTATGGACAGGAGGTTTGATGTATAATTCCCAGGGATTGCAGAAACTGGCCAAAGATGTTATTGACATATTCCTTTCCATTGTCACTTCGAAAAAGTTTAACATGAGAATTGAATTGTGTTTTGACCATTTTTTCAAAAGTGACAAAGGTGGTGTATGCCTGTGATTTGTGTTTTAGTGGGTACAACCAAGTGTATTTTGTAAAATCATCCACAAAACAAATATAATAGCGAAAACCAGCAAATGAAGGAACAGCAGTAGGACCCCATAGGTCAGAATGAATAAGTTGAAAAGGTGCAGTTGTACGCTTCTCAGATAAAGTAAAAGGTAATTTATGAGATTTAGCAATTGAACAGGAGTCACAATTGTTTACATGAATGGAAGAAAAACCTAATTGAGACATTAAAGAATTTATTATTTGAGTAGACGGGTGACCCAGACGACTGTGCCACAACAGACTGTGGCCATCAGCCGAAAGAGCCACCGGAGCCACAGGAACGCTTTCTGAAACTGGGTGGGCAGACGAACTTGTGCCAGGAAGAACGTACAGACCATGCTCACAGGGGCCCTGAAAAATCACCCTCTTGGTAGTATTGTCTAGGATCTGAAAATCATTAGAGGTGAACAAGAGTGAGCAATTATTGTCTTTTGTGAATTGGTGAACTGAAAGGAGATTGGATTTAATAGAAGGGACGTGGGTAAGGTTACCTAGGTGAAAGATAGCGGTGGGGGTTTTAATGGTACCCGTGCCAGTGTGAGAAATATTAAGGGACTCACCGTTGCCAACAGTAATACCATTGGAGCCATGATATGGATTTGGAGCGTTAAGCTTGGATAGATCAGAAGTAACGTGCATGTTGGCCCCAGTATCCAACAGCCATTCAGAGGAAGGGCCGGCTTGAGATGCATAATTGGCACGGTTATCACTATTTCGGCTCTCCTCATACCGAAACCAGCAACGAACAGCGGTGTGTCCTGTTTTCTGACAGATTTGACAAGTTGGACGATCCCGCTCGTAAGTGCCCTGCCCGCCGCTGGAAGATGACTGCCCGCCGCTGCCGAAGGAGTGCAGGCTGTTGTTGCTGCCGTGCTGCTGACCGTCGTACGGCGGACGACTGCCCTGCCGACCGCCGCGCCCGCGGCCTCCGCTGTTTCTGCCGTAGCCGCCGCGGCTCCCCTGCCGGCCGCCACCACGCCCCCCGCGATAGTTCTGGCTTGCGGTGAGGGCGGTGGCCGGCTCCATAACAGCGGCTTCTCGGAGAAGAAGTTTGCTCTCCAGATCCACGTTGATTTCTTCACTTTTTAGCCACGAGGAGAGAGTAGCCAGGTCAACGGGCGTTGGACTGATGCGAACCGCCTGTTTAATGGAGGAGTAAGCTGATGGGAGCCCCCGAACGACGCACATGACGAGATCTTTTTCGGGAATGATTTCGTTCACGGTGTCGAGGGCTGTGATGATGGTGGAGACCTCGTCTAAATACTCCGCCATAGTTTTCGTGCCTTTGGTAATTGTGTGGAGACGATCACGCAATTGAAAAATATGAGAGTGGGAAATTGATGCATAGCGTGTTGCGAGGGCCGTCCACAGGGCTGAAGCAGTTGTGTAGGATCGGACGTGTTTCTGAACCGTGGGAGAGATGACCGCAATCAAACATGATCGGATCTGGCCATCCACGGCTTTCCAGGCGGCATGGGCCGGATTGGTTTTTTCTGATTTGTCCGTGGCGGTGATGACTGCCGGCGGCGGTTCTGTGCTTCCATCGACGTATTTGAGAAGGTAATTGGCCTCAAGGGCTGTAAGAACGGTGATTTTCCATGTAGGGTAATTTATGTCTGATAATTTTTCGGGAATCAGGGCATGAAGATGCCTGAGAAGGAGTTTAACGCCAGAAGGAAGTGAATCGAGAGGATCCACCTCGGTTGTCATGGCTGCCGCCGCCCAAGAGAAGAGAGGGAACGATCGGTGCCCTAAAGAGAGAAAAAAAAACCTAGAGAAAAGAAGATCTAGGTTTTCTGGCTCTTGATACCATGAAGGAATATTGATTGTATTCAAGTGTTAAGGGAATACATGGGAGATATATATAGGAGATATAGGAAGGAGTACTAATCCTAATAGGACTAGAATTAAGGAGTACTAATCCTAATAGGACTAGGATTAGTACACAGTAAATACTAATATTATTTTATACTATTTATTTAATACTATCTGTTATTAATTAGTACAAAATTTAAGATTTTAGATTTATTGAATTCAAAGTAAAGACAATATTTTTAAGTTCACATATTGTTATCATAATAAATAATCTTTTAGCGATACTAATTCTTATTATTCTTTTTTTTACAAAAGAAAAAGAAAACTTCATAAAAGGAAAAAAATATATTAACTACTACTAATAAATATGTTACTGAAAAAATGCTACATCCACAATGAATAAAGATATTTTTGTTCAAAGTGTTAGGTTATTAGCATTTTAATATTAATATTTCACATATTAAATTGCTTTATTTTGAAGTTATAAGAATGACCATTGGTAGGCATTTGTGTTTTAAACTACCAATTTAATCATGTTATTCATCTTTGACTTGATAGCCATGTAATGCCATTACTTTTGGCTTTATTGGTTGAATTCATTGTGAGATAAAAACATTCCAATAAACATTGGAATGGATAAATTCTACATCATCCATTAGCATTGATTGTCCATCACTTTATTGCATTCTTAATTCCTCCATTACTCTTTGTTACCTATGTAACTCCTAGTGTAACCCATGAAACTCCTAAGGCCATTATCTTCACTGTTTGCTACCTTCATCATCTTCCTATTCATTGCTCGGAAGACTTCTTGTAGTATAAATAGTGGTGGTCTTCATTTGGTTTGATACACACAAAACATAAGAGAAAACAAAGAGTGAAAGAGTTAATCTAAAAGAGAGTTCTTATTAGTTGAAGGGAGAATTTCTTTTTTGTTGAGATTTGGACTCAACTCTTGTCCAGAGTTGTTGAGTTATACTTTGTGAAGGCTGTTGTATCCTGGAGGGGACAAGTCAAAGAGGACTACTGCTAGACCGGTGAAAATATTTGCTGCAGTGGGCTTGAATCTCCTTAAAGAGAGAGAGATATCCGCGCCTCAACCTGAAGAGATTAATTTATTCATTTTATTTTCAATTATAATCTTGCAATTTTAGTATCTTGTAAGTTTTTTCACTAACAATTTTAAGGAGATTCAAAGATGGCTACAATTGAAAAAAACCACGGATGTCAAGATGGGAGATCTTAACAAGCCATTACAGTTCAATGGTAACCATTTCAAGAAGTGGAAGGGTAAAATACTTTCTACTTAAGTCTTCTCAATGTTTCTTATATATTAACTGAGAAGAATCCAAATAAAGAAGACATCACCACTATGAATGATGATGAAACTATTTCTCATCTACTGGAAAAGTACGATGGTGATTCCTATAAGTGTCGGTATTATCTTCTTAATTGTCTATCTGATAATTTTTATTATTATTATGATAGAACTTACTCTAGTGCAAAGAAAATCTGGAAGGCATTGCAGAGTAAGTATGATACCAAAGAGGCTAGAGCGAAAAAATATACAGCGAGTAGATTTTTTCGTTTTCAAATGGTGGACAACAAATCAGTGGTAGATCAAGCTCAAGACTTCATCATGATTGTTGGAGAGCTTAGGTCCGAAGTGGTTAAAATTGGAGATAACCTTATTGTTTGTGGCATAGTGGATAAACTTCCACCTTCTTGGATGGAATTTCAAAAAACTATGCACCACAAACAAAAGGAAACCTCTCTTGAAACCTTGATAATGAAAATCCGCATGGAAGAAGAAGCAAGGGGCCAAGATGCACTTTTAAAAACAGAGGAGAACAACATCATATCGAAGGTAAATTTAATGACTTCGAATAATGCTACTCCTGAAACTCACAAAAATACTTCTTTAAAGCCTAAGAAGAAAAAATTCAAGAAAAATAATGGTAGACCTCCCAAGAAAAATAATGGTGAAAATTACCAAGTTCAATAAAAGGGACCATGCTTTGTTTGTGGCAAGAGTGGGCATATTGCTCGATTTTGTGGATTCCGAAAACGTGGTCCTAGCCCTCAGGCAAACGTTACAGAAGAACCTTTTGTGGCGGTGATTACCGATATAAACATGGTTGAGAATGTTGATGGATGGTGGGCTGATTTTGGTGCAAACCGTCATGTCTGTTATGACAAAGACTGGTTTAAAAAATATATTCATTTTGAGGAGCCCAATACCATCATGCTTGGTGATTCTCACACTACTCAAGTGCTTGGAAAGGGATATGTTGAATGTGTTTTACTTCTGGAAGGATATTAACATTGAAAGATGTACTTTATACTCTTTCTTTGAGAAAAAAATTTGATGTCTAGTTTTCTTCTTAATAAAGCAGTCTTTAAATAGATTATAGAATCTGATCAATATGTAATAGTGAAGAAAGGTATTTTTGTGGGAAAGGGGTATGCATGTGATGGGATGTTTAAGTTGAATGTTGAAATGAATAAAACTTCTACTTCTGTTTTTATATGCTTTTTTCTACTAATTTTTGGCATGCTCGTTTGTGTCATATTAATGATCGTTATATTGGAATCATGAGTAGTTTAGGATTAATCCCAATGGTTAAAAAGAATTTTTAAAAGTGTGAGGCTTGTGGTAAAGCCAAGATCACTAAAAGGCCACATTTTCAAGTTGAAAGAAAAACTGATTTGTTAGAATTAGTTCATACTGATATTTGTGAACTTGGTTAAATTCTAACTCGTGGAGGTAATAGATATTTTATCACTTTCATTGATGATTTTTCTAAGTTTACATATGTTTACTTTATGAAAAATAAAAGTGATGCTTTCGAAAATTTCAAAACTCATCTCAATGAGGTTGAAAATCAGTTTGGAAGAAAAATAAAAAGAATTAGAAGTGATAGAGGTCGTGAATATGAATCAAATGAGTTTATTCTTTTGTTAGATAATTGGGAATAATTCATGACACTACTCCTCCTTACTCTCCTTCGTCTAATGGAGTAGCAGAAAGGAAAAATAGAACTTTGGTTGAATTGACTAATGTCATGCTTATTGAGTCACATGCACCTTTAAAATTTTGGGGTGAAGCTATCTTAACTGCTTGTTATGTGTTTAATCGTGTGCCTCATAAAAAGTCTAAATTGACATCTTTTGAATTGTGGAAAGGTTACAAGCCAAGTTTGGGATATCTAGGAGTTTGGGGTTGTCTAGCCTTTGTGAGGCTAATGGATCCCAAGATTACAAAGTTGGGTAAGAAAGTTACTACTTGGTGTTTTTCTTGGTTATGCTTCGAATAGTATAGCCTATAGATTTTTTAATCTTAAAGATAATATTGTAATAGAATCTGGTGATGCTATTTTTCATGAAAATAAATTTCCTTTTGATACTAAAAATAGTGGGGGTCAAAGGATTGAAAAAAATATTTTTTTCACTACCTAGTTCTTCTACTTCAACTTTGAAAAATAAAGAAATTGTTGATTTTGAGTTAAGAAAGAGTAAAAGAGGTAGAGTAGAAAAAGATTTTGTTCCTGATTCTTATGTGTTTAATGTTGAAAATGACCCTCTAACTTTGAATGAAGCATTATCTTCACATGATTCTATTTTTTGGAAAGAGGTTGTAAATGATGAAATGAAATCTCTAATTTCTAATAAAACTTGGAAGTTAGTTGATTTACCATCGGGTTGTAAAACAATTGGTTGCAAATGGGTCTTAAGGAAAAAGTTAAAAACCTGATGGTTCTATTGATAAATACAAGGCTAGGCTAGTTGCAAAAGATTTTAAACAACTAGAAGGCCTAGAATTTTTTGATACTTTTTCTCCGGTAACAAGAATTACATCCATTAGACTTTTAGTTGCTCTGACTGCAATTTTTGATTAGCAAATTCCTCAAATGGATGTAAAAACTACTTTTCTAAATGGAGACCTAAATGAAGAAATTTATATGGATCAACCCGAGTGTTTTGTTGAAGCAGGCCAAGAAAGCAAAGAATGTAAGCTTATTAAATCCCTATATGGCTTGAAACAGGCACCAAAGCAATGGCATGAAAAGTTTGATTCCTGCATGATTGAAAATGGTTTAGAACAAATGAGTGTTGTAAGTGCATATATCATAAGTCTTGGAATAACTCACATGTGATCATTTGCTTATATATTGATGATTTGTTGATCTTTGGCTCTAACATGAATGTTATTGATGAAGCTAAAAATGTTCTTAGAAGCCATTTTGATATGAAATATCTTGGTGAGGCAAATTTTATTCTTGGAATAAAAATAACAAGAACATGTGAGGGGATTTTCCTTGACCCGTCACATTATGTTGAGAAAATTTCGGAAAAATATAACTTTCATGATTTCAAGCATGTTGCTACTCCTTTTGATTCAAGTGTTCACCTTTTTCCTGTTGAAAGTGAAAATGATGTAATAAATCAAAAGGAATATGCTAGTATAGTCGAAAGTTTGAGGTATGTGACTAATTGCACTAGGCCTGATATTGCAAATGCAGTAGGAGTACTTGGCCGGTTTACAAGTAAGCCAGGTAATGAACATTGGCATGATATAAAAAGAGTTATGATATATTTAATTGAAACGAAAAATTGTGGTTTGTTCTATAAAAAATAACCTGTTGTACTTGAAGGCTTTTGTGATGCGGATTGGAACACTTTGTCAGGTGATTCCTGTTCTACTACTGGTTATGCCTTTACTTTAGGTGGTGTTGTTGTTTGTTGGAGATCAAAAAAGAACAAACTATAATTGCTAACTCTACCATGGAGGCTGAACTAATTGTTTTAGCTTCAGCTAGTGAAGAAGCGAATTGGTAAAGAGATTTATTGTTTCAAATTCCTTATTTTGAAAAACCAATTCCTCCTATTTTAATTCATTGTGATAGCACCCCTGCAATTGGTAGAGTTCAAAATCGTTATTACAACGGTAAATCTATACCTATAAGAAGGAAACACAGTAATGTAAGATCGTATTTGACAAAACCATTAATGTTGATTATGTCTAATTTTGTGATAATCTTGCAGATCCTCTTACGAAGGCCTTAACAAAAGAAAAGTCCTGGAGTACATCGAGGGGGATGGGATTGAAGCCTACAAATCCTTGAGTCATATATGAGGAAACTCAACCTGGGGACTAGAGATCCTATAACAAGGTTCAAAGGGAAAAACTAATCATATGATGACTTGTCGTGAAAAATGCACTATTTTTTCCCTCCCTATGATGTGAGTGCATTGTTTCCTGTAGTTTGTGAAGGTTGAGTTGATAAAACTCTAAATGAATATATGTAGCCCATATGGTTGGAGTGTTAATCTTACAGGAGCACTCTCGACAGATTTCACCTATGTGATGTGTGGAAGTAGGTCGTTTCCTATGATAATGGGGCTTATTCTCAAATGCACTCATGAAACCGGGATAGCACATGGCCATAACGTGCTGGCTGTTAAAACTCATGTCAACACCTTGATTATTATGTGTAAGCAGTGATATTTTTATTTCCCTTAAGCAGTCATAGTTCAAGTCTGAGACCACTACGACTCTGGAGTAAAAGTTATTGTTTCAATAAGTGGAGGTTCAATGCAGAGCACACCTTCATTATGCATAGTAGTCTTCCTTAGACTGATATACTCTCTTATCTAAATATTAAAATGAGTGGGAGATTGTTAGGTTATTAGCATTTTAATATTAATATTTAACATTTTAAATTGCTTTATTTTGAAGTTATAAGAATGACCATTGGTAGGCATTTGTGTTTTAAAATACCAATTTAATCATGTTATTCATATTTGACTTGGTGGCCATGTAATGCCATTACTTTTGGCTTTATTGATTGAATTCATTGTGAGATAAAAACATTCCAATAAACATTTGAATGGATAACTTCTACATCATCCATTTGCATTGGTTGTCTATCATTTTATTGCATTCTTAATTCCTCCATTACTCTTTGTAACCTATGTAACTTATGTAACTCCTATTGTAACCTATTAAAATCCTAAGGCCATTATCTTCACTATTCACTACCTCCATTATCTTCCTATTCATTGCTAGGAAGACTTCTTGTAGTATAAATAGTGGTGGTCTTCATTTGGTTTGATACACACAAAACATAAGAGAAAACAAAGAGTGAATGTCACGACCCAAAACCGAGCCGCGACTGGCACCCACATTTACCCTCCTATGTGAGCGAGCACTTCCGTCGCCAAGTTCATAGAGTCGATTTCAGTACCCAAATTTCAGAAGTCTAAGTGTTTTGGAACGAGATCCCCTCGACGTCCCGTCGTGCCCATGACGGTCCGTCGTGGGTTCCGTCGACTCACACAGTTTTTCCAGAAATAAAATCTGCTGCTCAAAACGACTAAACAGGTCGTTACAGTGAAAGAGTTAATCTAAAAGAGAGTTCTTATTAGTTGAAGGGAGGTGTTCTTTTTTGTGGATCTTTGGACTCAACTTTTGTCAAGAGTTGTTGAGTTATAATTTGTGAAGGTTGTTGTATCCTGGAGGTGACAAGTCAAAGAGGACTACTGCTGGACCGGTGAAAATATTTCCTGCAGTGGGCTTGAATTTCCTTAAAGGGAGCGAGATATCCGCGCCTCAGCCTGAAGAGATTAATTTCTTCATTTTATTTTCAATTATAATCTTGCAATTTTAGTATCTTGTAAGTTTTTTTCACTAAAACAAAGTATAAGGACACCTTTAATCTTAAATAAAATAAAAAATAAGAAGAAGACAAATCAAGAAAAGGAAAAAAAATATTAACTAGTCGTATATATGTGACAACAATAACTACTTCATGATTTTTTGAACATAGATTATATTGACTTTACAAAAAAAATTAACTATTTAAAAAGAATAAAAATATGTAAAAATAAATTTCACGATTTAAAAAAAAAATAAATCATATACATCTAATATTATATGATAAAAGAGAATATTAAAAATAAATATTTAGTCAAATAGCAAATTATTAAAAAAGTCATACGATATAAGTGTAAGATATTCAAATTTAGGAGGAAAACAAATCATTACACTTTAAATTGATATAAGTGTAAGATATTCAAATTTAGGAGGAAAAAAAATCTTACTATGTACGTTTAAATTTTAAAAAATAAAATATTTTAGAAGTTATAGAACAATGAATGAACAAAACATGTAAATTTTTAAAATAATTCAAACAATAATATTTTCATTTAAATTCTGAAAATTTTATATCATCATTGGAAAATTATTTTAAAATTTTAAAATAATAATCAATAGGAAAGGCATGTTACATGGCATTTCAAAAATAATACTACGAAAAATATAATTAATAAATATAAATTTAATATTATTTTAAATATTTTAATTTTTAAATAATATGAAAAAGACAGTTGCATTTTTTTTTTTTAAAAACGTAAAGAAAAATATATGTTAATGAAGGATATGTAAATACTTAAACTTTTAATCTTTATTTATACACTAATTATGAGGTAATGAAAGATATAATTAAAACACCAAAAATTTCAATGTAACCATTTAAAAAAAAAGTATCAATCGAATTTTTAGAATGATAAGAATAGGATAGGAAAAAGTTACTTGACATTTTAAAATAATACTCTGAAAAAGTTAATTTAAAAAATCCTCGTAAAAACCAAAGATATTACAACTCAATTCTTCAAACCAAACTATAAAACATAAAAAAACAACCTTAACCCTAATAATAACCCTAACATTAGTCCTAACTCAAACCCTACCATAAACCATAAACCTCAAACTCAAAATACAAAAACTGAAACAATAAACATAAACCATTTATATTAAACATCAAATTTTAAACCCTAAACACAAAAACCGATAGGCAAGAAGGCCGTTTAGGGGAGTAAACAAAGTTGAGGCGCTGTTAGGGTAACTGATCAAAGAAGAAAACTGTAGTAGTGACCAGACGAGATGATTATTAAACCATTATTATTATATGATAAATAAGTATAATTAATTAAGAGGTTGGAAGGAATAAAATTTTAGTGAAAATGAAAATGATTAAAATGAACTCTTATTTACTGGATGATGATGTTAATTATAAGATATTAATACTCTATATATTGAAAGGTCTTAATACAGATATAAAAAGAACAATTTATAATAAATTATGAACATATGAAGTAATAGAAATAACAACCCAAGGCTGGGCAGAATTAGTTATACAAGATGATTTTTATGATAATAATTTTGACATAGACTTATATGATGATCTAGAAATATTCAGAGATCAATGATAAAGTATATGTACCTACAATATTGGAAAGAAACTAAAGAAAACATAGATCTAGAAGAAAAATTATTAGTTGAAAATTTGTATATGTACTTAAGAACCCGAGAAAGTGAATATCTAGAATATATTGCAAACAACGCAAATGAAATACAACTATTAGAACTACTTAAAAAAGAATATAATGAAAAAATATTATATTAGAAATATGAAAAATAATACAACATCAATTAAGTAACTAAAATAACAAAAACCAAGATAGAAAGAAAAGTACGAAAGATATGGAAAAAGTTAAAACCTTTATACATAGAATATGAACTATCACAACTTACTAAAACAAGTAATGATAAGACAAATCAATTGATAAACATAATTTCAAAAACAGAATATAAATATATTTATTATTTGAAAAAACGATATGAACAAAGAAATATATAAACAACAACTGATAGAAAAAATAGATGAAAAAAGACAAGAACTACAACATAGGAAAGAAAGATTAAAAGAAAACATGTTGGCTGGAGTATGTAAAAAATCAATATTAGCACAAAGAAAAGTTATATTTATGTTAGAAATAGGTTACAACATAATATAATTTATAAATTATAACGAATAAAGAAGAATTTGCAGTAGACGAAAAGACATATGAAAACCAAGATGGATTAACAATAAAAATAATATTTTCAAATTTAGGAAGAAGATATAAAAAATAGGAAATAACTTATATTTAATGCTAGAAAAAGAAACAGCGAAATTATAAGATAGTCTAACAGCTATGATAAGAATAAGAAAAGAAAATGAAGAAATAGATAAATCAAAAGAAATTGAAAAGATAAAAATGCAAGCAAAGCAAGAAGTACAACATCTAGAAGAAATAAAAAATACAAGAATATGTGAATTAGAAAAAGAATTAGCTAAGTTAAAATTATTATATGAAACTAAACAAAAAGAGAAACAGATAGAAAAAGATAAAGAGCTCGAATTAACAAATGAAATAAATGAGATGAAACAAAAATTAAACGAAAATCTTGAAGTAAATGAAATAGATGAAAATGAATCGGATACAATAAATGATCAAAACTCAGAAATAAGTGATATAAGTGAAACCTACACAGAAATTTTAGAACAAGTAAATAAACCGAAAAAATTAGAAATAAACACAGGAGATATGAATCGACCAAGCACATCAGGAGTTAAAACCCCAGATAATAGTCCTAGAACTAGTCCTAAATGGACACCACCAACATATTATACAGAAAATTATGAACAATCAGATAGAACAAACGCTATACGGAATAGCAGATTAAATAAAAAATGGACACCTAAGCCAATAACTGAACAATATAATTTTTTAGATTTAGATTGTGTTACAGATATAAATATAACAATACTACTATGGATAGGAAATACATCTAAACAACTAATTAATAATAAAATAACAACTAGCGAAACGCCAAGATATATAGAAAGAACATTTGTAGGAACAACAAAATTCTGGATAGAAAATCTACCCCCAGAAAGTTTAGAAACACTTAGAAGTGATAAAAAAATAGATGGATCTCCATCAACACCAAATATACATATATATATATATTCGGTGGTATGACCACAGATATAAGAGAACAAAATAGAGAAAAAACAATAAATAGGCAACTTATGACAAAATTAGCTATATGTAAAATGTGTTACATAGAAGAATACACATGTGCATTTAAAGAATATTATTACAAAGCAAGATATAATAAGAATAAAGCAAAAGAAATAAGACAACAATATTTTACAAAATTACCAGAACCATTCAGTACAAAAATAATTAAAGATTGGAATGATGAAGGATTAACAGATACTTTAGGATCTAGAATAAAATTTTTACATCAATGGATTATACAACTATGTGAAAAACAAAAATAAAAAATTAAAATGGAAAAAGAATTAATAAAAAATTTAGCCTGTTGTAAAAATAAAACAGCACCACAGTTTTGATGTACAAACAAATACTATAAAAAGCAAAAAGCTAGAAAATATAAAAATTATAGAAAAACTAAAACTAGGTATAAATATAAAAAATCAAGACAAAGATATTATGTAAAAAATTATAAAATAAAAAGACCATATAGACCAAAAAGAAAAATATCACAATGTACTTGTTATAATTGCGGAAAGTTAGGACATTTAGCTAGAGACTGTAAGTTACCTAAAGATCCAAAAAGAAAACAAATTGCAGAAATAATAATAGATAATGATGAATATATGCAAATAGAATATATAGACTATGAATTAAGTGAAAATGATAGTATATATGAAGTATAAGATATAGAATTTGAAAATGAAGAAGAAAATATTTATATAGATAATGATGAAATAGAAGATGAAACATAATGACTGAAGAAGACATAAAAATAATATCTAAAGAGGATTATCAAAATGAAGAATTATCACAACAAAAAATTATATTTGATAATACAATTTTTGAACAAATAAAAGGAAATAATTAGATTTAAGCGTTGAAAAAGTACTTGAGATACCTACTTTAAGAAATTGGTTTAAAAGACAAAAAGAAGAATACTATGTAGTTAGTCCGAAAAAACATATCATAGATTGCAAATATACAAGAGGAAAAGCACAAATACCTATACTAAGTAAACGAATAATAAATAAAGAAATACAAAATATAAAAGCTCAGACACCTATAAAATATGGACATTTAGGAGGAACAGAAATATTAATAAAAGCTTGTTTTAGAGAAGGAATAGATACACCTATTGAAATATACTTAGCAGATGATGGAATTCTACACCCTATAGAGAAAAGTGTAATTAGTGCAGTAAAAGGAAACTTAATATACCAAAAATTTAAATTTATAATAAGTGCCAACTACTCAGTAGCATTAACAGACAGAAATATAGATAAATCATTAGTTTTGTATAGGAAGATGTCTGGATTAGAGCTAGCACCAGGAAGTAAAATATTCACAGCAAGATGTAAAAGCTTATATATATTAACAACAAAACACAAAGTAACAGCGAGAAAAAAAATTGATAGAATAAAAGTAGAAAATCCCTTTGAAAAAATAATTACTATAATAGATAATAATGACTATAGTTATAAAGAAATTGACATAGAAGACGATTTAGAGATAGTAAAAGAAAGATGAAGTACTTCAAGCGTACCAAATACACTAACAAGAACTACCTCATCAAGAATGAGTACATCTAGAAGAAACTATGAAATTTCGAAAAATTTATCAGAAGATATAATAACATATCATTATTTTATAACAGGAATAGTATACCAAAGAAGATATAAGATTTTAATAAATACAGGACAAGAAGAAATTACATAATAAGAGAATTAGTATTAGAAACAGAATTTATAAAAACAGGACAATTATGCCCTGGACTACCTAGCGAGATAATAAATACGAATGAAGAAATAACAGAAAAGGAAATAACTATAGGAGGAATACCGTTAATAATATCATTTGAAATTTATCAAGGAAACCAGAACATTACATTAGGAATAAAATGGTTAGAAAAAGTTAAACCATACAATATAGAAAATGAACAACTAACAATAACTTGTCAAAATAAGAAAATAATCATTAAAAGAACGAAATGAATAATGAAAATATATATACTTGCAAAAATTATTGTAGAAGGATATCACAACAAATATTATACCTGTCACGACCCAAAATGATTCGTGAGTGGCACCCACACTTACCTCCTTAGGTGGGCGAACCAACACATCTAAACCCCAACATGTACCAACAGTGCAACTATAATAATATAAATAATGCGGAAGCTCCAAAAGATACTAAACAACCAATTTAAATAAGTTTCTAATGTTTAGTACTTATCATCCCAAAATCTGATAGTCATCACATCAAGGACATCTAATCTTTAATACTAAGTCTAAGAATATCGAATACACTAAAATAAAGAATAAAATGGTATGTGTCCGGAAGTATAGGACATCATGTCATGACCGATAGAATCCAACACGAGCTTGAATGGATAGCTCACCCTGTAACTTGATATGCGGGAGGCTGGCTAGAGCTGAGGGAAATCAGAAGTCATAGGTACAATTGCTGCATTTCATAAAAGGAAAACAAAGAAGAAAACAAGTAGGGCTAAGTACGAGGCAACATGTACTGAGTAAGTATCATCGGTCAACCCAAAATAGAAACTAATATACAATAAATAATAGTATGAACTCAACTATAGCACTTAACAGGTGATAAACAACAAACAACATGAACAAGTATCAACAACATTAAAGTAAACTCGTAATAAGTCAATGATATCAAGATCACACATGAGGACTCATGCCTCCAAACCAAACCATTTTGGGAGTTGAGTTCTTTGAGATTGATTACCTTCCAATTAATTCAACATGTTTTTCCTTTAATATTATCGTGTAGGAACGTGACACTCCGATCCAAGAATACTGTGTCGGAACGTGACACTCCGATCCAAGAATACCGTGTTGGAACGTGACACTCCGATCCAAGAATACCGTGTCGGAATGTGACACTCTGATACAGGAATACCGTGTCAGAACGTGACACTCCGATCCAATTATACTTTTAATTTATCCTTTATTATCACCGCTTTCAATTCATTGCTATATTATTTTCATCAAGCCTTCTTTATTCAAGGCATCACTTCGATAAAGAGGGTTAGAGAATATAAATTCTACGGACTCAGGATTTCAGACCAATCACAAACCATACAACCAAATCACACAATCACACAGCCAAGTACATAGAGAACTTCACAATATGATTCAAGGCATATCAATCACTATTAAGAGTTAACTATCAAATAGCATAAACCATAACCTACCTCCACCGAAGAACCGAATTCAAGCAAGCTCCAATACTTTTTCTTTCCTCAATGCTTTCGAACCTTTCCAATCTATCAATTATATATACATATTTTGTAAGTTTAAAAGCCTATAATCACTCATGTTATTCTATGTTTAGCTTAAACCCAAAAATTCACTTAATTCTATGATCAATTTCCTAAGTTCAAATCCAAGGATAAGCCTTAATTCCTCCCATTAGCATAATTTTAATGTACTTTATATAATGTACTACACCTTATATTTAATTACGTATTAAAATATGTTAAAACTTGAACCATTACGAACTACAAAATTTTACATGTCCAATAGAATCGATGACATTCTCTTTTATAAAATTCATTGTAATCTATACAACATATAATTTGTAAAACTAATTATATCAAACAACCTATCACTATTTGGGTATAAAAAATGACTCATATACTAATATTCAAACCCACGTGATTGACCAGCAAGTTTCAACCCAATTTATTTTATAAAATTAACAAATAACGTCAATCCTACATTCGCCAATCACTGTAAGCTCCAATCCTTTAAAATAATAATTTCCTACACTACATATTCTAATCATTAACTTCTAATTCTTGGCCAAATTTCATGCCATAATTATTCCTACCATTAATTAACAATAACTAGGAGAATTGGGTTCATGCTCTTTCAATTCAATATCATTCCAATTTGTTTACACATTAATGATTAATGGCTGCCTAACTTTTTCAATCAACAATTTGTACTTAAACCTATCTCGTAGCAATTTAGCATACACCTGAACATTTATAGTTTTACAAGAACTAATATATTCTTTCCACCAATCTGCATGTTACGAATTCATAAAGAAACTTACCGCTAAACGAATCCACGCTTAATCTTTAATGTAGCTGCACAGGTAAGCCGTCTTTCTCACTGTTCTTTTTTTTCCTCTTTTCCTTTCCTTTACAGATTATTTGTTACCCTAATTATTATACTCATATAATTATAATAGTGATAAAAGTGACCCACTATTAATTATAAAATTATTTCTTAACCATTAACTAAATAAATTAGTAAAACTACCCCACTAATTTCATAATTATAATTATGAATAGTCCAAAACACCCACATAAATATATCAGAAAGTATTTTCTAACATAAAAATTTCTAGTGCCCAAACCGACTACACGGGTTGCTACAATACCCCTATGATAGATACAGGAGCAGAAGCAAACATAAGTAAATATAATTGTTTACCAGAAGATAAATGAGAAAAATTAAAAACACCTATGGTAGTAACAGGATTTAATAATGAAGGAAGTATGATTACATATAAAGAAAAAAATATAAAAATACAAATATGGGATAAAATACTAACAATAGAAGAAATGTACAATTTTGAGTTTACAACGAAAGATATGTTATTAGGAATGCCATTTCTAGATAAATTTTACCCACATATAATAACAAAAACACATTGGTGGTTTACTACACCATGCGGAAATAAGATAGGAGCAAAAAGAGTAAATAACAAACAACGTAAACCTATAGAATGGATAAAAGGAAGTGAAAAAATAAACCAAGAAATGGAAAATATAAATAAAAATTAAATAACACAATTAGAAATTATCATATTTACAATAGATAAAGTCAAAATAATTAATGAACAACTAGAATTACTTTATAATGAAAATCCATTACAAGGATGGGAAAAACATAAGACAAAAATAAAAATTGAATTAATAGAAGAAAACAACATAATAACACAAAAACCATTAAAATATAATTTTGATGATTTAAAAGAATTCAAAATACATATAGATGAACTATTAGAGAAAAATTACATATGTTTGCTTCTGCTCCTGTATCTATCATAGGGGTATAATATCTGTTGTGATATCCTTCTACAAAATAGTTTTTGCAAGTATATATATTTTCATTATTCATTTCGTTCTTTTAATGATTATTTTCTTATTTTGACAAGTTATAGTTAGTTGTTCATTTTCTATATTGTATGGTTTAACTTTTTCTAACCGTTTTATTCCTAATGTATTGTTCTGGTTTCCTTGATAAATTTTAAATGGTATTATTAACGGTATTCCTCCTATAATTATTTCCTTTTCTGTTATTTCTTCATTCGTATTTATTATCTCGCTAGGTAGTCCGGGGCATAATTGTCCTGTTTTTATAATTTCTGTTTCTAATACTAATTCTCTTATTATGTAATTTTCTTCTTGTCCTGTATTTATTAATATCTTATATCTTCTTTGGTCTACTATTCCTGTTATAAAATAATGATATGTTGTTATATCTTCTGATAAATTTTTCGGTATTTCATAGTTTCTTCTAGATGTACTCATTCTTGATGAGGTAGTTCTTGTTAGTGTATTTGGTACGCTTGAAGTACTTAATTTTTCTTTTACTATCTCTAAATCGTCTTCTATGTCAATTTCTTTATAACTATAGTCATTATTATCTATTATAGTAATTATTTTTTCAAAGGGATTTTCTACTTTTATTCTATCAATTTTATTTCTCGCTGTTACTTTGTGTTTTGTTGTTAATATATATAAGCTTTTACATCTTGCTATGAATATTTTACTTCCTGGTGCTAGCTCTATTCCAGACATCTTCCAATACAAAACTAATGATTTATCTATATTTCTGTCTGTTATTGCTACTGAGTAGTTGGCAAGTATTATAAATTTAAATTTTTGGTATATTAAGTTTACTTTTACTGCACTAATTACACTTTTCTCTATAGGGTGTAGAATTCCATCATCTACTAAGTATATTTCAATAGGTGTATCTATTCCTTCTCTAAAACAAGATTTTATTAATATTTCTTTTCCTCCTAAATGTACATATTTTATAGGTGTCTGAGCTTTTATATCTTGTATTTTTTTATTTATTATTCGTTTACTTAGTATAGGTATTTGTGCTTTTCCTCTTGTATATTTGCAATCTATGATATGCTCTTTCGGACTAACTACATAGTATTCTTCTTTTTGTCTTTTAAACCAATTTCATAAAGTAGGTATCTCAAGTACTTTTCAACACTTAAATCTAATTCTTTTCCTTTTATTTGTTCAAAAATTGTATTATCAAATATAGTTTTTTGTTCTGATAATTCATCATTTTGATAATCCTCTTTAGATATTATTTTTATGTCTTCTTCAGTCATTATGTTTCATCTTCTATTTCATCATTATCTATATAAATATTTTCTTCTTCATTTTAAAATTCTATATCTTATACTTCATATATACTATCATTTTCACTTAATTCATAGTCTATATATTCTATTTGCATATATTCATCATTATCTATTATTATTTCTGCAATTTCTTTTCTTTTTGGATCTTTAGGTAACTTACAGTCTCTAGCTAAATGTCCTAACTTTCCGCAATTATAACAAGTACATTGTGATATTTTTCTTTTTGGTCTATTTGATATTTTTATTTTATAATTTTTTACATAATATCTTTGTCTTGGTTTTTTATATTTATACCTAGTTTTAGTTTTTCTATAATTTTTATATTTTCTAGCTTTTTGCTTTTAATAGTATTTGTTTGTACATCCAAACTGTGGTGCTGTTTTATTTTTACAACATTTTAAATTTTTAATTAATACTTTTTCCATTTTTATTTTTTGTTTTTGTTTTTCACATAGTTGTATAAACCATTGATGTAAAAATTTTATTCTAGATCCTAAAGTATTTGTTAATCCTTCATCATTCCAATCCTTAATTATTTTTGTGCTGAATGGTTCTGGTAATTTTGTAAAATATTGCTGTCTTATTTCTTTTGCTTCATTCATATTATATCTTGCTTTGTAATAATATTCTTTAAATGCACATGTGTATTCTTATATGTAACACATTTTACATATAGCTAATTTTGTCATAAGTTGCCTATTTATTGTTTTTTCTCTATTTTGTTCTCTTATATCTGTGGTCATACCACCGAATTCATTTCTTATTGCTAATTCATATTTATCTAATATATCTATATATGTTGTTGATGGAGATCCATCTATTTTTTTATCACTTCTAAGTGTTTCTAAACTTTCTGGGGGTAGATTTTCTATCCATAATTTTGTTGTTGCTACAAATGTTCTTTCTATATATCTTGGCGTTTCTCTAGTTGTTATTTTATTATCAATTAGTTGTTTAGATGTATTTCCTATCCATAGTAGTATTGCTTTATTTATATCTGTAACACAATCTAAATCTAAAAAATTATATTGTTCAGTTATTGGCTTAGGTGTCCATTTTTTATTTAATCTACTATTCCATATAGCGTTTGTTCTATGTGATTGTTCATAATTTTCTATATAATATGTTGGTGGTGTCCATTTAAGACTTGTTTTAGGAGTATTATCTGGGGTTTTAACTCCTAATGTGCTAGGTCGATTTATTTCTAATTTTTTCGGTTTATTTACTTGTTCTAAAATTTATGTGTATGTTTCACTTATATCACTTATTTCTGAGTTTTGATCATTTATTGTATCCGATTCATTTTCGTCTATTTCATTTACTTCAAGATTTTCGTTTTATTTTTGTTTCATCTCATTTATTTCATTAGTTATTTCGAGCTCTTTATCTTTTTCTATCTGTTTCTCTTTTTGTTTAGTTTCATATAATAATTTTAACTTAGCTAATTCTTTTTCTAATTCACATATTCTTGTATTTTTTATTTCTTCTAGATGTTGTACTTCTTGCTTTGCTTGCATTTTTATCTTTTCAATTTCTTTTGATTTATCTATTTCTTCATTTTCTTTTGTTATTCTTATCATAGCTGTTAGACTATCTTCTAATTTCGCTGTTTCTTTTTCTAGCATTAAATATAAGTTATTTCCTATTTTTTTATATCTTCTTCCTAAATTTGAAAATATTATTTTCAAATTATAGAAACGTCAAGATATATAGAAAGAACATTTGTAGGAACAACAAAATTATGGATAGAAAATCTACCCCCAGAAAGTTTAGAAACACTTAGAAGTGATAAAAAAAATATATGGATCTCCATCAACAACAAATATAGATATATTAGATAAATATGAATTAGCAATAAGAAATGAATTCGGTGGTATGACCACAGATATAAGAGAACAAAATAGAGAAAAAATAATAAATAGACAATTTATGACAAACTTAGCTATATGTAAAATGTGTTACATAGAAGAATACACATGTCCATTTAAAGAATATTATTACAAAGCAAGATATAATATGAATGAAGCAAAAGAAATAAGACAACAATATTTTACAAAATTACCGGAACCATTCAGTACAAAAATAATTAAAGATTGGAATGATGAAGGATTAACAGATACTTTATGATCTAGAATACAATTTTTACATCAATGGTTTATACAACTATGTGAAAAACAAAAACAAAAAATAAAAATGGAAAAAGTATTAATTAAAAATTTAGCCTGTTGTAAAAATAAATCAGCACCACAGTTTGGATGTACAAACAAATACTATAAAAAGCAAAAAGCTAGAAAATATAAAAATTATAGAAAAACTAAAACTAGGTATAAATATAAAAAATCAAGACAAAGATATTATGTAAAAAATTATACAATAAAAAGACCATATAGACCAAAAAGAAAAATATCACAATGTACTTGTTATAATTGCGGAAAGTTAGGACATTTAGCTAGAGACTGTAAGTTACCTCAAGATCCAAAAAGAAAACAAATTGCAGAAATAATAATAGATAATGATGAATATATGCAAATAGAATATATAGACTATGAATTAAGTGAAAATGATAGTATATATGAAGTATCAGATATAGAATTTGAAAATGAAGAAGAAAATATTTATATAGATAATGATGAAATAGAAGATGAAACGTAATGACTGAAGAAGACATAAAAATAATATCTAAAGAGGATTATCAAAATGAAGAATTATCAGAACAAAAAATTATATTTGATAATACAATTTTTGAACAAATAAAAGGAAAAGAATTAGATTTAAGTGTTGAAAAAGTACTTGAGATACCTACTTTAAGAAATTGGTTTAAAAGACAAAAAGAAGAATATTATGTAGTTTGTCAGAAAGAACATATCATAGATTGCAAATGTACAAGAGGAAAAGCACAAATACCTATACTAATGTAACGACCTGTATAGTCGTTTTGAGCAGCAGATTTATTTCTGGAAAAACTGGCTAAGATTACGGACATCACGACGGACCGTCATAGGCACGACGGCCCGTCACAGATGTCTCGTTTCAGCATACTTAGAATTCTGAAATTGGGTACTGAAAATCGACTCTCTGTAATCGGTGACGGACCTGCAGGACATGCCGTCACATCCACGACGAGCCGTCGTAAGCTCCCGTTGCAAAACACTTCAACTCTTGAGAAATTGGTACGGGAAACGAGTCTCTGACCGTCAGGACGGAGGTGCAGGACGGACCGTCACAGG
>NC_028637.1:57270197-57277627 GCF_001406875.1 Solanum pennellii
TCTAGCTTGGACTGGGTCTTCTTCTTCAAGTCTTGATGCCTTGAACTTCCGGCATGGACTAGCTTTTTAGTTATTTTTGTTCTTAGACATTCTTAGTTTAGTAATTTGAGATAGATGTTCTTGTGATGATGACTTCCAGATTTTGGGGAATTAATAGATGTTGATTTGTTTTATTTAATGAGTTTAAGTCTTCCGCATTATTTTCTGTTAATATATGTTAAAATGATAAGGGTTAGATTGGTTGGTTCGCTCACATAGGAGGGAAACTGTGAGTGCCAGTCGCGGCCCCGGATTTGGGTCGTGACAACTAAGTAAACGAATAATAAATAAAGAAATACAAGATATAAAAGTTAAAACACCTATAAAATATGTACATTTAGGAGGAACAGAAATATTAATAAAAGCTTGTTTTAGACAAGAAATAGATACACCTATTGAAATATACTTAGTAGATGATAGAATTATACACCTTATAGAGAAAAGTGTAATTAGTGCAGTAAAAGTAAACTTAATATACCAAAAATTTAAATTTATAATAAGTGCCAACTACTCAGTAGCATTAACAGACAGAAAATAGATAAATTATTAGTTTTGTATTGGAAGATGTCTGGAATAGAGCTAGCACCAGGAAGTAAAATATTCACAGCAAGATGTAAAAACTTATATATATTAACAACAAAACACAAAGTAACAGCGAGAAATAAAATTGATAGAATAAAAGTAGAAAATCCCTTTGAAAAAATAATTACTATAATAGATAATAATGACTATAGTTATAAAGAAATTGACATAGAAGACGATTTAGAGATAGTAAGAGAAAGATTAAGTACTTCAAGCGTACCAAATACACTAACAAGAACTACCTCATCAAGAATGAGTACATCTAGAAGAAACTATGAAATTCCGAAAAATTTATCAGAAGATATAACAACCTATCATTATTTTATAACAGGAATAGTAGACCAAAGAAGATATAAAATTTTAATAAATACAGGACAAGAAGAAAATTACATAATAAGAGAATTAGTATTAGAAACAGAAATTATAAAAACAGGACAATTATGCCCCGAAGTACCTAGCGAGATAATAAATACGAATGAAGAAATAACAGAAAAGGAAATAATTATAGGAGGAATACCGTTAATAATACCATTTAAAATTTATCAAGGAAACCAGAACATTACATTAGGAATAAAATGGTTAGAAAAAGTTAAACCATACAATATAGAAAATGAACAACTAACAATAACTTGTCAAAATAAGAAAATAATCATTAAAAGAACGAAATGAATAATGAAAATATATATACTTGCAAAAATTATTGTAGAAGGATATCACAATAGATATTATACCCCTATGATAGATACAGGAGCAGAAGCAAACATATGTAAATATAATGTTTACCAGAAGATAAATGAGAAAAATTAAAAACACCTATGGTAGTAACATGATTTAATAATGAAGGTAGTATGATTACATATAAAGCAAAAAATATAAAAATACAAATATGGGATAAAATACTAACAATAGAAGAAATGTACAATTTTGAGTTTACAATGAAAGATATGTTATTAGGAATGCCATTTCTAGATAAATTTTACCCACATATAATAACAAAAACACATTGGTGGTTTACTACACCATGCGGAAATAAGATAGGAGCAAAAAGAGTAAATAACAAACAACGTAAACCTATAGAATGGATAAAAGGAAGTGAAAAAATAAACTAAGAAATGGAAAATATAAATAAAAAATAAATAACACAATTAGAAATTATCATATTTACATAAAGTATAAATAATTAATGAACAACTAGAATTACTTTATAATGAAAATCCATTACAAGGATGGGAAAAACATAAGACGAAAATAAAAATTGAATTAATAGAAGAAAACATCATAATAACACAAAAACCATTAAAATATAATTTTGATGATTTAAAAGAATTCAAAATACATAAAGATGAACTATTAGAGAATAATTATATACAAGAAAGCAATAGTAAACATACAAGTCCAGCATTTATAGTTAATAAACATAGTGAACAAAAACGAGGTAAAAGTAGAATGATTATAGATTATCGCAACCTAAATGCTAAAACTAAAACATATAATTACCCAATACCGAATAAGATACTACAAATAAGATAAATACAAGGATATAACTATTTTAGTAAATTTGACTGTAAATCAGGATTTTATCATCTAAAAGTAGAAGAAGAATCTAAACAGCTAACAACATTTACAGTACCGCAAGGTTTCTATGAATGAAATGTTTTACCTTTTGGATATAAAAATTCACCAGGTAGGTATCAACATTTTATGGACAACTATTTTAACCAGTTAGAAAATTGTATTGTATATATAGATGATATATTATTATATTCTAAAACACAAGATGAACATATAAGGTTATTAGAAAAATTTATACATATAATTAAACATTCAGGTACAAGTTTAAGTAAAAAGAAAGCAGAAATTATGAAACCACAGATAGAATTTCTAGGAATACAAATAGATAGAAACGAAATAAAAATGCAAAATCACATAGTACAGAAAATAATCACCCTTGATGAAAATATAGATACAAAAAAGAAATTACAATCCTTTCTAGGATTAGTAAATCAAGTAAGAGAGTATATACCAAAATTAGCCGAGCATTTAAAACCATTACATAAAAAACATAGAAAAGATGTTGAATACTATTTCGACAATAAAGATAAAGAACATATAAGAAATATCAAGAATTTATGTAAAAAATTACCAAAACTTTACTTTCCTAATGAAAATAAATCATTTACTTATATTGTTAAAACAGATTCAAGTGATCATAGTTATGGAGGAGTTTTAAAATACAAATATGAAAAAGAAAAAACAGAACACCATTGTAGATATTATTCAGGATCTTATACAGAAGCACAAATAAAATGGGAAATAAATAGGAAAGAATTATTTGCATTATATATATGTTTATTAGCATTTGAACCATATATTGTTTACAATAAATTTATTGTTAGAACAGATAATATACAGGTAAAATGGTGGATAACTAAAAAGCTAGAAGATTCAGTTACAACAAAAGAAATAAGGAGATTTGTATTAGATATATTAAATTTTACATTTACAATTGAGGTGATTAAAACTGACAAAAATCTTGTTGAAGAGTACCTCTCAAGAAAAAGATACAATGAAAGAAATATTGGCTATGATGACAAATCTTTGCCAAGAAATGGAGAAAATAGAAACAGATGTACAAGTATTAAAAAAAAAAGTTAATAGTCAGCAGCATGACTCAAAATATGCGGAGCTAAGTCAGCAGCATGACTTAAAAAATGCGGAGCTAGAAAGTGACGATGGGAAACACTTAAAAATTCAAAACAAAAAGATATATACATCTGCAGGAAGCTCAACTACAGCAGGAAGTACATCTACAGCAGGACAACCTACAAAAAAGGAGGAAACTAAGATAAAATATACAAATACCAACATGAATAAATTATTTTCTAAACCATATACTCCTCAAAATACCCAAAAAGACGTATTTGTACCACCACAGATAAATACCTATAAAGCCAGCTTAGATTCACAGAAACAGACATACAACCACATTACTAGAATGTATATAGAAAATATATACAAAATACAAACTTTTCTAAACAGGATCCCCAGAGCAAAAGATACGAAAAACCCAAATGAAGACTACATAACCCAGTATCTACAAGGCTATAATAAGCTAATTGCGCAACCCGGAACGAATCCAAACCTAGTAGCAACCTGCTACAACTATGGATTATTGAGTACTGTATATACAATAACGGGAGAAGAAGTATCCAAGATATCAGAATTATACAAAGCATTTTTACAATACAAGAGAGTTACTAAAGGAACTCTATTTTATATAAAGTTCTATACAGCTACAGCAGAAATACTATATGATGAGATCAAGCCTACAATACAAGCTATAAAGATTGGATTAACTAGGGAAATGATAATCCCTGAAAAAATAGATACACAAGAGGAAATACAAAAGGTGGATATTCCAGAGTTTTACGCAAATAAGAGAACTATTGGAATAGCTACTATATTGAATGAGATAGCAAACAACTATTTGAACGAAAATGCAATATGGAGTTACTATAATAGAGATCAAACAATCATTTACTCCAACTGCAGGGAAATCCGAGCAGCAGATATGGAAGACCTAAGGCAGTGGATATTAAGCCTATTAAAATTAGAGCAAACACCTATAACAAGAGCAATTAGGAAATTAGCATAACATATAAGGGTAGTGTATAAATAAACCAACTAATCAGGGAATAGTTATTTTGAAAAGTGTAAAAGAAATTATTCTTCATTTTTGTTGATACTTAATTCCATTTTTGTTTTGAAAAGTGTAAAAGAAATTTGTTGTGTTTTTATTGGATGGTTCCAAACATAAATTTGAGAGATACAGCTTCATTTTTTGAGCAATTATTTTTAAGAATTTTGATTTTTTCAGCTACTAATTTGTATGATTCTTCATTTTTTGGGATAAATTTTTGAATAAGCTGTGAAATTTTTAGAAAAAGTATGTATATTGCAATTACTTTAATAAAGCAATTTATATATAGTCTATTCTTAGAAAGTAATAAATTATCAAAAATGAATAAGTTTTTGATATTACTTCAACTAAACAATTTTAATCAATGAACAAAATTCTTTTCTACACATATTTATGGTGTGTTTCCAATTTTATTATGTTTGGTTGAGACAAAAATTTTGGAAAATGTTTTTCAAATTAACTCATTTTCCTCAAAATTGAAGAAAATGACTTTCCTCAAAAGTTAAGGAAAACATTTTCCTAAACTCTCATCTAACTTCAAATTACATTTTTTTAATTAAAAAAAACATCAACTTCTACAAAATATTTTTAAGATTCAAAATTTCATATTTTCACTCCACCCTCCACCATCCCCGATCATCCCTCCACCCCTCCTCCAAAAAAATTAAATTTGTTTTCAAATTTTTTTTTCACTCCTACCCTCGACCCCCAACCCCTACACCCTCCCAAAAAAAATAATTAAGTTTGTTTTTAAAACATATTTTTGACTTTAAATTTTAATTTTTTTTCATGTCATACCCCCGAGCCTACACCCCCAGGCGCAACTGCCACTTGGTGACCATTGTTGGCGTTGAGCAAACCCTTGGTCTGACTTATTTAATTCAGCAGAAGATTTAACTTAACTCAATATGAAGAATAAAGAACATTCTCAAGGTAAAATACTCAATATGAAATAATCTAGCCAAAATGACACTTGAGTCTCAAAGTCAAAACACTTGTAATAACATATAAAAGTGACATCAAATTGAACAATCTAACTGACTATCTGTCTATGAAGCCTCTACTAATTAAGATGGATGTTGGGGCAGACCCCACAATATCCTAATGAACTAAACTAGAAAGCAATAAAATGGATCCTCCGAAAAGCAAGGAGGCTCACCAACTGACTCTGGAATGCTTAACTGGATCAACAATGCGTGGAGTCGATCCTCGTTACCAACGTCTGCATCATGATATGATGCAGGCCAACTGACATCAGTACATTGAATGTACGAGTATGTGAGTTGGAAATCTAAACAACACTTTATGTTTTGAAAAGGAGTAAGAAGAACATTTACCTCGACTCTCTCTACTCAACTCATGATCTACTAGCTCTTATTCAACATATGCAGTTTAAAAGTGTTTGCAATTTATAGAAAAACTGACTACAAACATGTTGTAAACTCTGAATATATACAAGTATACAAATAATTTCAGAGATGTATATCGAAACACTAATAACTAATGCATATATAAATACAATACTTTTATGAGAACTTCTTTCACTGACAACCATCACTTAAGAGCTATAGTGATAATACAACGTTACATGGCCAACGCTGTCCGACCATCCTAACCTTGCCAGAGTATAGGTATTGAACTGCCTAATGGATCCACTAGTATGCTATGGAAAGGGTTCATCTAAAAAGTATGATCCTCTTCTACCCATGATGACTACATGGTTTACATGGATATTTGAGTTAACATGAACTCGAGTCCCCACATCGGTCCTCAATACTTCTCCCAATAATATATACTGGCTCTTATGTTTTTAAACAGGCTGATTCTGTGATTTTACAATAGTGCTCAAAATTAAGCTTAAATAACTCTCTTGGAAGTCATAGTTTGTTTTCTCGCTTCATTTTTAATATAACCTTTGTCTGAAAACTAACTCCAAGGCTCTTTACTCGTTTCAATATAAACACATTTGTAATCTTTTAGGGATTACTTAATCCCCTTATAACTTTTGAGAATGAACTCAACTTTTTAATTATGGTTAAATTTTAACTTAAGACTTAGACGAAGTTAAGAAATTTGTTTAAGACTCTTTAAATACATTAGAAACTTATTTTGACTCGCTTTTTAGCTTTTATTATTGACTTTGATTTGGACTTCCCTTGAATTAAATTATGGATTCAAGGTTTGGATTGAGTTCTTTCTTGATTTCTAGGTATTTAGAATTCATTTGAAGTGATTAGAATCATTGGGGAATGTTAATATACCTTGGAATGACTCAAAATGGCTAAACAACAAAAATTGGACGAAAAATGCCGGGTTGGACGTACTGGTGGATCGTTGCGCCAAGCGTTGGTTGACTTAGGCCAATTTCTGGCGCACTGTAGGCGAGCCGCGTTTTCCCCTACCTAGGCGCGTCTGACAAATTTTCAAATCGTTTTTCATCTCCAAATCTTCCTAGTCTTTCACCAAAATATTGGGATTATTTGTACTATCAATAACAAGTGAATTTAACTCAAAATATCTCGAATAAAACAACAACATAACCAACAATCCAACCAACAAGAAAATCAAAACTTTTTTGTTCAAGAACTTAACTTCTAACATGAGATCAATCCATAAACTCGCTGATTTGAAACAAATATATGTGTGGGTCTATTAAACCATCACGAAAGATCCCACATAACTTAAAGGGATCACCCCCGAAGAAACTCACGCGACGATTCTTGGCGTTCTTGCTTCTTCTTTTCCTATCTCCTCTTCTTCTCTCCTCTTTAAAAGCCCTAACTTGTTTTCAAAAAGTGTTAACTGAATAGGATCATATTAGACCCCAAATTATAGCCCAAAACAAAATTAAATTATTGGGTAAGAAAAGACCAAAACATCCTTTAATAATCCAGATTGGACTTTCCTCTGTCCAACAGCCCCACTTCCGAAAGTCATATGTAACGACCTGTTTAGTCGTTTTGAGCAGCAGATTTTATTTCTGGAAAAACTGTGTGAGTCGACGGAACCCACGACGGACCGTCATGGACACGACGGGCCGTCGAGGGTGTCTCGTTCCAAAAGACTTAGACTTCTGAAATTTGGGTACTGAAATCGACTCTCTGAACTT
>NC_028637.1:57289442-57303076 GCF_001406875.1 Solanum pennellii
AAGTTCAGAGAGTCGATTTCAGTACCCAAATTTCAGAAGTCCAAGTCTTTTGGAACGAGACCCCCTCGACGGCCCGTCGTGACCATGACGGTCCGTCGTGGGTTCCGTCGACTCACACAGTTTTTCCAGAAATAAAATCTGCTGCTCAAAACGACTAAACAGGTCGTTACAACATACCTTGTTCTAAAAGCTATCTTAAGAATATCACATTCCCTAACTTTTAATTGAGGATAGCCTGATCTAAGATCAATCTTGTAAAAGCAAGAAGCACCCTGAAGTTGATCAAAAATATCATCTATCCTTGGAAGAGGATATTTATTCTTGATGGTCACCTTATTCCATTAGCGGTAGTTTATACACATCGGGACCCATCTTTCTTCTTTACAAACAATACTGGAGCTCCCAAGGTGAGACACTTGGTCAAATGAAGCCTTAATCTAAAAGTTCATTCGATTGTTTGTTTATATCTTTTAACTTTGCTAGTGCCATTGGTATGGAGGAATAGAGATTGGACGAGTACTTGGGATGATGTCTATGACAAAATCTATCACTCTTTCGGGAGGGACTCTGGGTAGATCATCATGAAATACTTCTTGAAAGTCACTGACTATAGGTGCTTTCTGAAGAGAAGGTACCTCAAAACTTGATTCATTAAGCCGTACTAAGTGATAGATACAACCCTTTGAAACTAACTTTCTCTCCTTAAGGTACAAAATGAAACGACCCTTAGGCACTGTTAAACTCCTTGCCCACTCTATGACTGGCTCATTAGGAATTTGAAACTTGATAACTCTAGTTCGGCAGTCGATTGATGCATAACAGACATAGAGCCAGTCCATCACTACAACGATATCAAAATATACTATATGTAACTCTACTAGATCATGTATGTTGCTCTTGTGATTGATGGAATAGGACAACCACGATAGACTCTTTCTGCTATAATGGATTCACTAACAGGTGTGGAAACACTGAATGGTTCACTTAGTTTCTTAGGAGATATCTCAAAGTTCGTAGCAACATAGGAAGTTATAAAATATAAACTCACTCCTGGGTCTAAAAATGAATAATTAGTAGAGTCAATAACTCGAATCATACAAGTAAGAATATCTAGCAATTCTATTGTTTTTTAGGATCATTGAGAGCATACAAGTGGTTTGTTCCTCTGCCAGTACCAGAAGTATCTCTTTTAGGTGTAGCCGTGTCTGGTGGGGCAGCTGATGTAGACTAGGATCTATGCCCCCATTACCACCCATATGAGTAGGCAGATTTAACTCTAGAATTATGCCTATAGTGCTCACCCTTGTTTGTAGAGAAGCTGCACTAGCAGCTGATAGAGTACGACCCTTCTGATTATCAAATTATAGCCTACTCGAACCACCTTTATGTTTCCCCAACTCCTTCATGTCTTGGCCTTCTTCTTTCTGTACTCATCTCTATCTCTAAGCTTCTCTTCCTGTACCTGCTGCACTTAGACCATTAACCTTGAAATGTCCATGTCCTCAATAAGCTCTGCCTTCCTTGATGCACGACCCAAGCTAGCAACAAACAAACTCATTTTGTTCCTCATGTCCATCACCATCTCATGAGCATAGCGAGAAATCTGGGTGAACTTCAACCCCTACTTGTACAGACCCAAGGAGTCTTTTTTCAGAGTAAGCAACTCCCATATATTGGCTTCCTTCAGTTCCTAGGGAAGGAAACACCCCAAGAAGGCTTTAAAAACAAGCCCAACTCAGTTTTGGCGCATCCTCAGCTCTACTATCCTTCCATTAATCAAAACAAGTTTTAGCCACACTTTTCAGTTGGTATGCAACTAATTCAACCCTCTTAGTATCAGCCACATGCATTACTCAAACACCTTCTTCAACTCATCCACAAAGTTCTCTGGAACCTCAGTAGTGCTTGATCTGATGAAATTAGAGGATTCATTCTTAGAAAGTTACGAACTCTTGAGGTGTCATCCCTTTCTTTTCAAGCTCCTCTATGTCGCCCGACTTGTTTAGTCACCTCTTGGCTTAACGTTTGGATAGCCTAGCGGAACTCAACATTAGTAACCTCTCTTTGGGGTTACAAATCTGGTGCATTAGGGACCTCTTGTTACTTAACATTTCTTGTTGTTGGTCGACCACTAACTGCTCTTCGTGGAGGCATGATGATCTAAAACATGCGAAATCACGAAATAAAGAGAAACTTTTTAGGGATAAACTCTAACGCACAAAAAATAATATGAAAGAAGTGATATTTTTTCCTAAATGTTGTAGCCTCCTAATAATATCTTTAGCGCACTTCACACCTATGACTAAGAATCTACAGACACGACTTCATAGAATCCCTAAGATTCTTAAACCCTGTCCTCTAATTCTAAGTTTGTCACGCCCCGATCCTACACCCTGGGCGAGATTGGCACTCGTTGACCATTGTTGGCTTCGAGCAAACCCTTGACCTGGTTTATGTTATTCAGCGAAAGACTTAACTTAAATAAATGTAAACAGTAATGTAACAACTTGTTTAGTCATTTCGAGGAGTAGAATCATTTGTGATAAAAACTGACTGGGTCGGCGGATCACGCGACGGACCGTCATGGTCATGACGGACCGTCATGGACTTCGTCATCCCATACTTGTGAAATTCCTTCTGTGGCTCCCTTCATTACCCTCGACGACAGCAAGGATGAACCTTCATAAGCACAACGGTCCATCGAGCGTTTCCGTTCCAAAAAACTTCAACTCAAAAATTTGGGTACTGGGATCGACTCTCTGAACTTCACGACGGAACTGCAGCACGGACCGTCGTAGATACGACGGCCTACGACGGGCCGTCACAAACCTTTTTACTGAATTTGACTCTGTGAACTTTGTGACGGACCTGCAGGACGGACCGTCGCAGGCACGACGGGCCGTCACAAGTTGCGTAACCCCAACTGGGTCAAATTTCTGCTAAAAGTTTTAAAGGGGTGTTTTGGACTATTCATGATTATAATTAGGAAATTAGTGGGGGTAAGTTTAATAATTTATTTACTTGGGGGTTAAAGGAGATAACCTTGAAATAAATAGTGGGTTACTTTTATCATCTGTTATAATTGATTATATGATAATTAGGGTAAAAGAAAAAGAACCTGCAGAAGAAAAATAAAAAGAACAGGAAGTGGGGAGAACGAGCGAGAGAGAGAGAACGAAGAGGAAAACAAAGGCATTGGGAAGTAACTTGCTTGATCGCGATTCTTCGGTGGAGGTAGGTTATGGTTTATGATATTTCATAGTAAACTCTAAATAGCGATTGATATGTATTGGGTTGTATTGTAAAGTCTTCTACATGCTTGATTGTGTGTTTGTATGTTCTAATTGTGAAATCTTCAATCTTAGCCCTCTCTATTAAGATGATGCCTTGACATAAAAGAGGCTTGATGAACTAAAGCAATGAGATAAATGGATCGGAGTGTCACGTTCCGACATGGTAGCTATAGGGGATCGGGTGTCACATTCCGACACGTAGCATTAGGGGATCGGGTGTCACGTTCTGACACGTAGCATTAGGGGATCAGGTGTCACGTTCAGACACGTAGTATTAGGGGATCGGGTGTCACGTTCCGACACGTAGTATTAGGGGATCGGAGTTTCACGTTCCGACACGGTAGTATTAGGGGATCGGTGTGTCACGTTTCGACACGATAATAATAAAGAGAATGAATCTTGAATTATGTTAATATACTCAAATTCAAAGAACCTATTTCCCAAAGGAGTATGGTGTGGAGGCTCGAGTCCTCATAGGTGTGCTTGGTGTTGTTGCCAATGGTTCTTGTACTTGTTGTTGTCACCAGTTAAGTATTGCAGTTGACTTTATATTATTATTCGATATATATCGCTTTCTATTTTGAGTTGGCCGATGATACCTACTCAGTACGTGTTCCTTGAAATGACCCCTATTTGTATTTTTCTCTTTGTTATTTGTGGAGTGCAGCAAACGTGCCATCGACTTCGACTCGTCCGCAACTCTAGCCAGTCTCCAGCATATCAGATTTCAGGGTGAGCTATTATTCCTAGCTCGGACTGGATTCTCTCCTTCACGTCTTGATGTCTTGAAGTTCGGACATGGACCATCTCTTTTACTTATTTTAGCTTCTTAATTACTCTTAGATTTAGAAATTTGAGGATAGATGTTCTTGGTGTGATGACTTCCAGATTTTGGGGATGATAGTTGATAAACTTTAGAAGCTTTTTTACTGGTTATATTAATAAGATTTTGAGTCCTCCGCATTATATTTTTGTTCATTATGGTTGAAATGTTGGTAAGTGTTGGGGTTTAGATTTGTTGGTTCGCTCACATAGTAGGATAAGTGTGGGTGCCACTCGCGGCTCGTTTTGGGTCGTGACAAACTTGGTATCAGAGCCTTAGGTTCGTTGGTCTCATCACACAAGAACGAGTCTAGTAGAGTCTTGAGGAACGGTAGGGGGACGCCTTTACTTTTCTTTGAGAGGCTATAGGACTTTAGGAAAATTCCATTCTTTCTTTCTTTCGTGCAATTACTTGGATCCAATTGGTACCTAGGTGATATAAATTGGTATCTGACATCCTCACTCTATTTCGCAGATGGTTAGAACTAGAGCAACAACTGTGCCAACACCAACACCGGCAAGACAGGGTGCGTCTGAGCCAGACACTGGGGCTGTAGCTCGAGGAGGAGCAGTGGCAAGAGGCCGAGGTAGAGGTCGCGGGAGGATGTCCTCTAGAGGTAGAGGGCAAACACCTGGTCCAGCTAGAAATAGGGCGGTGACTCCTCCACCGACTGATGAGGTAGTAAGAGAGTGTGAGGAAGGGGAAAATGAGCAAGTGCAAGATGAGGAATTACCACCCCAACCTACCCCAGAGATGATTATCCAGGTTCATACTTATCTTAGCGGGTTATCTAATCAAGGCCAGACACCTCCAGTGTTTTCTGCACCAGCACCTCAGGTTCCGGGAGTACAACATGCAGCTGCTGTGGCTCCCCGCATGGATGCCTCATTGGAAGTAGGCACGTTTCCTCTATTGACTACAGGGCCTATAATGACGAGTGATCAGCATGAACTTTTCACTAAATTCTTTAAATTGAAACCTCCAGTCTTCAAGGGTGCTGAATCTGAGGATGCCTATGACTTTCTGGTTGATTGTCATGAGCTGCTACATAAGATGGACATAGTAGAATGATTCGGTGTTGAGTTTATGACCTATTAGTTTCAGGGGAATGCAAAAATGTGGTGGCAGTCGTATGTTGAGTGTCAACCAGCACAGGCACCACCTATGACTTGGGCATCATTCTCTAGCTTATTTATGGAGAAGTATATACCCCGGACTTTGAGGGATAGGAGGAGAGATGAGTTCCTGAGCCTAAGCAAGGAAGGATGTCTGTCACTGCTTACGAGGCCAAATTTCGTGCACTATCCAGGTATGCCACCCAGCTTTGCTTCAGTCCACAAGAGAGGATTCGCCTTTTAGTGAAAGGATTGAGGTCAGATTTGCAGATCCCAGCCTTACAGGTAGCTGCTGCAGCAAAATCCTTTCAAGAAGTGGTTAATTTTGTGATAGAGGTGGAGGGGGTGAAGCCAGACGACTTCACCATGGCGTCGACTTCTAATAAGTTCCGTAAAGGAGGTGAGTTTAGCGGTTCTTACTCTAGAGGGCAGAGTTCAGGAGGTTACCCAGCCCGACCTATTCAGTCATCATTGCAGGCTGTAGCTGGGGGTCCATCGCAGACCAGTCAACATTTCTTAGAGTTTGGAGGTTATCCCCAGACTTCGTCATTCTCACAGAGACCTATGCTTGACTCCAGAGACTGTTATGGATGTGGAGAGACTGGACATATTAGGAGATATTGTCCAAAACAGAGTTACAGACCCCCAATAGTCAGAGGTAGAGGTTATCATGGGAGAGGCCGCCATTCTGGAGGACGTGGTAGCCAAGGTAATGGTGGTCACCAAATCAGCCGGGGTGGCGGGCGAGCTGGAGGTACCGCAGCGCAACATGGTAGGGGCAACGGGCAGACAGGTGATAGGGCCCATTGTTATGCTTTCCCCGGGAGGTCTGAAGTAGAGACATCTGATGCTGTTATCACAGGTAATCTTTTGGTTTGTGATTGCTTGGCTTCTGTATTATTTGATCCTGGATCCACATTTTCATATGAATCTTCCTCATTTGCTACTGGTCTTGATTTACATTGCGATTTGCTTGACATGCCTATTCGTGTCTCTACTCCTGTGGGTGAGTCTGTGATAGTTGAGAAGGTGTATAGGTCTTGTCTTGTGACTTTTGTGGGGAGCAATACTCATGTAGACTTGATTATTCTAGAGATGGTTGATTTCGATTTAATTCTCGGTATGACTTGGCTTTCTCCAAATTTTGCAGTCTTAGATTGTAATGCTAAAACGGTGACATTGGCCAAGCCTGGGACAAATCCGCTAGTGTGGGAGGGTGACTATACTTCCACTCCAGTTCATATCATCTCCTTTCTTCGTGCTAAGAGAATGGTTAGTAAGAGTTGTTTAGCTTTCTTGGCACACCTCAAGGATGATACTTCCCAAGTACGTTCAATTGAGTCTGTCTCGATAGTCCGTGAGTTTCTGGATGTGTTTCCCGCAGACCTTCCTGGTATGCCACCGGATAGGGATATTGACTTTTGTATTGATCTGGAGGCCGGTACTCGCCTCATTTCCATAACCCTTATAGAATGGCTCCAGCTGAGTTAAGGGAGTTAAAGGCCCAACTTCAAGAGTTGTTAGGTAAAGGCTTTATTAGACCAAGTGCATCCCCTTGGGGTGCTCCTGTTTTATTTGTGAAGAAGACTGATAGAAGTTTTCGGATGTGCATAGACTACAGGCAACTGAATAAGGTAACTATTAAGAACAAGTATCCTCTTCCTCGCATTGATGATTTGTTCGATCAGTTACAAGGTGCTTGTACTTTATCAAAAATCAATTTGAGATCTGGTTATCATCAATTGAAAATACGGGCAGCAGATGTGCCAATGACTGCTTTTCGAACCAGGTATGGGCATTATGAATTCTTAGTAATGTCTTTTGGGCTTACGAATGCCCCTGCTGCTTTCATGAGCCTGGTGAACGGGATTTTTAAGCCATATCTGGAGCTCTTTGTCATTGTATTCATTGATGATATACTCAAAGAGCATGAAAGAACATGAGGAGCATTTGAGAATGGTATTGGAAGTGTTGAGAGAGAAAAAGATTTATGCCAAATTCTCCAAGTGTGAGTTTTGGCTAGATTCAGTGTCCTTCTTGGGGCACGTAGTTTCTAAGGATGGAGTGATGGTGGATCCATCTAAGATAGAAGCAGTGAAGAGTTGGGTAAGACCTACTAATGTCATAGAGGTAAGGAGCTTTGTTGGTTTAGCTAGCTACTACCGTCGATTTGTCAAGGGATTTTCTTCTGTTGCTTCCTAATTGACAAATTTGACTAAGCAGAATGTTCCATTTGTATGGTCAGACGAATGTGAAGAAAGCTTCCAGAACCTCAAGACCTTGTTGACTACTGCACCAATTCTTACCTTGCCAGTGGAAGGTAAGAATTTCATTGTGTATTGTGATGCATCTTATTCTTGTTTGGGTGCAGTGCTAATGCAGGAGAAGAATGTAATTGCTTATGCTTCGAGGCAATTAAAAGTGCATGAACGTAACTATCCGACCCATGATTTTGAGTTGTTTTCAATTGTGTTTGCATTAAAGCAATGGAGACATTATCTATACGGCGTCAAGTGTGAAGTCTATACAGATCATCGTAGTTTACAGTATGTCTTTACTCAGAAAGATTTGAAATTGAGGCAGAGGAGGTGGATGGAACTACTGAAGGACTATGATATTACTATCTTGTATCACCAAGGAAAAGCTAATGTTGTGCCAGATGCGTTAAGTAGAAAAGCAGGGAGCATGGGGTCTAGCTCACTTGCAGGTTTCTAGACGCCCATTGGCTTGAGAGGTTCAGACTCTGGCTAATGACTTTATAAGGCTGGAAGTACTAGAGAAAGGAGGATTTTTGGCCTGCGTGGAGGAAACATCTTCTTTTCTTGACAAGATCAAGGGAAGACAGTTTGTTGATGAGAAGCTGAGTCGAATTCGGGAGATGGTATTACGAGGAGAGGCTAAAGAGGCAATAATTGATGAGGAAGGCGTTTTGAAAATTAAGGGGAGGGTATGTGTGCCCCGTGTTGATGATTTGATTCACACTATTCTTACAGAGGCTCATAGTTCAAGGTATTCTATACATCCTGGTGCAACCAAGATGTATCGTGACCTAAAACAACATTTCTGGTGGAGCAGGATAAAGCATGACATTGCTGATTTTGTTGACCAATGCCCGAATTGTCAGCAGGTAAAGTATGAACACCAGAGGCCCGGAGGAACACTTCAGAAAATGCCCATTCCTGAATGGAAATGGGAAAGAATTGCAATGGATTTTGTGGTTGGTCTTCCAAAGACATTGGGTAAGTTTGATTCTATTTGGGTAATTGTTGACAGGCTAACTAAGTCTGCTCACTTCATTCCGATTAAGGTGACTTACAATGCAGAGAAGTTAGCCAAACTCTATATCTCAGAAATTGTTCGATTGCATGGAGTTCCACTTTCCATCATATCAGATAGAGGTACGCAATTTACTTCTAAGTTTTGGAGAACGTTGCATGCGGAATTAGGTACTAGGTTGGATCTTAGTACTGCATTTCACCCTCAGACCGATGGTCAGTCTGAGCGAACGATTCAGGTTTTGGAGGATATGCTTCGTGCATGTGTGATAGAATTTGGTGGACATTGGGATAACTTCTTACCCATAGCAGAGTTCTCATACAATAATAGCTATCACTCAAGTATTGATATGGACCCATTTGAGGCACTGTATGGGAGGAGATGTAGGTCTCCCATTGGTTGGTTTGATGCATTTGAGGTGAGACCATGGGGGACCGATCTTTTGAGGGAATCGTTAGATAAAGTGAAATTCATTCAGGAGAAGCTTCTAGCAGCTCAGAATAGGCAGAAAGAATATGCAAATCGAAAGGTTAGGGACTTGGATTTTATGGAGGGTGAACAAGTCTTGCTGAAGGTTTCACCCATGAAAGGGGTGATGCGGTTTGGTACGCGAGGTAAGCTTAGTCCGAGGTATATTAGTCCATTTGAAGTTCTGAAGCGCGTGGGGGAGGTGGATTATAAATTGGCATTGCCTCCAGGACTCTCATGAGTGCACCCGGTATTTCATGTGTCTATGCTGAAAAGATACCATAGGGATGGAAACTACATTATTCGTTGGGATTCAGTTCTTCTTGATGAGAATTTGTCTTATGAGGAGGAGCCTGTTGCTATTTTAGATAGAGAAATCCGCAAGTTGAGATCAAGGGAGATTGCATCCATCAAGGTTCAATGGAAGAATCGGCCAGTTGAAGAGTCCACTTGGGAGAAGGAGGCTGATATGCAAGAAAGATATCTACATCTTTTTACAGATTCAGGTACTCTTTCTCGCCCATGTTTTTCTTCTTGTGATCGTTCGAGGACGAATGATGGGTAAATTGGTATCTATTGTAACAACTTGTTTAGTCATTTCGAGCAGTAGAATCATTTGTGATAAAAATTGACTGGGTCGGCGGATCACGCGACGGACCGTCATGGTCATGAAGGACCGTCATGGACTCCGTCATCCCACACTTGTGAAATTCCTTCTGTGGCTCTTTTCATTACCCTCGACGACAGCTAGGACGAAACGTCATAAGCACAACAGTCCGTCGAGCGTTTCCGTTCCAAAACACTTCAACTCAAAAATCTGAGTACTGGGATCAACTCTCTGAACTTCACGACGGAACTGCAGCACGGACCGTCGTAGATACGACGGGCCGTAACAAACCTTTTTACTGAATTTGACTATCTGAACTTTGTGACGGACCTGCAGGACGGACCGTCGCAGGTACGACGGGCCGTCACAAGTTGCGTAACCCCAACTGGGTCAAATTTCTGCTAAAAGTTTTAAAGGGGTGTTTTGGACTATTCATGATTATAATTAGGAAATTAGTGTGGGTAAGTTTAATAATTTATTTACTTGGGGGTTAAAGGAGATAACCTTGAAATAAATAATGGGTTACTTTTATCATCTTTTATAATTGATTATATGATAATTAGGGTAAAAGAAAAAGAACTTGCAGAAGAAAAATAAAAAGAACATGAAGAGGGGAGAACGAGGGAGAGAGAGAGAACGAAGAGGAAAGAAAAGGCATTGGGAAGTAACTTGCTTGATCGCGATTCTTCGGTGGAGGTAGGTTATGGTTTATGATATTTCATAGTAAACTCTAAATAGCGATTGATATGTATTGGGTGGTATTGTAAAGTCTTCTATATGCTTGATTGTGTGTTTGTATGTTGTGATTGTGAAATCTTCAATCTTAACCCTTTCTATTAAGATGATGCCTTTACATAAAAGAGGCTTGATGAACTAAAGCAATGAGATAAATGGATCGGAGTGTAACTTTCCGACACGGTAGCTATAGGGGATCAGGTGTCACGTTCCGACACGTAGCATTAGGGGATCGGGTGTCACGTTCCGAAACGTAGCATTAGGGGATCGGGTGTCACGTTCCGACACGTAGTATTAGGGGATCGGGTGTCACGTTCCGACACGTAGTATTAGGGGATCGGGTGTCACGTTCCGACACGTAGTATTAGGGGATCGGAGTGTAACGTTCTGACACGGTAGTATTAGGGGATCAGAGTGTCACGTTCCGACACGATAATAATAAAGAGAATGAATCTTGAATTATGTTAATATACTCAAATTCAAAGAACCTATTTCCCAAATGAGTATGGTGTGGAGGCTCGAGTCCTCATAGGTGTGCTTGGTGTTGTTGCCAATGGTTCTTGTACTTGTTGTTGTCACCAGTTAAGTATTGCAGTTGACTTTATATTATTATTTGATATATATCGCTTTCTATTTTGATTTGGCCGATGATAACTACTCAGTACGTGTTCCTTGTACTGACCCCTATTTGTATTTTCTCTTTGTTATTTGTGGAGTGCAGCAAACATACCATCGACTTCGACTCGTCCGCAACTCTAGCCAGTCTCCAGCATATCAGATTTCAGGGTGAGCTATTATTCCTAGCTCGGACTGGATTCTCTCCTTCACGTCTTGATGTCTTGAAGTTCGGACATGGACCATCTCTTTTACTTATTTTAGCTTCTTAAATACTCTTAGATTTAGAAATTTGAGGATAGATGTTCTTGGTGTGATGACTTCCAGATTTTGGGGATGATAGTTGATAAACTTTAGAAGCTTATTTACTGGTTATATTAATAAGATTTTGAGTCTTCCGCATTATATTTTTGTTCATTATGGTTGAAATGTTGGTAAGTGTTGGGGTTTAGATTTGTTGGTTTGCTCACATAGTAGGATAAGTGTGGGTGCCACTCGCGGCTCGTTTTGGGTCGTGACAAGTAAAGAACATTCTCAAGGGAAAATACTTTTAAAAAAATAATGTAACCAAAATGGCACTTGTGTTTCAAAGTTAAAACACTTGTTAATCCAAGATAAAAGACACATTAAACTGAACAGTCTAATTGACTATCTGTTTATGAAGCCTCCAATAAATGAGATGGATGTTGGGATAGAATCCACAACATCCTAATGAACTAAAGTAGAAAGAAATAAAATGGATCCTCCGAAAAGAGAGGAGGCTCACCAACTAAATTTGGAGTACTCAACTGGATCAACGATGCACTGGGAGTTAATACTCATTACCTGCGTCTCCATCTTGATACGATGAAGGCCAATTGCATTAGTACATTGAATGTACGAGTATGTGATTTAGAAATCTAAACAACACATTAAGCTTGAAAAACAGTAAGAAGAATACTTACCTTGGCTCCTCTTACTTCATGATCTACTAACTCTTATTCAATATACACAGTTTAAATGTAATTGCAATATAAAGAAAAGTTTGTTGAAAACACATTGTAAACTATAGATGTATACAAGTATACAAATAATATTTGATATGCATATAGAAATACAAATAATTGATGTATATGATACTACAATACTTTTATTGGAGCTTCTCTAACCGATAACTATCACTTAAGAGCTATAGTGATGAAACATCGTTACTCGGCCCATGCTGCCCGGCCATCCTAACCTTGCCAGTATATAGGACCTGAAAAGTCTAATGGATCCACTAGTATGCTATGAAAAGGGTTCATCTAAAAAGTATGACCCTCTTCTACCCATGATGGCTACATGTGTACATGGAGACTTGAGTTAATATGAACTCGCATTCCCACATCGGTGCTCAATTCTACTCTCAAAAATATATAGTGGCTCTTATTTTTTTAAAATATACTGATTCTGTGATTTGAGATTAGTTCTCAAAACTTAGCTTTAAAAGCTCTCTTGGAAAGCATAGTTTTAGTGATCGCTTCATTTTATAAAGCTATTACTTTTGTATGAAAACTACAACGAAGGTCGTTTACTTGTTTAAATGTTAACACATTTGTAAAATCTTATCCCCTTATAACTTTTTGAGAATGAACTCAACTTTTTATTTTGCTTATCTTGTAACTTGATCCATAAAACAAAGTTAAGAAATTTGTTTAAGACTCTTGAAATACTTTAGAAATTTTCTATGAGTTGCTTCTTAGCTTTTAAACTTGACTTTGCTTTTGACTTCCCTAGGAATTGAATTGTGGATTCAACATTTGGATTTGAGTTCTTTGATGATTTGTAGATATTTACAAATTATTTTAAGTAATTAGAATCATTGGGGAATGTTAATATACCTTAGAAGGATTCAAAAGGGATAAACTACGAAAACTGGTCGAGAAACACCGGGTTGGGCATACTGGTGGCGCGCCGCATCAGCCTGAGTAGATTGAGTCCTGATTCTGGTATATTGGTGGTGCACTTCGCCATACCTTGGTTTACTGAGGCGAATTTCTCGCGCACTAACGTGCGCTGCGCCTGCCCTTACCCAACCGCGTCTGACAAATTTTTCAACTTATTTTTCATCTCCAAACCTTCCTAGTTCTTTCACCAAACGATTAGGATTGTTGGTACTATCAATATCTACTGAATTTAACTCAAAATAACTCGGGAAAACAAGAACATAACCAACAATACAACCAACGAAAAGATCAAAACTTTCCTTCAAGAACATAACTTCTAACATGAAATAAATCCATAAATTCGCTGATTTAAAACAAATTGGTGTGTGGGTGAATTAACCCATTACGAAACATCCCAAATACCTTAAAGGGATCACCCCTCACGAAATCCACGCAATGATTCTTGGCGTTCTTGCTTATTCTTCTCCTTTCTCCTCTTCTTTTGTCCTCTTTCAAAACTCTAACTTGTTTTCTAAAAGTGTGAACTCAATAGGTTAGCTTAGACCCCAACTTATTACCCAAAAACGAAATAAATTAATTTTTCTCGGTTACTTATTTTATTCTTAGTAATTTCAATTTACGAGATGTTTCATTTCACCCCTACGCTCTAAATCCCCACCAAACCCTCCACCACCCCACCAACCTCCCAAAAAAAATTTCAATTTGTTTTTCAAAAATATTTTCAACTTAAAGTTTTTATGTTTTTACCCATACCCCTCCTCCCCCCTACCAGTCCCC
>NC_028637.1:57303219-57358356 GCF_001406875.1 Solanum pennellii
AAAATAAATATTCATTTTGTTTTTAAAAAATATATTCAACTTCGATTTTTCGATATTTCACCCCAACCAGCCCCAACCATCCCCCACCCAAAAATTAATTTTATTTTTAAAAATATTTTCAACTTTGAATTTTTATTTTTTCACCCCTATCACACCCCCCCCCCAAAACAAATATATATTATTTTTTTTAAAAAAAAAATTCAATTTCAAAAATTGTTTTGTACTCTAGTAAAATTAAAAAATATTTCTCAAAAATATTTTTCATTCATGAATCAAACACTAAATATCATTCCTTAAACTATTTTCTACTCACCAACCAAACATGAGAAAATAAGTCATATATCTACTTATTTTCGAGGAAAACATTTTCTAGGAAAAAATTTTCTTCATACCAAACACACCCTTAAATTGTCTTTTTTTATTTATGAATGAAAAAAGATATTACTTATCATTTTATTTGTAGTGTTTCTTGCTTATATCTAAAAACAATTAAAGAAAAAATCTAAAAACTTCCAACAATATGCCCACAATTTGATATTCATGTGATTAAAATTTCTTAGTTTTATTCTTCTTAGCATTTATATAATCATTGAAGTTTTCTTAGTTATTTTAAATTTACCTGAAATTTATTTTATAGTATATCTTTAGTATTCTAACAAGAGGATAATATGAATAGCGTGATGGTATTTATGCATTTGAAAATTTCAATATTTAATAAATAAGTTAATTTATTAATCTTAAAAGCTTCTAGTGTCAAATCTAGACACTGAACTATGTTTATAGATTGATTTATTTAAATAAAGGTTATATTATAACATACATGTCAAGGTGATAAATGATAACATCATCTCAAATAAGTTACTGTTATTTGTAGTTTTGATGATTTCACAAACACAGGGACCTTGTGAAGGGACCTAGTTCATTGTGATATAAACTCTCCAATGCTAGCCTGAAAAAAGGTACAAATGGATGGTGCACAGTCTCTAACTGATCACAAGAAAAACCCAACGACCTTGTGAACAGACCTGGTCCTTGGATCGACACATTTCTCACTGCCAGGCTAAAAAAAGTACAAGTGCTTGGTGCACAGTCTCCAACTGTTGCAGAAAGTGCAGAGACCTCGACCAATGGTGTGGTATCGAAGGTTGTGACTATTCTTCATTAACCTAATGTACAATAGTCACAACCCTAGTTTTTGCAACTTGAAAAAAAAACTTTCAAGAACTCTTGTGAAGGTTGATCAAAAGTGAAGATTCATCCCCAAGATCAGACTTGAACCAGAATGAGCTGCCAATTTAGTTGTCTTAGGATTTAATCTTCTGAACATATCCTGTATATTTGATCCTTAAATCTATAAATGAATCAGATAGTTTTTTGGTGTTATATTCTAAATTAGTTAGGGTTAACTGATTTAGTGGGAAGCGTTGTATTTGCCTAGGGAAAATCTATATCATTTAGATTAAGGTGTTTTAGTGGGCGGTGTTGTATCTGCTTTAAAAAAGTCTAAGTTGTGTAGGGTTGATAGCTTAGTGGGTGTTGTTGTATTTTCTTAGGCTCTTCAAGTAATCGGTATATTACTTGTTCGTGAGATTAATTACTTTTTCTCACATTAGTTGTTACTGGTTCACTTTTGCTTGAGAAGATTAGTGAAGCAGTTGAAAATCATGTGCGATAGGTCGTGGTTTTTCTCTCTTAGTGACACAGTCAAATTACACTTCCCTAAAGAAGTATAAGCGGTCGTATCAAGTAAAGAACCCAACAAATAGGTTGGGGTTGATCCCATGAGGAAAATGGTTTAGACTTAACTTCAATGTATGATTACTTCTATTTAGTCAAGTTCCTTCCGAAAACTAGTAATTAAATGGGGGGTTTTGTGAAACAAAAGTATTGTAATATGGCAAAATCAAACAAATAACAAGAATGAATTATTGGTGTTTATCAAGTTGTTAGAGTAACTAGGGTGTATCCCCATAGGTTCATAACGCCATAATCCTAGCTATAACCAATCTTCCCTAGTTTTTTGCATGTAAAGTGATAAGTTATGTATCTCTAAATCCTTGGTCCGGAATTTAGAGAATTTCACCCCCTCATTTGGTCCGGCTACGTGTGTTTAAGTTACTAACCCTTACCTTTACTTCATATTAAGCTTCATATTCGATGTATGAATTAGTTATTACTTTGCACAAATTGAGACTACACTATTAGATAGTATCCCACTAAATCTATGTCGATAATTCTTTTCCTATTAACTACCCCCTTGGTCTGGCAAGTAGCTATAAGGCGAGTTCTAATGCGTGTCCTCTTTAAAATGACTTTTAAACGAAAGAATTATCGATGCATGCAATAACCTATTTGAGAATTGTTATAAAGCTAGGTTTATTTGTTAATCACCCATTGTTTCCAAAACCCTAGTTGTGGATTTAGTTACCAATCCATAGAAGAACACAATTCATAGTTGTTAAACAATGAATCATGAACTTACTTTGACAAATTCAAAGAAAATCAAGAAATTCAACTTGAAATCACACAATTATATTAAAAACCAAATCCAAAAATTTGAATTAATGTCCAAGTTACAAAGACAAATCTCCAAGAACAAAACTAAGAAACTAGTAATAGTATCCAACCCCCAAAACAAGGTTTTACACCCTTTTTATAAAAACGTTGTCCTAAATTAAAAAGAATTAAAATAAGGAAAGTTGTCGGAAAAATGTGGCTTCAATCGACGACAACGGACTGTCGACTGCCTCCGTAAATCCAGACTTAGCATTTTTTTAGGCTTCAAATTTCATCTTCTATGATCCAATCGACATACCAACAACACGTCCGTCGATTCACCTATGGTCCATCAATGCTTCTCGTCGTTCCATACTTAGCTATTCTTAAGCATCGTGTACTGGATCTTCTTTGATCAGATCGATGATTTACCAGGACGGTCCATCGATTATTGGACAGACCGTTGATCCTTTTGGAGACCCACACTTGGTCAGAATTCCCCGATTTGCTTCAAGATGCCTGAACCTTCAATCGATGGTCACCATCTACGGTCCGTCGATGGCTTTCGTGGGTCATTTCTGCACTAAATCTCAGTTTCCTTTTGCGTTTTTGTTTTGGAAACCTTTCCTGCAAAACAAAGATAAAAACCTTTTGAAACTTTTACAAAAAGGCTTTAGATAGACCAATCTTAAGGAAAAAGAATTAAATGTACCGTGAAACCCCAGTACATCAACACCCTCAACTTAAATTTGTTGTTTGTCCTCAACTGACGAACTATGACTCAACACAACACATTGTACACAAGTATCCTCTTTGAAGCTTTCACAATCACATGGCTATCAATCCCAACTTTTTCATTGCTTTAGTGCATGTTTTCAACTCTTAGGCTTGATAGGCTTACTCATGTGGATCACACCATGACACAGACTTACCATGCACTAACAACTCTCCTCTTTTGTCTCTTGCCAAGGTACTAACTTTTTGATCTTTCAATTAGTGCCCTCTCTTCAAAAAACATCCTCATTTTTCATATAGTGATTTTAGTTTTGAGTATAAGGATCATTGTTCAACACTTACGCTCAGAACAAATTCACACCTAATTGGTACTTGTTGCCATAGGTTTTCCTTTATTTTCACTGCTTAAGTTGACCATATTAGACTCTTAGGATCACGATAGGACTTTCTTGGCTTGTAACATTGGCTCAGGGTCAGGTATGGTACATATGTTTCAGTGACTTGTTTCCCTCCTTGACATTACGGCTAAGCGTCCTACCTCTTTCATTTTCTATTAGGCCATCCTTTTTCGTTTCTTGTCATCTTTGCCTACTTTCTCCTTTGTTATTTGTGGAATTTACTCTTTCTTCTTTTTCTTCAACACCACTTTTCTCTTTTCCCTTTTTACTTTTATTTTAGTTTATTTTTATTTTCACTTATTTTTATCACTCTTTCTTTTGTTTCCCGCAATACTCTTTTCATACCCACTTTTCGGCAAACTCACTCATAATAGACACCCTCAACTTATGGCTTTTCCATGATTCAAGGTACACATTACCCCAAGTTGATTCAGGGCCAAGACGAGGTCAATTCCTACATTAGACACCCTCAACTTATGATTTTGGCCTAAGTTGAGGCGCACATGTCTAAGGAGGGACCAGGGTCAACACGTTATACCTAGGGAAGATGAGTCGCTGAAAAAAAGAAAGGTCTATTATAGGATCAAAAAATTTGGATAAAAAATGGATAACAATTTCATTTGGTTCACTTTTCTTTAGGCTAGATGTTTCCTAATTTTAACAAGGTCCTATGATCCTTTCCTAATTGTCTAACATGGATTGGTTTTGCAGGACCAACCACGCAAGTTCTAGCTAGGTACCAACAGGGGAACAATAAAATTTCCTCACACTCTATTGACACCTCATTACACTATCAGATTATCGGTCAACTAGTTTGAGTGTTAGATTAAGGGTCATGCAGTGGGTGCATCTCTATGTCATGATTAGAGAAAAATGTTCAACATTTATTAGACGTATTCATGCAAGTACTTTCTTAGCATGTGATATCATTCATGTTTAGACATCATGCTTCATCTTTCACTTTCGTACTTTGTACAAGTTACGACATATGCCGATTAAACAGTAAAGTAATCAGTCTCTTGGGGGCAAAAGAACACAAGCAACAAAACCACTAAAAGAGGATCGTGATTTGGGTTACTAAGACTTCACCCTAGCACTCACTTTCCATTTACCACACCCCCAACAAAAAACATGCAATTGTCCCCAATGCATAAGAAATATAAAGAAAGGGTGGTAGGTGAAGGAAACCTGAGGCCCATAGCGCCGAAGATTAACAAGCAGGCAGGTCCAATTTCCCAAAACCCGCAACCTTTGTAGTTGGGGAATCCTTAGTTGTATCCTCAGTAGTCTTTTCACCCTCAGTGGTGATCCTCTCAACAACCTCAAATCTGGAACTAGATGCCCCAGCAACCAACTCTTGATCCCTCATCTGATGCGTCTCCTCATTAAGCAAAGAGGATCTCCTCGCAGCCTGAAGATCTGTCTGCTCCTTCTTCCTAGCACGTGCCTCATCTCTCTCAGTGGTACGACTGGAACGGTGTCTCTTGGCACGCTCACGTGGCTCAGACGGTGGTGCAATAGGAGCAGTGAATAGTGCAGTAAGCACTGTGTCCTCCGCAAGATCAACCGGTGCAGTCTCATGCTCGTGTTCCCTCATATCCATTATTCTATCAACATCTGCCCGCAGACTCGCCACAACATACTGAAGAGTAGTCAGATCAATGGTGGGGGCTTGGCGTGCAAGAACTCATAGCTCAAATGCATTGAGGTGCTGGTGGACCGCCTGAATCTTCCACTTTGTATGTTGAGAAACCTTCTTCTCAATCTGGTCTTCAGCCTCGACAGTGGATTTCTGCATCGAAGGATGGATATTATGCAGTAAGGTGGACATCTTGTCCTCTAGCTTGTGAACCCTAGCAATCGAGACTAATGTTGTGGATGGTGGAGTAGACCAGGAGGAATTAGGAGCCCTACTAGTTCCAGGGGCAGACTTGGCCAGGGTGTTATCTGTCGGCTCTGAAGTGGCAGGATTATCCCATTGGGCTAACTTAACTGTATTCGCTAAGATCTCACATAGAGGATGCCAATCAACGCTGGGTCCATGTCGTAGTGCCGCCACATTAGCCTCATCCATGATCAGATCAATATCCATTGTCCCTCTAGGAGTACGGAGGACATCACAATGTCAAATTGTCACTCCAGCATCCCTGCATAGCTGAAAAATCATACACGCGAACGGTTAAGTGGTAAAGGTCTTAAAATCCCTATCATGTATAACGAAGATCAAACTTCACAAAGTTGATCTCAAACCCGGCAACCAGTTCTGTAACTATAACTGCTCTATCCCAAGTAAGGATATTATGTGCTGCTGTGGGGATAAGCGGTGGAGGACTAAGATCTAGAAGAACTTGGCCACAAAGGTGAGGTTGGCCTTCTTGACAAGGCCTCTGGGGTCAAACACTCAGTTGCGCCCTCACCGTCAACGAACAAATATTGTGCAAGCCACCTCTTGGTGGACTCTCTCTGCTCTCTGGTCCTCTAAAAGTGGCCGCTCTTGATAAAGCCCCATCTGTAATCAAAATTTGGAATAAGGGGCTCCCACGTGGTATTAGTGTGCACTCCGTACAGAAAGCGTCGGAGGATAGAGGGAGAAATATTCACCCGGCACCCACTAACCATAACCTTTGTGAATGGGTCATTTGTGGAGGGTTTCAACCGTATTTCCAAAGAACCTCTTAGAGTTGCTACATATGAGGCTTAAAACTCTTTCACAATCTCATCACTGTAGCACCCCACACTCCTAGCCATCCACTCAAGATGGTGGCGGTTAAACAAATCATGCACCGCAAGGACTGTGTGTAGGCTTCCTGAAAGAACTCTCCACTCCATTGTTACTAACCGTGTCATCACATCCTTGTTATTCATCATATTTGAATCCCTGTAACCATATATTATCCATCTACGCACCACCAGTTTGGCTCATACGAAGCCGGTGCAGGGACCTTATGCTGGGGTGCTGGAGCAGACTCTGAACTCTGGGCCTCATCAGACGAGGCATGGTGGGCAGGCACATCTGGGATAGTGGATCTAAGTGATGTGGACACTGAGGCAGTGGCCTAATTCGACCCTGTAGAATGGGCCGACTCTGAACCTAAAGACTCTTCGGAGCCAAACTCTCCTTCAAGACCCGAGGCCGACCCACACAGTGTGCCGGTCAGTGTGCGCTTCTCATCAGACTGGGAGGTAGTGACTATGCCGGACATCACCTTCTTGGGGGTGCTCGAGTGTCTCTAACAGCAGGTGTAGGGTTTCGGGTGCCTGGGGGCACGTATTTCAGATCCTACTCATCATCGGACATGCCTATCAATCGTCGGGATGGTGCCACGAACTTGGACCTACCCCTAGAATAAATGAGGTCTTGTTTCGGGGCCATAAGTACATTAAAAGTAATTTGATAGTCTCAATGTAATCAACCTAGAAAATCAAAATAATCAAAACAAAACCTAGAAACACCAGACACAGGCCATTTTCAGAATTACAGTACTGGGAGATGGAAAAAATTTAAAAGTCTACATTCCAAAAACCTCTCAGTTAGAAATGCAGGACGTGCAGAATGGCCGGTCGATCAATCAACGAATCATAGTCCACTTTTGACATCCGACACTTAGAATAATTCAGAGTTTCTCATGAATCACAATTTCAATAAGAAACGACGAATGTGTAGATCGACCCATTGATCAATCAACGGATCATAGTCCACTTCTGTTGTACCAAAGTTAAGCATATTTAGAGTTTAGCCATCTACAGGCCCATATCGACGGTCCATCGATCAATTGAAGGTCCATAGATGGAGTCTTGTTCCGTTGGTCAAAAATAGATTTTAGGACTTGGTTTTAAACCCATATATGGACAACTTTAAGCACATAACAAGTTCACCCAACATGAAATTACAAGTATAAGACCAATTCGTCATCCTTAGGGCTTTGATTTTGCAAATTTCAATCATTCTACGATACATTCAATCCCTAAGTTGAAAAATCAACAGTCATATTGAATTGACACAGATTTCACCCCCAACCCATTTACTTTCCATCATTCTAAGGGACATAGAATTCGTAATTTAACAATTTTACATGCAATTTATGTCCCAAAGTCAAGACCCACATATCATTTTGGCTTTTTCAACAGAAAATGAACGACAATTCATTAAGCTAAGTGAATTGAAATACCAGAAATCAGTAGTGGAGTAAGTGAGTGGGTGATCTTCTTAACAATCAACCCATGTTCCTGCCTTCGAACTACAACCAGAGAAAACAAGGGAGACGGAGTATCTAATGGAGACCTTAGGGTTTGGGGATTTCTGAGAGTTTGGGAGTTGGAAGGATTTTTAAGAAAATGGAAGGGAGAGATTCTGGGAGTTAATGGAGAAGGAAGGAATAAGGGGAGGGAGGGTAACTGAATAGTTTTTTTATATAGCTGATCGGGTCAGGTTGGGTCAATGGTTTTGTGAACTAACGATACCTCATTGACGGTCCATAAGTCAGTCGATGGATTGTCAATTGGACCGTCTATTGTGCTCAGATTTAGACAAAAGTTTAAGACATACTTGGGATCTACGGACACACAACGGCCGTCCGTCGATTGAACGGTGTCCCGTCGTTTGTTTCGTCGATTTGTGCACCAGATCAATTTCTACAGAATTCATGTTTTTGTCCCTACACATTAAACACGCATGAAAGTATTCTTTTTGTGTTTTCAGGACACTTTTGAGACACAAACCCTAAACTACTCTCTAGCCAACACACTAAAATAATAACACATGAAGATGAGTAAAAGAAAAATGAAACAAGAGAATGCAAATGTTCCTAAAACTAAAAGAATAAACCTAATGTTTGCGAGAAGATACACCTTGGGTTGCCTCCCAAGAAGCGCTTGATTTAACGTCGCAGAACGACGCAAGACCCTTCATTAGTCAGACTTCATCAAGGTGATATGCCTCAACCACTTCAGGTCACTCTTTGCATGCCCTAGGTAGATCTTGATTCTTTGCCATTGAGCGTGAACTTTGCACCCTTCTTGTTCTCCAACTCAATCACTCCATGTGGGAATACTTTATTAATAAGGAATGACCCACTCCACTTAGACATGAGTTTGGCCGGAACCAAGCGTATCCTAGAGTTGAATAGAAGCACCAAGTCCCAAACCGAAAATTCTCCCTTCTCAATCTCTTGGTCATGGTATTTATTCATTTATCTTTGTAGATGGTTGAACTTTCATATGCTTTTAGGAGAAACTCATCAATATCATTCAACCCGTTATGTCTCTATTCAACTGCTTCATTCCAATCGATCTTCAGTTTCTTTATTCGCCCACATGTCCTTGTGGTCTAAATCAACCGGCAAGTGTCAAGCCTTCCCATATAAAATTTGGTATGGAGACATACCTATGAGGGTCTTGTATGCAGTCCGGTAGACCCAAAGAGCATCATCAAGCCTCCTTGACCAATCCGTTCTATTAGCATTAACCGTTTTTGACAAGATATGCTTGATTTCTCGGTTGGACACCTCAACTTTCCGACTAGTCTTTGGATGGTACGGAGTGGCTACATTATGGTAAACCTCATATTTCACAAATAGCCCTTTGAAAAAATGGTTGCAAAAGTGAGATCCCCCATCACTAATAATGGCCCTAGGTGTGCCAAATCTGGAGAAGATGTTCTTCTCCAAGAACGCGGTGACACTCTTACCTTCATTGTTGTCAAGTGCTATGGCTTCCACCCATTTTTACGCATAATCCACTGCCACAAGAATATATTTCATCCCATGAGAACTCACAAACGGGCTTCTAATATCAATGACCCATATATCAAACAACTCAATCACCAGAATCGGATTTAAATGGAGTTCTTGCCTCTTTGAATTTCCTCTATCTCTTTGGCACCTATCACATGACTTGGAAAACTCATGAGCATCTTGGTGAATGGTTGGCCAATATTACCCACACTGCAAAATCTTATGGTCCATACGGATACCACTATGATATCCACCCACAAGCGAGGAATGACATGCCTCCAAAACACTTAGCATCTGAACTTCCGACATGCAATGGCGAATAAGCCCATTAGCGCAACTCCGGTATAAGTAAGGCTCATCCCAAAAGTACTTTTTCACATCATACATGAACTTTTTCCTCTGATGGAAGGAAAAGACCGGTGGGACTATATCACTAGGCAGATAATTCGCAAAATTAGTGAACCGTGGGATCAAGTCATCAGAAGCGGTAAATACATGCTCATCAGGGAAGGTATCATCAATTTAAGCCTTTTCACCCAACTCTCGCATAGATTCATCCTCTAATCTGTACAAGTGATTGTCAACTTGATTTTCAGTCCCTTTAATTATCTTTCACCTAAAAATCAAATTCTTGCAATAGTAGCACCCATCTAATCAACCTTAGTTTTGCATCTTTCTTTGCCATCAAATACCTCAAAGCAGAGTGGGTAGTATGCACTATAACTCTCGTTCCAAGCAAATAGGAGCAAAATTTTTTGAAAGCAAATACCACCACAAGGAGCTCTTGTTAAGTTACAGTGTAGTTCTATTGTGCTTCATTTAGGGACCTAATAGAATAATATATGGGGTGAAGGATTTTATCCCTTCTTTGTCCCAATACCACACCAAGAGCAACTCCGCTAGCATCACACATCACCTCAAATGGCTTACTCCAATCTAAGGAATAATTATGGACGCAGACACCAACTTCTCCTGCAACTCTCCAAATGCCCTAAAACAGGATACATCAAAATAAAATTTACATTGCTTCTCAAGTAACTTTCATAGAGGATGTGCAATTTTATGAGAAATCCTTAATAAACCTCTGGTAGAAGCCCGCATGCCCAAGAAAACTTCTCACACCTTTACAGAGATGGGTGGAGGAAGTATCTCTATAACCTCAAATTTTTCTATATCAAACTCTATCCCCTTCTCTGAGATGCGATGGACCAATACAATACCTTCTTTTACCATGAAGTGACATTTTTCCCAATTTAGCACAAGGTTGTAATCTTCACATCTTTTGAGAACCTCGGCCAAGTAACTCAAACAACGATAAAAATAGTCGCCAACAACTAAAAAGTCATCCATAAACACCTCAATAGTGTCCTCCATCATATCTGAGAATATCAATATTCATACATCTCTGAAAAGTAGTCGGTTCATTACACATCCCAAAGGAATCCTCTTGAATGTGAAGGTGGTCTTCTCTTGATGTTATGGTGCAATAGATATTTTATTGTAACCCGAATAACCATCAACAAAACAGTTTCATCCTTTTTTTGTGGATCTGTCTAACAGCTGGTCCATGAAGTGCATAGGGAAATGGTCCTTCTTAGTCAATGCGTTCAATTTCCGGTAATCCATACAAACTCTCCATCTAGTCACCACCCTTATTGAAACAAGTTCGTTCCTCTCATTTGGTACTATTGTCATTCCCCCCTTTTGGGCACACACTAAACATGGCATACCCAACTACTATATGCAATGAGATACATGACTCCGACATCTAACCACTTAATGATCTCCTTATTCACTACCTCTTGCATACGTGGATTCAAACATCTCTGGTTCTCAATACTTGGCTTGTGATCGGGCATGAGTTGGTTTTTGTGTGAAAAATATCCGGGTGGGATCCCAAAAATGTCCGTAATAGTCCACCCAATGGCCCGTTTGAACCTTTCAAAACTTCCACCAAACACACTACTTGTTGCACATTCAAATCCGATGCAATGATTACCGACAAAGTGTCATCTCTTCCCAACAATATAGACCTTAGATGAAGTGGTATAGACTTAAGCTCTAATTTTGGGGCCTCCTCAATAGATAATTTCGCGGGTGGAGACTCGCAATTCTTCATATCTAACTCATATTTATTTGGTTTGAACCGAAATTTTCCTTATTCAAGTGCCTTAACTAATGACCTATACTCTTCTATAACATCACTCTCAAAATTCATGATCACCACAGCTAGTGCCTAAACACCAAAGACGCTCTTCGATTTGTACCTAGACGTACTCGCAACCCTGTAGGATATAGCAGATACTGTTCGGAGCTCACCGCTCTACTTCATTGACCTACAAATGTTGAAAGTTGCTTCTTCATTGTTCAACCTAAACTTCATCTGCCCTTTGACATATCAAACAAGGTGCGACTAGTAGCAAGGAACGACCTCTCAAGAATAATAGGCATCGCAAAATCTACCTCACAGAGAAGAATCACAAAATTGGCTGGAAATATAAATAGTCCACCTTTATGAGCACATCATAGAGTATCCCACTAGGCCTCTTCACTCTTTGATCGGACATTAGTAACCGCATAGCAGTGGGATTTAGGTCACCCAAACCCAATTTCTTATAAATGGAGATAGGCATCAAATTTATGCTTGAATCGAGGATACATAGTGCATTAGCAAAGTGTAACAAACTGATGGTACATGGAATAGTGAAACCGCCCAGATCTTCTTTCTTTTACACAATAGAGCTTGTAGCAATAGCACTACAATGCTGCATTCAGTCATCATCCTCAAAAATTACCGATCTCTTCTTTGTAACCATATCTTTCATGAACTTGGCATGACCGAGCATTTGTTCTAGAACTTCTATCAATGGGACATTGATGGAAAGTTGTTTCAACATAGTGATAGAACTCTGGTATTTACCATCCTCAGTCTTCTTAAATAATCTTTGAGGGAATGGTAGTGGTGGTCTAGGAATGTGGATCACCTTTTGGGGTACCTTTGCTTCTTTCACCGCTTTGTCGACTAACTCACCACTAGCCTCCACTACCTCATCATCTTTTCTCACCTCATCTTCTACAATAGAAGGCATAGGTGGATCATTGGTTTGCTTACCCCCTAGAGTAGTTATTGTCATGCAATATTTATCATTTTTTGGATTTTGAATGGTATTTCTAAGAAGAGTGCCCGATTGACTTGGCTTCACAATAGTAGACAATTGGGCCATTTGTGACTCAAGATGCTTGATCGAGACAGCATGTGCAACCACCTTTTGCCCGATATTAGCCAAATCATCTCAAAATTCCTTGGTGTGCTCATTACTAGCATCAAACCTCCTCATAATCTTCTGCAACATATCTTCAAGTCGCGCCATACTACCGTCGCCATCCCTAGGAGCAACTTCCTGATTTTGAGGCAGAACATAGGGCCGACTTCGATCATTTCTATTACCATAGTTACCACGGTTGAAGTTGCTGTCGTGGTTGTAATTTCCATCTTGAACATAATGTCCTCCTCTGTTGTAATTCCCATAGTTCCAACCTTGAATCCTTGACCTTAGCGCCAATTCTCTTGATTGGAGCCTTGGGCACTCGATCGGAAACCCCTCGTCCACTCATTGACTGCATAAAAATCCTCTTCATAGTGGTAGTCAACAACTAGTGGTGGTGGTTCAGTCAAATAATTCACCGCATTTACCTTCTCTGCACCTCTAGTGACATGTTGACAGTTAACTTCAATTTATGATTACTTCTATTTAGTCAAGTTCTTTCTAATAACTAGTAATTAAAGAGTGGTTTTGTGAACAAAAAGTTTTGTAATATTGCGAAATCAAACAAGTAAAAAGAGTGAATTATTTTTTTTTCCAAGTTGCTAGAGAAACTAGGGTGTAAGTGTTCCCCATAGGTTCATAACGCCAATCCCACCTATAACAATTCTTCCCTAGTGTTTTGCATGCAAAGTGACAAGTTATGTATCTCTAAATCCTTGGTCTGGATTTTAGAGAATATCACCCCGTACCTTGGTCCGGCTACGTTTGTCTAAGTTACTAACCCTTACCTTTAACTCATATTAAGCATCATATTCGATGTATGACTTAGTTATTACTTTTACCAATCGGAACTAGCCTATTAGATAGTATTCCACTAAATTTATATCTATAATTCTTTTCGTATTAATTAGCCCCTTGGTCCGGCAAGTAGCAGTAAGGCAGGTCGACTGCGTGCACTCATCAAAAAGACTTCTAAACAAAAGAATTATCGATGCATGAAATAACCTATCTGAGAATTGTTATTGAGCTAGATATATTTTGTTAATCATCCATGGTTCCAAAAATCCTGGCTGTGGATTTAGTTACCCATGCATAGAAGAAAACAAGTCATAGTTGATAAACAATAAATCATGAAATTACTTTGATAAATTCGAGGAAAAAAAGAAATTCAACTTCAAATCACACATTATCTTAAAAACCAAATCCAGAAATTTGAATTAATGCCCAAGTTGCAAAGACAAATATCCAAGAACAAAACTAAGAAACTAGTAATAGAATCCCACCTCAAAAATGAAGTTTTACACCCTATATATAAAAAATTGTCCTAAATTAAATAAAATTTAAATAACAAAAGTTGTCCAAAAGATGCAGCTTGAATCGATGACCCTCACAGACGTTCCGTCAATCAAACGACTGACCATCGACTGCCTCCGTAAGTCCAGATTTCATCTTCTCTGAAGTTTTAGACTTCAAATTAGATCTTCTCTGATCCAATCGACGGACCAACAGCACGATCTGTCGATGCTTCTCGTCGTTCCATACTTAACCTTTATTTAAAATCGGGTACTGGGACTTTCTCTGATCTGATCAATGATTTACAAGGATGGTGCATTGATCAATCGACGAACCGTCGATCTTTTCGTAGACCCACACTTGGTTAGAATTCCCCAAGTTGCTTCCAGATTCCTGAACCTCGAATCGACGCTCACCATCTAAGCTCCCTCAATGAGATGAGGGTCCGTTGATGAGACGATGGTCTGTCGATGGTCTTCATGGGTCATTTCTGCACTAAATCTCAGTTGCCTTCTACATTTTGGATTTGGACACTTTTCCTGCAAAACAAAGATAAAAAGTTGTTAAAAGTCTTACAAAAAGTCTTTATACACACCAATATTAATGAAAAGGCATTGAAAGTACCATGAAACCACGGTACATCACTTAGAAAAGAGGTTTCAATGTAAATTGATTGTATTGTGTAATTATCATTATTTATGTTACAACTTCTGTCGAGTTCAGTCAAAGGACCTAGTCCATTGACTGTTAGTGGACGCACGAATTCTATGAATTGGTATCAGAGTTGGTGCGCTCTAGCTCATTAACACCAAGAGAGGTAATAATATCAAAGAATGGTTGCTCCATTAAACATAGAAGAGAGACAATCATAAACACGACCACCACATTTCAATGATCAGTTCTATCGCTGGTGGAAAACAAGGATGCATGATTATCTTATGGCTTAAGATAGCGAGCTATGGGAAATAGTGTTGGATGGACCTTTTATTCCAACGACTGAAGTGAAAGAAGATTAAATAACCAAAGCCATGCCAAAGAATCTTCTAATGTACACTAAAACTGATAGAAAAAAAAATTGAGAAAAGCTATAAAGCAAATAAGATGTTGGTTTGTGCAATAGGTCTAGGTTTTTTGTGTGTGAATCACCAAAACAAACCTAGGACTTCTTGAGGGCTACTCATGAGGGCAAAAAGCAAGTAAAGGAATCAAAGTTGGACATGTTGACCACCCAGTATGAAAATTTTACAATGACAAATGGAGAAACTATTCTCGATATTCATATGAAACTTACACCATAACAAATGAGCTACGAAGTTTGCGTCAACCTATCAGCACAAGCAAGAAGGTTAGAAAAGTACTTTAAATTCTTCCTCAATATTGGGCAAGTAAAAGGGATTCTATTACTGAGGCTAAGGATCTTAAAGTCTTGACAATGGATACTCTCACTCGGAATCTTAAAACCCATGAAGGAATAAAAATAAGGACATCTCGAAGAAGGAAGCTAGAAAGGACAAGTCACTAGTCTTCAAAATTTCATCTGGTGAAGCATCTAAGGAAGAGGATTACATGGCTTATCTCACCAAGAGATTTCAGAAAATTGTGAGAAAATATGGAGGGTTCAAAAAAGGAGGAAATCTTCTTTGAACTGCAAATTCTAGTGACATATGTTACAAGTCTGGAAAGGTTGGACACTTCATGATAGGTTGTCCAATGACAAAAGATGAAAACAAAGAACATTACAGACATGGAGGCGAAAAAGAAAAATGAAGGGACCTGGTCCTAGATAAAAATGCAAAGGAAGGCTGCAGTCATGAAGAAAGCTCTTGCAGCGTGGGGTGACTCATCAAGTGAATCAGGAGAATAAGACTGCCCTAATGATGCCTCCAAAGTGGCGGTTCAAGATAATACAAATGTGTTTGATGGGATGATTTCTCTCATTGAGAAATATGACGATGAAAAGGTAACCTTCTTTGACACTAAGCGAAACTTAAATACTTATTTTATCTGAAGGTTGAGGAATCTAGAAAATGTGTTGATTGATTATGTTATAGAGTTAACCACTGAAAAGGACTCTATGAACAGTAGTCTTGATAGTCTGAATGAAGAAAAGGGAGTGATAGTAGTTCAGGTTTCTACTCATTTGGAACAAGTGATGGTTCTATAATATATAAAACTAGAACTTAAGGATCAACTAAATTTATTGATTGATAAATTTAGTAAAAGTAAGGGGGAATCCACTAATCTACACGAAGAGTTAGAAATCAATTTAAACACGGTGGAGACCAGACTTACCTTAGAACTGGAAATAAATGATCAGATGGAGAGGGGATCCAATAGAAGGAGGAACTTCAAGTATCCTTAAAATGGACCAACTCCACAAAACTGCTATCTAGCGTTACAAGTCAAGCAACTATAACAAAAAGTGGTTAGGAAATCATAACATTACTCTTCCTTACAACCCCATCAACAAATATGTGTTTGTTTATGTCTTCACTATGGTAGGATCGACCATCTGAAAGAAAAATGTCCTGCCTATAAAGCATCACAAGAAAAATTCTCTACTACTCTAAATAGAAAAGTAATTAACTAGGAGGACTAGTTCCTACTAGAAAAAAACCTAGATTAGAAACTGTTGGAAATAAAGGACCTCCTCCAGTTAATAGGGTCTCAAACTTGAAGAAGACATATTTTCCAGACAAGGCCAAAAGCACTCCCATTACACCTTTGTCAGCTTAGTGGGAACTCCAATTTAAGTGGGTTTCTAAATCTAACAGCTAATGTTTATTGTAGGTGAGTGAAAAAGTAGCAGCACATGCTGGTACATGGACAATGGTGTCGCAAAGCACATGACTGGATATACCAAAAACTTTCTTGAACTCAAGGCACTTCAAGAAGAAAGTGTCTCTAATGGCGATGGCAAAAAAGGATATATTCTTTGAGTAGGAAAAGTTTGAAAATCTCTTGAATATCCCATTGAAAATGTGTACTATGTAAGTGGATTAAAGTACAATCTTCTAAGTGTCTCCCAGATCTATGATAAGGGGGAAAATGTTATGCTTTTGTCGGACAAATGCATTGTTACATGTTTGTCCATAAAAAGGGTTATTTTGACAGCCAAAAGGAGGAAAAAACATGTAGATGGCCGAATTAGAAACAACTCATGCAGACGATCTGACAAGCCTTAGTTCTCAAAGTGAAAGTTTTGACTTGTGGAATAAGAGACTAGGTCATGTGATTTCTTCTCTAGTGAACAAATTTGTATCTAGGGACCTGGTCCGTGGTATGCCAAAGCTGAAGTTTGTGACAGTAAAAGTGTGTGATGAATGTGTCAAAGGCAAACAAACTAGATCCTCATTAAAATCAAAGAAACAAGTCATATCTTCAAGGGTTCTTGAGTTAAAACATATGAACTTGTGTGACCGGTGAAGATCCAGAATAAAGCGGGAAGAAGTACATCTTGGTGGTTGTGGATGACTACTCAAGATTCACGTGTTTTATGTTTGTCAAATCAAAGTCTGAGACCACTGATGTGCTAATGATCTTCTTCAAAATGATTCAAACCAAGCTAAATCGCTTGGATAAGGTCCGACCATGCAACAGAGTTATGAAAATGCGAAGCTTGATGCCTTGTGTGCAGAAAATGGTATCAACCACAACTTTTAAGCACCCATAATACTTTAACAAAATGGGTGGTGTAAAGGAAGAATCGAACCTTGAAATACATTGCAAAAACTATGTTTATTGAGTCATATCTTCCTCAAAACTTCTAGGATGAGGCATTCAACACTGCGTGTGATGTGACAAACATGTTTTTGAATAGGTCTCTTTTGAAAATAACACCTTATGAGCTTCTCAATGGAAAGAAACCAAATCTACTTAAGTTCGTTTGTATGCAAGTGCTTTGTTCTAAACAATGGCAAAAACGATTTGTGAGAGGGTGTATTTGTGGGATATTTATCTTCAAGAAAGGCCTATAGAGTTTTAAACAAAAGAACACTCTACATTGAGGAAAGTGGTCATTTGGTTTTTGACAAGAGCGGTGATATGAAGAACATAGATATGAAGAATGATGATGATGTATTGGAGTTATTCAAATTACAAAACCATGAGGTGATCAGGTATGAAGCGGAGGTGAATCTGGACCTTGACGTTGCTGATCTTATTTCATCTGAGGAGGTGAAAGAAGATGACCCGCCTAATATGGGACCTAGTCCTTCTAATGCTAGTTCTTCTGATGATGCAAGTCAAGAGGAAACTCATCCTCCATCTACAAATTATGATTTTGAAGATGAAGAAGAACAAATGGATCAACAACAGCCTCTGGGCTCCAGATCTAGATGGAAGCATATTTCATCTCACACACTTGAAAATCTCATCTATCCACTACATTCCGGGATACAAACAAGGTCAAAAACAACGAATTTGGTTGCATTCTCAGCATTCATCTCTACTATGAGCCTAAAAATGTTAAATAACCCCTAATGGACGCTACCTGGGTAATCCTATGCAAGATGAATTACATCAGTTTAAGTGAAGCAACGTGTTGTACTGCGTCCCAAAACCTGCTGACAGATTTATTATAGGGACGATGTGGGTGTTCAGAAACAAACTGGATGAAAGTGGGGCTATCACGAGAAACAAGTCTACACTAGTTCTTCAAGGGTACAATCAGGAAGAAGTCATTGACTATGATGAGACTTTTGCTCCCGTTGCTAGAATGGAGGTTATCAGAATCCTCATAGTATTTGTAGCTTTCATGGGCTTCAAGTTGTCCCACATGGATATAAAAAATGTCTTTGTGAATGGAGATCTGAAAGAATAAGTATATGTTAAACTAACACCTGGTTTTGAATATAAAATTTTTCCAAATTATGTGTTCAAACTCAACAAGGCTTTGTATTTAATAAAGCAGGTACCCAGAGCCTGGTATTAAAGGTTGTCAAAATTTCTACTGAAGAATGGCTTCAAGAGGGGAAAAATTGAAGACACTTTGTTCCTTATGAAAAGAGATCCAGAGTTTTTCATCATTCAAGTGTATGTGGATGACATCATCTTCGAGCTACCTATAAGAATCTATGTAAAAAAAAAATTCCACGCTTATGGGAAATGAATTTTAGATGAGCATGATGGGAGAATTGAAATTCTTTTGGAGATTGTATATCAAGCACACCTCTAGTGGAACCTCAATTTGTCAAGGGAAGTATACAAAGGATCTTCTAAAGATTTTTCAGATGGTGGACTCTAAGCCTATTGATACCCCCATGGGTATAAACTAAAAACGGGAGAAGATGAGGCTGATCCGTTGGTGAATCAAACCATGTACATAGGTATTATTGGGTCTCTATTGTATGTGACAACAAGCAGGCCTTACATTGTATTCAACGTAGGAATGTGTGCACGATTCCAAGCATGTCCCAGGGAATCACATTTAAAGGCAACTAAGAAAATCCTCAAGTATTTGAAGAAAACAGGGGATTTGGTCCTATTTTATCCTGGAGGTAATTCTTCTGAGTTTGTGGGATATACAAATGTTAGTTTTGCAGGTTATCAAGTGGACATGAAGATCACTTCTAGAATGGCACATTTTCTTGGATCCTCACTCATCTCTTAGCATGGCTAAAAGTGGTCTCACGCATTCCATGGGGAACCAAAAAGCAAAACTCACTAGCTCTCTCAAAAGCTGAGAATGAGTATATAGCTACAACTTCTTGTTGTGCTCAACTCCTTTGGATGAAGCAACAACTTGAGGATTTTGGATTCTATATCAGTACTATTCCTCTCATGTGTGACACTACCAGTGAAGTCAACATAGGAAAGAATTTGTTCCAGCACAAAAGAACAGAGCACATTGATGTCATACATCACTTTTTGAGAGATAGTGTTTAGAAAGGGAACATCGTCATAAAATAATGCAGGACTGAAGGTAAGATTGTGGACATCTTTACAAAAGCTTACAGCAAGGATCAATTTGAAAGCAATTGGTTGAAGTTGCAAATGATGAGTCATCGAAGAGATTCCAATCCCTGTATTAGCTAAGATCATGAGGGCATGTATCCACTTAACTTGTAATGCATTGTTTAAAGTAAGATCATCTGTGTACCTGATTCCAGGTATAGACCAATGGAAAACAAAGAAGCAGAGAATGGTCAAAACCATTCAGGAACTGTATTTATTTGCAATTGAAAACGTGGTCCCTCCAAAAATTAGCACTTTACATTTTTTTTAAACTGTCTAATGAGAATTGTCTAGATCTCCACATGTCAGTCATTTGATTGTTGTCCCATCGCCTTTAATTTAAGTGACGTGACTATTTAGGATCTTTCCAAGTTCTTTATAGTGACCTTTCTTCACTCCATCTCTCTTCAGTTCAAAACCCTCTTTCTCTTTAAGTCCATTATCAAAATCCTTCTACTTCTCTATTTATTTTCTCCTACATTCTAGAATTCTCTCACAAATGTCATGTCTCAATGTCCATCCCCTTCTAAGAAAATGCTTGATTCTCTAAAAGAGATAGACCTAGTAGCGTTTTACACCTCTTCTGAAGTTGCATCTCCGTCCACAACGTTGAATTTTTCTTCGATCAAGGTTGGGTCATCGAGTTCCCTTAATCATGTGCCCCTCTTTGATATCAATAACCATGTACCCTCATCCTAACCTGGTCCCTGCTATGATTACTCTCAAATTATATTTTTGAGGGAGATCTTTCCAACACCAAGTTGTCAAAATCTAACATTCTTACTGCAAGTGAGAACTTGGTTTTGGAAAGTCTAACTCGTATAAAGGAAGAAGTTCTTAACGGAAAATATTACTATGGTGTGGAAGATATTCTAGATAGAGCTCTACCTGTGTTTGACCACACTCGTGTCGGTGGATATCCTTCATATGACTCCATTGACATTGATGAGGACAACTGTCTACTCAGATGGATGCTTAAAAAAATCATGATTCCAAGATATGCAAAAGGGAAGGAGAAGGTGGTTGAAGATACACATAGAAGGTGACCATTTACTAGAGCAGTCACCCAAAATCTAATGGGTGATGCTATGAAATCTAATGAGTTCATCACTACTGAGAATAGATGCAAAAGGCAATCATGTGAGACAGCCTTTGAAGTGCCTATAGAAATTGTGGTGGAATTCTCTGGTGAAGAGTTTGACAAGTAGTGTCTGCAAGGAGCTTCTAATGGAAAAAGGAAAGAATCATCTAATATGGCTACAAAGGGAAAAAGCAAAAGGAAATCTAGGTAATCTGTGTTAAAAAGAATTGTCTAGGATAAGGGAATGGGAAAAGATTCAAAAAGGAATAAGGAAACGTCCAAGAGGAAGAGATAAACCTCTCTGATTGACCAATTATCTAAAAAGGAACCTAGTCCCAAACGGAATCTAGAAGACCGAGAAGCTTATAATCAGAAAGTTCAGGGTGGAAGGGTGTTTAATATGGATATTATTCATAAACCTGGTATGGACTCTTTGTATGATCTTGTGGAGATTCAATCTTGGAGTCACTTATTTATGAGGAAATCCCCAGTTCTTTATGAGGAAGAAATGCACGAGTTCTATTACAACATTACCTTTTATGCAGATGGCAGCATAAGCTCCAAGGTGAACAATCACAGACTGAAGTTGTATGAGGACTTGCTCGGGAATATTTTGAGTGTACCCAGGATTGGGATCAGGTCAGTTGTTGGAAGAGTTTGCAGTATAGAGTTTGTGAAGGAATGTTCAAAGATTCCTAATGCTCATCGTGCTGGACTCCTGAAGAAACTTATGAAAAGTTGATATCAGTTGTTCTTCGAATTAGTCAACAAGGTTCTTCTTCCTAGAACGAAAAAAGGACAATCGCCTCTCCAACTGATCAACTCATCATGGAGTCTTTATGAAAGTTCTAACCTTTAGACCTGCCGACTCTCTTGATGGAACACATGTACAAAATAGTTATAGAACACAAGGTTAAACATGATATGGGCTATGGATAGTTTCTTAAAGAAAGTGTTGCACCACTTCAACATGTGGGAGCAGGTAAAGTTGGTACTGCCAAACAAGCGTTCACCCAAGCACTCATGTGGAATGTGAGTGTGTTGAATGGAAGGGAAACGCATTGAGTAAGGTGTCTCAGTTGATCAAGGTGCAGGACCATTTGAAGCATGAATTGGATGCAATGATTATGATATTAAAAAACAAAGAGGCTAAAACTACTCTCTTAAAGGCATAACTTATTAAAGCACAAACAGAGGGACCTGGTACTGAGGTTGTCTAGAAGATGCAGAAATAGAAAGATGTGCTTACTGTTAAGGTTGTTTCTCTTGAATAAAAGATGATCAAGGACAATGATGTAGCAAAATCTAGGCTCACCCTTATTATCAACTCCCTCTCTCAATTACCTCCTTCCTCCTAGTTCCTCTTGTGTCTCTTGTTGTTCTTGTGGACAGTTTCCAGGCTCAGTTATCAATCTAATCTGAATTTATTGACTGCTGATTTTGATATTCTTATGAAATGGAATCCTATTTTGTTGTGAATAATTTTTGTTGCTTTCTAGCCTATTCACTATGTTGGTGTTGTCCTTGACTATGATCTTACTTATAAATCTTACTTGTTTTGTTGGTTTACTGCACTACTTTTTTATGATTCCAAAATGGGGAATAAATTGGGGTGTCCAAATGATGCTTAGGTTGATAAGGGGGATGCTTAGGTTGATAAGAGGGGAGAGAAAGGAAAAAACAATAGGGGGAAGGAAACATGCAGATGACCAGTTACTTTGTGAAGATACCTAGTCCATGGTGAAGGAAACTAAGGAGTGTGTCAACTTGACAAAGGGAATAACATGCAGGGCACCAGTGTATGGTTTGTCATCATCAAAAGGGGGGGGGGAAGTTATTTGTAATTTTGATGATTTGACAAACCTAGGGAGCTTGTAAAAGGACCTAGTTCATTGTAATATAAGCTCTCAACTGCCTGGCTGGAAAAAGCAGCAAATGGTTGGTGCACATTCTCCAACTGATGTCAATAAACCCATGGACCTTGTGAAGGGATATGGTCCTCGGATCGACACACTTCTCACTGCCAAGTAGTTGGTGCACAGTGTCCAACTGTGGCAGACAGTGTAGAGACCTCGACCAATGGCGTGGTATCGAAGGTTGTGACTATTCCTCATTAACCTAATATACAATAGTAACAACCTTACTTTGCATCTTGATAAAAAAAACCATTCAAGAACCGTTGCAAAGGTTGATCAAAAGTGAAGATTCATGCTCAAGATCAAACTTGAACTAGAATAAGCTGTCAACTTAGTAGTCTTAGGATTTATTCTTCCGAAATATCTTTTAAATCTCATCCTCAAATCTATAAAGGTATCATATAAGTGTTTGGTGTTACATTTTAAATTAGTTAGAGTTAACTGATTTAGTGGGAAGTGTTATATCTTCCTAGGGAAAATATAAATCATCTAGAGTTAGGTGTTTTAGTGGGCCGTGTTGTATTCCCTTTTGGAAAAGTCTAAGTTGTATGGGGTTGATAGCTTCGTTGGCGGTGTTGTATCCGCTTAATATCTTCAAGTAATAGGTAGATTACCTATTAGTGAGCTTAATAACTTTTTCTCACATTGGTTGTAACCGGGTTCACTTTTGCTTGAGAAGATTAGTGAAGCAATTGAAAATATTGTGCAACAGGTTGTGGTTTTACTCCCTTGAGCAATGAGGTTTTCACGTAAATTGCTTGTCCTGTGTTACTATTGTTATTAAATTTACAACTTCTGTCGAGTTTAGTCAAATAACATGGTCCATTGACTATTAATGGACACACGTATTCTATGAGTTCATAATTTCATTCTATAATTAGTTAAAGTTTGAAATTGTCAATAAATTGATATTAGTAATTATATTTATAAACTAACCGTGCATCGCACGAATATATGAATAATTATATTTATAAGCAAACCGCGTACCGCACGAATACATATACTAATTTGTAGTAATAAGCAAATAAAATGACATGAAATGGTTAAAAATCAAAATTTAGCTGGTTTGAAATGTTTAGATAGCGATAGGAAATAAAAGATGATAAATCCATATAGCTGAACCAACAAAATTAAATAATTATGATAAATATTTTTCATTTAAGTAGAAATAAGGTAATACATAATTTAAAAAATTTTCATCTTACGTTGACGATAGCCATAGTAATGTTCCTTAGAAAATTAACAATCTGGAAAATCATATTTCTAATGAAGAGTCACTATGCCCTTAGGATAGCCTATTAGGGGTACGTAGGTACCCCAAAGCCTAATATTGAGAAACATTGGGCATAATATAGAAAAATTGGCTAAGAGATATTAGTCAATTTTCTATATATGAATAAGATATATACTTTTTGGGTTGTCATACCCCAATCCAAGATTGATTTTCAATAAATGTAGTTGCAATGAAGACCCTAAGCTAAAATAAAATCCGTTATTAATAGTTTCACACAAAGTACTAGGCATCCAAGTGTCAACCCTAGTACCATTCTACATGACCATTAAAAAGGATCATGTAAATTAAGTATTGTCCAACGACATACTGAGGGTCCTTGGGACAATTAGTAAACATTCCTAAATGAACCATAAATAATAGTTAGTTACTAAAGTGCAACCAACCCATGTGCAAAAGGACATGTGAATAAGTGCCAAAGGAGGGGACCACCCTAACCAAATTTGGTTAGGGTAGTTAGGGGATAAAACGTGCACAAGAGACCACTCCATGTGGGGACTAACCTCCCTACAAATTATAGACTCTAATATACTTCCCTAAATAACTAAATAAGCTAGGACTAACCGAATTGGACCCATTAGTGCACCCGACAACCTAGGACCAAAACCGGGTTGACAGTAACCTAGTACTAGTTAAAGAGTCAACTTAGTACCTAACCTAGAATGGTCCAAAAGGTTAGTTATGGTCCTATCAACTTAGAGGTACTTTAAAATTTTACCTAGGTTACCTAAATAATTTATTTATCAAATTAATTAATTAATTTAAAAGGGCTAAAACCAAAACTACAAACGAAACTTTCAGATTTTGGTTAAGACAAGAAAGTGACAACCTTGTACCTAATCTAGGATGGTCCAAAGAGTTAGTTAAGGTCCTAACAACTTTGGGATACTTTAGTAAGCAACATAGTCTACTTAATTAACTAATTTATAAGCTTAATTAATTTAAAGGGTCAAAACAGAAATCACAAAGAAGTTTCAAGATTTCGGTTGAGACAAAAAAAAGACAACCTAGTATTTAACCTAAGATGGTCCAAAGGATTAGTTATGGTTTTAAAAACTTAACAGTACTTTAGTAATTACCCTGGGTTACTTAATTATTTAAATTATCCATTTAATTAATTAATTTAAAGGGTTCAAACCAAATTTTTATGCTAACCTAGTATAATGCACGAAACATCCTAGTACTTAACCTAGGATGGTTTCAAAGGGTTGATTATGGTTCCAATGACTTAGGGGTACTTTAATACTTACCCTAGGTCCCTAAATTAATTAAATTAAGGTTTTAATTAATTAATATAAAGTCAAAATGTTGACCTAAAATATAATCAAACACAAAAATTTCAGATTTTAGGTCAAGTCAACATTCTCCTATGTTTAGTCAAATTAGGAGACGTTTCTTGGTAATTAGTAAATTAATTAATTTAATTAACTTATCAAACCCTAATTTGAATAATTCAAGGTAAGTTCCTAAAACTAAAAACAACGTTCAAACTCAAACAAATACACGACTAAAACTAGGGGGGAAATGTGAGAAAAATAGTGAACAAAACGCAAGAAAAAAAAAGTTTCTTAGAGGATTTTCAAGGTTTCTTCAAGGTTCGTTCAAGGTGGTATTCATAGATTAATTTCTTTTTAAGGTATGGTTTTTTCTCCTGGACTTATTTCTGCAAGAGAACTTTCTTTCAGACGATTCAAAGATCTTGGAAGTTAGGGTTGTTTTCCGTCATTCTTGTCGAACTCTTTTCCCTAGTATCCTTTTCGATTTCAGTGTTGAATAGGTTAGAGATCATATTGTTGGTATGTGGTGCAAGCTGTCCGTAACATGTATTGTTCTTCAATGATGAATATTGAATGAGCACATGTACTTGTAATTGCGTAAAGTTAATCTTATCATGATAATTAAGGATCGATAATATGCTAAGTTAAGTATGTGATGTGGTAAGAAAATATGTGTCTTTGGATGAATGTTGACTTGTTGTCCTTGTGACGTTATGAAGATGTTAAAGCCATAAAATGTTAAAATAATGTTGTCCAATATGTTCTTAAAACGTTACACTAAAATCCATAAAGTAGAATTGGCTCAAAGACATCTATGAAATTATATCTTGAATAAATTGGCTATCTGGTTCCAATAAAATTGGCTAACTCTATTTGGTCAAAATGAATATTTGCTAATGGATAGGAACTTATGTAAATGATTAAAATATTGGCTAAGTTTTCATACATATGGCAATTTAAGTACGAACATACGTAAAAATTGGCTTATGCCAAAAAGGATGAATTTGCTAGTCCAACATCCCAAATCTTGACCCAATGCTAATGATATGCCAATTCTTGTGTAGTAAGCGTATCAAATATATATTAAGCACTTCTAAAGTAATATAAATGAATCCATAACCATGGTCATGATATTCATTGGGACAACTCCCAACATGCTCCACAAGAATGAACTATGAACACATGAAACTCATTGAATGAAGTGCTCATCGTCCATAAACGGTGATATGAAGCTACTACTCTAAAGTAAGTCAGTAACATCAATTATAATATAATTAAAGGGGTATAAATTAAGTAAGTGACCAGAATGGAGTGTTAAAGGAAGTGAGACAACAACTCTTACTTACACGAAAGCTAATTTGTTAAAAGAATACTCACGAATGAAGGTGTTAGAATGTGTGAAACAAGTCTCATTAAAATCTAAGGATGATATGTAAGGATAATTCACATTCATCAATGTAAATTAAGGATTATATGAAAGAACAATTCACATTTCAGCAATGTAAAGTAAGGATGACCAGTCATCAATAGAGTAAGTAAATCTCAATCTAGAAGCAAGCCTCCATAATGCTTGAGTCAACACCAAAAGATGCTGAAATGAACATTCACGTAACAAGGGATGAGTAACTAAGATGTATGTAATGAAATTTTGAAACCCTATAAGGTTTAAGTAAGAGTGTGAAACACACTAAATGGCCAAGTGCATTGGCATACGATGAAATGAACATTCACGTAAAAGGGATGTTTAATTATAAAAAGCAAATGTTCTAATGCTAATGAATGAGGTTACAATATGATAAGAGGCTAATGTTAAAGATATTTCATTTCAAATGAGCCTAAGTAAAATGTTACCAAAACGTACTCACCTATGAGAGTGTAAAGATAATGAAGAGACCAGTCTCTATGTACACTCAAATGAAAGTATTCAGACTAATGTATACTTAATACTAATGATGAGATGATAAATCATCCATTGAGCTATGATGTCCTCATACTAGAAGCCAGCTTCCATGACGTATGAGTTGAATGAAATGGAACTTTATACCGAGCACCGATAGGCTAGCTATGAGCGGTGATGTCTTCTTTCGGGAAGGGCAAAGGTTGACGTAACTATAAATAGATGAAACATTCCGGTATGCTGGGTATAGGTCTCCTTATATCTCCTAGTTTTCGAACCTATACTGCCAATATAGGGATCTGGCGGGTTTCATTCCCATCTACGCTAGCATGTTTTGGGTCACTTTGGCCGGTGATTCTACCTCTTTTCGTTGTGGGGTAGACACTGGATTTCATGATGCTCACATGATCTATGTCGTTTAAAGTTGGAGTTCCTCAAAGTTTGAAAGATAATGAAATGAACGATAACGAAGGTGTTTGTGCAAGACAATCAGGAGGTGAAATTAGATTTAAGTAATGACATTAGGTCATTCTTGGTCATTGCACTTTATGACCCCGATGAGAGTCTTAAACTTCATCCTAGGTATATATGGTTTTTACATCAGCCTACGAATAAATGAAATGAATAATGTGAAGTACGAATTAATGAATGAAGCAGACTCTGTGTTTGCAACAGAAGGCTCTCGGGTTGAGGTCCCATATGTTGGGCCCTCACTTGAGATGTCTTATGCTACATCAATGATTCCAAAGTCTCATTTATATGAACTTTGTTATATATAAAACATGAAAGTAATGAAATCAATGGCATGATCAATAGGGAATTGCTTACGAAAGGTAATGAATATATAGTGTAAAGAATGATTCACTATAAGGTAGGGAAATCACTCCCCTGTCCTTGAATTAGTTACATCAATTAATTGTGGGTATGGGATACCAATGAATCATTGCACTTGTAAGTAAAACATAGGACCAAAAGATTTATTGAACTACACAACAAGAAGAAGGAAAAGACTGAAAAATAATCTAAGTGTACAAAGAGGAACTGTCGTCCTAAGAGGATCAAAATATTAAATCTTCGCCCAAGTTGTTCTAAAATTATGTGGATGGTACTAATGTTTTTTAATCATATAGAAAATGAGTTGTGTACTTTGAATGCATTAAAATACATCATATTCATACCACAATTCACATCTAAGGATTTAGGAAAGTCTAGTCACAAGGCTTTCCAGAAATAGCATGTTGTTTCGAAAGAGCTTTCATTGATCATGCATAGCCTTATGTGTGTGCATAGACCCATACTTAGTACAAGGGGTTTACTAAAATCTACTATTTTCTATTTTACAGATGCAAGTTAATGGACAGATTGACGACTCTTGTAACGGTTTAGACTTCATCGTTTCTCGAGACCATTTGGTAGGTCCTCTTGATTTCGAGGATGCTAGAGTTTTAGTCTAGCCTTAGTTTTATACATAGCTAGTGGATGTTGTCCCTAGCGTTTCTTTCAGACATTTATTCGAAGCTTTGTAATATGGCCGTTTTGGCAAACTACTATGATATGTTATTCTTTGATTTAAATTGATTCTGCAACTGTTAGATGGTTGTTTCTTTATGTTGAGCTTAGTATATGATGAATTCATGAAATATCTATATGAATTCTATGTATACTTCATAAATTTAAAAGTTTTAAATTTTTTGCTTAAATTAGCCATATGAATGTAATGAATGCAAGATGAGGCTTGTCTGCGACCTCTGAGAGGTCAACGACACCGGTTGCGATTCGGATTCAAAAATCCGGGTGGTCACATACTTGGTATCAGAGCATGAGGTTAAATTACCTAGGTACTAAATCTCAACACAACTACGTTTCGTAGTTTCTAGCTTATGGTTGTGAAGCGTGCCACAATCATGACTTAGAGACTACGCGATGATTGGAAATTCTCCCTTCTTTTACTCTTTATCGAGCTATCTAGAGCTTTGACATTTTGTGTCATTCTAAGTATCTAACTTCCTTCTTGTGTGAGCACGTAGAGGGATACACACAAGAATGAGGATGTCCAAGTGGTCTAAGGCGCCAGAATCAAGATCTAGCCTTTTTAAGAAGGGGCCATAATGGAAATTCCCAACGTGGACGAAAGAAGTGTGGTGAGTGTGGTTGTTCACATGGAGCTAAATGCATGGTAATGTCTAAAAGGCTGCTATGAGTATTGACGAGTAGGAGAAGAATAAGTTGGCTACATACCAACTCAAGAATATGGCTTAGACATGGATTTGCATAAATATTATGCTTTAATAGACTATAGAAACATGGTAGTAAGGCGTCAGTTTCCAAAGAAGTTTGGCTAAAATGAGAAAGGCGTGGTTCAAATCGACAGTCCAAGGCAGATGCTCAGCCTCAGCAAAATGTTGTAGATGAACCCCTCAATAGAAACTGGTTCTATGCGTTGAAAGGAAGAGAGGAACAAGAGAAGTCCGCGGATGTGGATAAGGGTAACGCTCTTGTCTTCTCCTTCCTTTTTATGCATTATTAGATCCAGGATCTACCTTGTCTATGGTAACTCCTTTTGTGGCTAATTAATTTGACTTACTTCCAGAGATCTTACATGAACCGTTTCTAGTTATTACTCCCATAGGAGACAGTCTTAAGGCTTAAGGGGTATGTAGAGAAGTAGATGGCATAGTGGCAAGTCCCTTTGAAATTAAGTTGTCCGTCATTAGGTTCAAACCTTCAGGCCAACAAGATGTTATCTAAGAGGTTAGCTATACTCTTCCTATGTCTGGTTTTATGTTTAAGAAATTCTAAGTTTTAGTGCATTAGTCGTTTTGGTTGAAAGCCCCTAATCGTATGTCTTATAATAGCACTATGTGAGTTAAAAATAAGTCATGTTTGCATTTCATGTTGCTGTTTTTTTGTATCATAGATATGATTTTTGAATTGCATGAGTTTTGGGGTGCATTAAGTTATGTGCGGCTGAGAGGGAAATTCCTCAATCTCAAAAATAGAGCTTCAAATAATCTTGAATGATATGAATCATACAAATAAGTGTGAATTAGGTATTCAAAAAAGAGAAACGTTGAAGTACGACAAACTAAGTCACCCTCTTTGTTTATATGATATATAAGTGTCATTCGGGGATGAATGTTCCAAAGGGGGGGATAATGTAACATTCTGGAAAATCAGATGTCTAATGAAGAGCCAGTATGCCCTTGTGATAGCCTATTAGGGGTACATAGGCACCCCAACGCCCAAAATTGAGAAATATTGGGCATAGTATAGAAAAATTGGCCAAGTTATATTAGCCCATTTTATATATACGAATAAGAAATATACTTTTTGGGTTGTCATATCCCAATCAAACATTGAAGTTCAATAAATGTACCTGCAATGAAGACCCTAAGCTAAAATAAAATCCATTATGAATAGTTTCACACAAAGTACTAGGCATCCAAGTGTCAAGCCTAGTACCATTCCACATGACAATTTAAAATGATCATGTAAATTAATCAGTGCCCAAGGACATAGTGAGAGTCCTTGGGACAATAAGTAAATATTACCAAATGAACCGCAAATAATAGTTAGTTAGGAAAGTGCAACCAACTCATGTACAAGCACATGTGCAAGACATGTGAATAAGCTGCCAAAGGAGGGGACCACCCTAACCAATTTGGTTAGGGTAGTTAGAGGGAAAATCGTGCACAAGAGACAACTCCATGTAGGGCCTAACCTCTCTACAAATTCTAGACTCTAATGTACTGTCGTAAAAAACTAAATAACCTAGGACTAACCGAATTTGACCCATTAGTGCACCCGACAACCTAGGACCAAAACCGGGTTGACACTAACCTAGTACTAGTTAAAGAAACAACATAGTATCTAACCTAGGATGGTCCAAAAGGTTAGTTATGGTCCTATCCACTAAGGGGTACATTAGTAATTTCCCTAGGTTACCTAATTAATTTATTTATCAAATTAATTAATTAATTTAAAAGGGATGAAACTAAAACTACAAAGGAAATTTCAGATTTTGGTTAAGACAAGAAAGGGACAACCTAGTACCTAACCTAGGAAGGTGAAAAGAGTTAGATAAGGTCCTAACAACATAGGGATGCTTTAGTAAGTCCGTAGGATACTTAATTAATTAATGTAGAAGCTTAATTGATTAATTTAAAAGGTCAAAACCGAAATCACAAAGAAGTTTCAAGATTTCGATTGAGACAAGAAAAAGACAACCTAGTATTTAACCTAGGATGGTCCAAAATATTAGTTATGGTTATAACGACTTAAGGGTACTTTAGTAATTACCCTAGGTTACATAATTAATTAAACTATCCATTTAATTAATTAACTTAAATGGGTCAAACCAAAATTCCTATGCTAACCTAGTACAATGCAAGAAACATCCTAGTACTTAACCTAGGATGGTCCTAAAGGGTTGATTATGGTTCCAATGACTTAGGGATACTTTCGTACTTACCCTAGGTCCCTACATTAATTAAATTAAGTATTTAATTAATTAATAAAAATTCAAAATGTTGACCTACACCATAGTCAACACCGAAATTTCAGATTTTAGGTCAAGTCAACATTCTTCTATGTTTAGTCAACTTAGGAGGGTTTTTTTAGTAATTAATTAATTGATTGATTTAATTAACTTATTAAACCCGAAGTTGAATAAGTCAATGTCAGTACCTAAACCTAAAAAACACGTTCAAACTCAAACAAATACTTGACTAAAACCAGAAAACAAGTGTGAGAAAAAACAATGAACAAAACGCAAGAAAAAAAACAAAAAATTTCTTAGACGATCTTCAAGGTTCGTTCAAGGTGGTATTGATAGATTATGTTCTACTTAAGGTATGGGTTTCTCTCCTGGACTTCTTTCTCCAAGGGAAATTTCTTTCGAGTGATTCAAAGATCTTGGACTCTAGGGTTGTTTACCGTCGTTCTTGTCGAACTCCTTTCTCTAGTATCCTTTTCAACTTCAATGTTGAATAGGTTAGATATCATGTTGTTGGTATGTGGTGCTGGCTGTTCTTAACATGTATTTTTCTTTAATGATGAGTATCGAATGAACTTATCAACTTGTAATTTCATAAAGTTAATATTATCATGATAATTAAGGATCGAAAATATGCTAAGTTAAGTATGTGATGTGTTAAGTGAATATGTGTCTTTGGCCGAATGTTGACTTGGTTTTGTTGTGAAGTTATGAAGATGTTAAAGCCATAAAATGTTAATATAATTATGTCCAATATGTTCTCAAAATGGTACACTAAAATCCATAAACTAAGAATTGGCTCAAAGACATCTATGAAATCATATCTTGAATAAATTGGTTATCTAGTTCCAATAAAGTTGGCTAACTCTCTTTGGTCAAAATGAATATATGCTAATGGATAGGAACTTATGTAAATGATTAAAATATTGACTAAGGTTTCATACATATGGCAATTTAAATATGAACATACGTAAAAAATGGCTTATGCCAAAAAGGATGAATTTGCTAGTCTAACATCCCAAATCTTGAGCCAATACTAATCATATGCCTATTCTTGTGTAGTAAGAGTATCAAATATATATTAAGCACTTCCAAAGTAATATTAATGAATCCATCACCAAGGGCATGACATTCATTGGGAAAACTCCCAACATGCTCCACAAGAATGAAGTATCAACACATGAAACTCATTGAATGAAGTGCTCATCGTCCATAAACGGGGTGATATGAAGCTACTACACTAAAGTAAGTAAGTAACGTGAATTATAACATAATTAAAAGGGTATAAATTAGTAAGTGGCCCGAATGGGGTGTTAAAGGAAGTGAGAGAAGTCTTACTTACACCAAATCTAATTTGTTAACCGAATACTCATGAATGAAGGTGTTAGAATATGTGAAACTAGTCTCATTAACACCTAAGGATGATATGTAAGGACAATTCACATTCATTAATGTAAATTAAGGATGATAAGAAAGAACAATTCACATTTCAACAATGTAAAATAAGGATGACCAGTCATCAATAGAATAAGTAAATCTCAATCTAGAAGCAAGCCTCTATAATTCTTGAGTCAACACTAAAAGATGATGAAATGAACATTCACGTAAAAAGGGATGTGTAACTAAGATGTATGTAATGAAATGATTAAACCCTAGAAGGTTTAAGTAAGAGTGTGAAACACACTAAATGGCCAAGTGCATTGGCATATGATGAAATGAACATTCACGTAAAAGGGATGAGTAATTATGAAAACAAATGTGCTAATGCTAATGAAAGCGGTCACAATATGATAAGAGGTTAATGTGAAAGATAAGAGCAATCTCAAATGAGCCTAAGTAAATGTTATCAAAACGTACTCACCTATGATAGTGTAAAAATAATGAAGAGACCAGCCTCTATGTACACTTTAATGAAAGTATTGAGATTCATCTACTCAATACTAATGATGAGATGAGAAATCATTTATTGAGCTATGATGTCCTCATACTAGAAGCCACCGTCCATGACGTCTGAGTTGAATGAAATCGAACTTTATACTGAGCATCCATAGGCTAGTTATGAGAGGTGATGCCTTCTTTCGAGAAGGGCGGAGGTTCATGTAAATCTCAAGAGATGAGATTGTCCGGCATACCGGGTAAGGGTCTCCTTATATCTCCTACCCATATACGATAGCATATTTTGGGTCACTTTGACCGGTGATTCCACCTATTTTTGGTGTGGGGTAGATACTGGATTTCATGATGCTAACATTATCTATGTAGGTTAAGGTTAGAGTTCATCAAAGTATGAAAGATAATGAAATGAACAATACCATAGGTGTTTGTGCAAGACAATCAGGAGGTGAAATCAGATTCAAGTAATGACGTTAGGTCATTCTTGGTCATTGCACTTCATGATCCCGATGAGAGTCTTAAACTTCATCCTAGGTATAGCTGGTGTTTATATCAGCCTACGAATGAATGAAATAAATAATGTGAAGTATGAATGAAAGAATGAAGCAGACTCTGTGTTTGCTAAAGAAGGCCCTCGGGTTGAGGTCCCATATGTTAGGCCCTCACTTGAGATGTCTTATGCTACATCAATGATTCTAAAGTCTCGTGTATATGAAATATATTTAATATAAAACATGAAAGTAATGAAATCAATGTCATGATCAATAGATCATGCTTACGAAAGGTAATGAATATATAGTGTAACGAATGACCCACTATAAGGTAGGAAAATTATTCCTTAGTCATTGGATTACTTACATCAATTCATTGTGGGTATGGGATTACAATGAATCATTGCACTTGTAATTAAAACATAGGACCAAAATAATTATTGAACTACACAACAACAAGAAGAAAAAGACTAAAAAAGAGGAGATCTCGTCCTAAGAGGATCAAAATCTCAAATCTTCGCTCGACTTGTTCTAAAATAATGTGGATGACAATAATATTTTTTAATCATATAGAAAATGAGTTTTATGCTTTGAATACATTAAAATACATCATATTTATACCACAATTCACATCTAACGATTTAGGGAAGTCTAGTCACTAGGCTTTCCAGAAATAGCATGGTGTTTAGGAAGAGATTTCTTTTATCATGCATAGCCTTATGTGTAGGTGTGCATAGACCCATACTTAGTACAAGGGGTGTACTAACACCTACTATTTACTATTTTACAGATGCAAGTTAAGGGACAGATTGACGACTCTTGTAACGATTTAGACATCAGCGTTTCTCGAGACCATTTGGTAGGTCCTCTTGATTTCGAGGATGCTAGAGTTTTAATCTAGCCTTAGTTTTATACATAGCTAGTGGATGTTGTCCCTAGCGTTTCTTTCAGACATTTATTTGAAGCTTTGTAATATGGCCGTTTTGGCAAACTACTATGATATGTTATTCTTTGATTTAAATTGATTCCGCAATTGTTAGATGGTTGTTTCTTTATGTTGAGCTTAGTATATGATGAATTTATGAAATAACTATATGAAATCTATGTATACTTCATACCTTTAAAAGTTTTAAATTTTTCGCTAAAATTAGCCATATGAATGTGATGAATGCAAGATGAGGCTTGTCTGCGACCTCTGAGAGGTCAACGACGCCGATTGCGATTCAGATCCAGAATCCGAATCGTGACAAGAAACAAATACCAAAATATATTTCACACCAACCAAATGCAAAACTACACAAACAAATAATTAATTTAAGCTAAAAGTAACTCTATTGTCATGTAAATCTCCATATATATAAAAAATTGACTGAAAACAACAACTTTTCTTTTTTAAAAAATAATATCATTACATCTCGTGACAAAACAATCCATTAAATTTCAGGGATATTCGTTTCAAAAAATCACACAATGTATATCTAACAGAAACGCTTCAATGATTTTAACTCGGGTAAGGCAAAAAAAAATTTGTATTGAGAAATAAATAGAAGTAAGTCAGGAACAAGCTAAGAGTGTGTTTGATCTGAATGAGTATTTTTTGGAAAACAAGTTTGTTTCTTATTTATTATTTAATATTAAGTAGGTTCTTAAAAAATAGCATCTCATGAACATTTATACACTATATTAAGAATGATCATTAGGGGCAAGTAATTCTCAACAGTCGCTAAATATGTATTTTTAGCCGCAATTAACACTTTTGTATTTGTCCATAAAGCCTTTAGCGATATTACTTAATAACACGTAACTAATACTGGTAAAGACTTTAACACTCTTTTTTAATACCAATATTACAACAAAATGTTGTTTTTTTTTGTCAGGGGCGGCTCTATGCTTTGGCCTTTAAGGACTTTGCTTTAGGCCCCCAATTTTTTGGGGCCCCAAATTTTTGTTAAGATTAAATTATGTGTTCATTTTTTATAGAAAAATTAATTATTTGTGAAAAAAATAATAATCTTTTATAAAAATAAATTATATTTTATTCATATTAACATCTTTTGTATTTTGTTAAAAATAAGAATTAATAGTGAAAAGTGTTGGAAAAGGTGAATTATAAATTCCTTTTTATTTCTTTCTAAATTTTAGGTTCAAGCATTACGAGAGTATAAACATATTAAAATGAGATACACCAAGTCAACAACTTCTTGTGTAAAATTCATGGTTCTTACTCTTATCTTTATTTAATATTTATCAACTTATTACTTATACTATGTTAACAATACATATAATAATTTTCTTACTTAAAGGATGTTTTTCAATGCTGAGTTGAAAAAATCTTACTTAAAACTAGTAACTGAAAAAACAATGTTAAGTACTAATAATTTCCATCTAAATACTGTAAAAAATAAATTTTGAATAAATATGTATATAAAGTATATTATATATTAGGCCGCGAATTGACATTTTGCTTTAGGCCCCCAATTACTTTGAGCCGCCCCTGTTTGTTGTAGTGATATGTAATCTAGCGAAAATATTATAATGAAAGGGAAGTAGGTGTGGGATCTTGGGGGTGGAATTGTTCTAGGGGTTGAGTGTTTAGGGCGTTGGATGGAAGGGATGATACGATAAACATAAAATGTTTACTTATAAAACTTGTATTTCGTACTTTTATTAACAAACATATTCTTCATTTATAAGAAACTTGTTTTCATGAAGAAAATGTAAAGACCTATTCCCGTCATTATAGAAAAGTCATCGGACAAAAATTTTGGGTCAGAAAACTTTTTGGGCCTTATCCATATTTGACAAAAACAAAATTCGGGCGAGGAAACTCTCGAAATTGATCTTAGCGTGAATAGGTAATTTTTGGTTGTCATGGGTTGAAAATGTTTTGTTAATGGAGGTTTGAAACACTAAGAATGTGTTTGGTATGAAGAAAAACATTTTCTGGAAAATATTTTCCAATTTTCTCATGTTTGGTTGAGACAAAAGTTTTGGAAAAAGTTTTCGAAATCAACTAATTTTTCTCAAAATTAAGGACTACGACTTCCCTTCAAAAATTAAAAAAAAAACATTTTTCAAAATTCTCCTCCAATTTTAAATTACATTATTTTTTGGAAAAACAACAATATTTTAAAAAAAAATCTGTTTTAAAATTTTATTTTTTTACCCGATACCTGACCGCCACCCACCCACCACCAGCCAGCCCCCCTCCCCCAAAAAATAAGTTTTCTTTTTAAAAATACGATAAACTTCAAATTTTTATTTTTTTTCACTCCTACCCCCAACCCCACCCCCTACCACCATCCAAAAAAATATTATTTTTAAAAAATATTTTCAATTCATCAATTATTTTCTATTTTAGTAAAAATAAAAGATATCTCAGAAATATTTTTCATATATAACACTAAAAATCATTTTCGGAAAAAAATTTCTACTCGCCAACCAAACATGAGAAAATAAGTTCAAAATCTAATTGTTTTTCAGGAAAACATTTTCTAGAAAAAACATTTTCCTTCATATCAAACACACCTTAAATTTGACTCTCTCTTTTCATGAAATCTGCTAGGGCGGGATTTATTCCGCAAGGGCAGGGCCGCTGTGGCGGGATGAAGACAGCCATAGCGGGTCTGTCTTAACTTAACTCAGAAATAAACCCAAAAGTGGTCATTATTCTGCATTTTTCATTCTTGCGAGCTAAAAATGAACTTGGCAAGTTCTTGATAGTTTCCACTTAGCACTAAAGGCAAGGATTCCCCCAATCCTTTTTTTGATCCTTAGAACTTAGATTCTTTATTAAATATTGTTAGGGAAGGGTTTTGAACTAATTTTGATAGTGAAAAAAAGTCTTAGTTGCACCTTAGGATCATGAGTTGGGTCTTGGCTATTGGTATGTCATAATCCGGATAAATTAACCTTAATTATTGATCCTCGTATTAAATTTATTGTTTGTAGACCTAGAACACGCGGAAAAAATTCGGAAAGGGAAGAATTAATCAAGCATCTTAGGAGGATTCTAGCTTGTTTTGAGGTAGGTGATGATTTGGTTTCATGTTTCTGTAATACATGTGAGTATTTGCTTCAATGCAATACATTTATGCATGTGAATGTTGCACTAATGATCACATCAAATGCCAATGAGTATAAAAGAATGATTGTATGCCGTGAATCAACATTTGTTTGTATGAATATGAGAGTGGACATTGTGATTGTGACTTGTTGAATGGATCAGGTGTTACATTTAAACAGAAAGACTTGGGTCAGGTGCCACGTTCCGGCGCATATATGAGATGGGGGGGTCACGTGTGGAACATTCAATGGTAAGTTGCTCCTGAATTGTTAATTGATATTGTAATGTTCGGTATATGTGAGCTTACCTTATTGTGAGTGCTGATATATGTTTCACTTGCTGAATAGCCGTGTGATTCAACCAGTATACTGTGATTGTGTACTTATATTGCACTTGCTCTTTCTTTGTTGAGTACAAAACATTTTAAGGAGACTACTGATAGACTCATCTAGGAGGTAAGTGATCAATCGAATTCAAGTGTGAGTCAGTTCTTTCACGCTTCCATGAATTCTCCTTTTGTTTAGTCCATGTCATTCGGACTTAGATTAGTAGTCTAGATCTTCAGTTATTTTATCTTTCGGGGTTGCACCCCTTTTTCTTTAGACTTATAAATTTGTGAGAGTTTTGGTACACTGACTTTCAGATTTTAGAGAGTATTTTGATAATCATTGTTAGACTTTTGGAGTTTATAGGAACTCTACTTTATTTTTGCATTTAAGTCTTCTCTGTATCCTTAAATGTTTAGCTTTGGGTTAGCTAATTTATAGTAATGGTTCTTCCATCGGAAGATTAATGAAGGTGTTAATCACGACGGTCTGAATCGTAAGATAAGATTACTTGCTATTACATTTATGGGAAAAAGCTCAAATATGCCATTGAACTTTCATAAAAGGCTCATTTATGCTATCAGCAAAAGTTTGGCTCATCTATGCCATCACTCTTCAAGAAAAAACTCATTCATGCCATTATTTTTTAAAGATTGTTTTGCAAAACTATTTTTGACAGGTGACCAATTATAATTCGGCCACGTTATCAATTTTGTTAATATAAAAAATCCAAAAATTTTATTCAGAATTTTGATTTTTTTATTTAAAAAATTTATGAGTGGCCAATTATAATTCGGCCACGTCATCATTTTATTTAATAAAAATATCAAAAAAAATAAGAATTCAATTTTTTTAAGAATTATGATGTTTTTATTTAAAAAATTGATGACGTGGCCGAATTATAATTGGTCACGTGTCAAAAATGATTTTGCAAAACCATCGTTAAAAAATAATGACGTGAATGAGTCTTTTCTTTAACGGTAATATCATATGAGCCAAACTTTTAACTGATGGCATAAATGAGTATTTTCAGAAAGTTCGATGACATATTTGAGTTTTTTCCCTACATTTATTTGATACATAAATTTTGTTATGGACCATTGTCAGTGATGCTTGCAGGCAAAATATATTTTTTATACCATAATTAAGTTTTTAAAATAAAATGGTTATATCAATAATATTAACATTCAAATTAGTGAGTGTATGCTTTTTTGGTAGTATAGAAGATATATATTTTATAAGAATTGTTTTCAGATGTTTTTTGTTTTTTTTTCTTTTTCTCTTGGACAATACATTTTATAATTTGTTTAAAATTGATGAAATGATTATTTCTAACCGTGCAAAACGCGACAAATCCAGTAGCATTGGTTATATGACACATAAAATAAAACTTCCTTTCAATACTTATTACAACCTTGTATGTGAACATGTCTCAAAACCACAAAAGAGCTAGTGTAACGGGTGATCAGTTAGGGCACTGAATGCAATAAGAATAACCTTTTAATTTGGATCCAAATTTCCATAAAGTGAGTTGGGGAAGAGAGAATCGAAGATGGCGGATGAAATTATGAAAATGTATCCGGAAGATGTAATGATGTATATACTTACAAGGATTCAAGTGAAATCTCTTTTACGACTCAAATGTGTCTCAAAGACATGGTTTTCTCTAATAAACTCATCAACTTTTATTCATTTTCATCTCAATCGAACCACAACTACTAAAGATGAACTAATTCTATTCAAACGATCCTTCAGAGAAGGACCCGACGAATATCGAAGTATCATGTCTTTTCTATTTGATGTTGATGAACAAATTGATCATACGGCTATTTTTCCAGATCTAGTTGTACCATATCTCACCACAACTAGTTCTTGTATGTTTCATAGGCTATTAGGTCCTTGCAATGGTTTGATTGTTTTGACTGATTCGGGATTTGTGGTTCTATTTAACCCGACAACTAGAAATTATAGGCTACTTGAAGCAGACACATACATTTGTCCATTCGGTTTCTATCAGGACAATTCGGGGGTCGGGTTTGGTTTTGACTGGATTGTCAATAATTATAAGATTGTTAGTGTTTCTGAAATTATTGGTGATCCTCCTTTCTATGATTTTCATTTTAGAAAGTGGAAAGTGGATGTTTATGATTTGATTGCTGATTCTTGGAGAGATGTAAATAATATTAATCAACAGATGCCAAAGATGCATTGGTATGCTTGTTCCGAGTTGTATTTCAAGGGAGCCGTTCATTGGATTGCAAGTGACGATGCAATATTTGTAGTTCTTTGTTTTGACATCTCTACTGAGATTTTCCGCAGTATACTGATGCCTGATGGTTGTGATTACTTCGATGGCAAGTGTTACGGAATTGTAATCTTACATGACTTCCTAACATTGGTTTGTTATCCTGATCCTGGGAATGATATTCAGCCAGGAAAAGAATCAACAGACGTCTGGTTATTGAAAGAGTACGGTATAAATAAATCATGGGTTAAGAAATATTCATTTACAGCTCATCCAATTGAATCCCCATTAATAATTTGGAGGGATCATGTCTTGTTTCTTCAAACTCAATCTGGAGTTTTGATTTCGGGTGATCTTCATACTCAACAAGTGAAGGAATATAACCATTTACAAGGTTTTCCCAGAAGTTTGAGAATTGCAATTTACAAAGAGAGCTTGACACCAATTCCAAAACGAAGCCAGCTTTGTCAACCAACATCAAACGTATAATTAACAAGATATAACGCTTTAGTTTTATAATTGAGCAAACACCTACATATATATAATTATTATTATTTCTCTATACTAATACTATTAACTATAATTACTTTTTTATTTCAATTATTCCTCAACATTTTCGCTTTGCAACTTCAATTAATCATTTTCTTTCTATTTTGTTTAACTTGATACCACTTCATGTTTACCCTTAAATTTTGTACAACTGAATTTTGTGTTATGACCTGTATTAAGGTTAGTCAAAGTATACAAAAATAGAAAGAAGATGAAATAGAAAGAAAAATATTTTTAATCCGAGTCTACAAAAATTATTGTGTCTCCTTAAGAAATTTAATTCTCTCATTGTACTCGAGATTCCACATTAATTTCTCTCAAGATAAAACGGATTAACCTGTTAAAGAAGTAATAGTACATCAAACTTCAATAAATTCAGTGAACGTAAGAACAATAATTGCCACACACAGACCCAGTCGAACGACACTTTTTGTTTATGAGAGAAAATGTATGTAGAGAAGTAAAAATTTTCAGTGTTTGAAAAACGAAAAATGACTTCCTTTTTATAGTCATTTTGAGCAAGAAATGTGTATGTTCTAACACATCTGTTCAGGTCCATTTTTTTGTAGAAGGTTGTGTCTTTTTGGAAAGATAGAAAGTTGAAGCCTAGGCCGAGCGAGCAACGACGACGCAAGGAAGCATCTTCTTCTTAACCCTTTAAGAAGAATAGGATTTGTTTCCTAATATAAGGACAACAATTTTCTTTCTTTTAACGATATGGGAGAAATGACTTTTCATTTGAACTTTGCAAATGACTTTTCATTTTCCCTCCAAATTGGCTCCCTCACTTTTCCATTTTTCTCTTCTCTTTTCCCATTCACATTTTGCTAAACCCAACAATTTGTCAACACGGTTCAAAGATACACAGATTAGGATGACCAAATGATAATAATCTTAACATTAAATTTTTGGATAATAACAATGGAACAAAAGAAAGTAGAATAATGACCACAGTAAATGAATAATTGCTTATGTCGTGTTTGATTTCATGCATTAAAAATAAGATATATTACATAATTTCTAAAAAAAAAAAATTTGTCTATAGTTTATATCCTAATTTTATTTAACTAAGAGAAGACGTTGTGGTGCATAAAAAAATAACTTAACTAATTCAATTCAATTCAATTTTTCAAATTTAAAGAGAAAAGCATTTTAAAGGAGTCACCACTTTATTTTAGTAAAAACTAGGAAAACAATTATATAATGTCTACGAAATCAATAGATTCTACGTAAGAGTTCAAGTTAATCCAAAGGGAAGGAGTTAGACATCCTTCAAAAATCATAATTGTTGGTCTCAACTGAATTCATTTTTTCAAAATTGAGAAAGAAATAAAACAATATATAAGTAAAACAAACATGAGATATACACCAGTAATAAAACAAAACAGTAATATAAAAAATGGCATAAGATTTGTCTAAAATTGATAATATACACAATAATGAATAAAAATTATAATTTGAATTTCATCCAATTAGCTTCAATGGGAAATGATTTTGGGGGTAAGTGTAAAGGCACTTAATAAAAGTATTTGTAATGAATAAATATTAACTAAAACAAACGAAAGAAATTTATGACTAAATAAGTAAATAAAACATGTCTTATATACATGGCAGACCTTGCAAATTAACCAACGGTATTTTTTTTATCTGTTGATCATAACTTAAAATATGTATAAACTTAAACTAAATATTCATCTTTTAAAATGGAGAGGCCTCTAAAATTGATGAAATAACTTTTTCATTGACCCATTTTCAAAATTGTATTAATAATTTAACAAAATAATTAAAATAATAAATTATCTAAAATGTGACTAATTAAACCTTAAAGTGGTTTTGCAAATATTTTCCACTAAGCACGTGAATACTTATCATCACACAAAAATTGCAAGAGTAACAAAAGATAGTGTCATCAAATTTACAGCTCAACAATAATAACATATTAAGATAATAAAGTTAGAAGCAACATCGACCAATTATTAACCGTAGGAAGCAACAAGCAATATTTATTTATTACAGTGATAAAAACTAATAATAATAAAAAGATAAACTAATAACAACCAAACAACAGTGACTTAATTAAAAAACAAAGGGTCATTACAAGATATGACTACTAGAAGGGCAACTAGAAGGAATGAGGGTGGCAATGTTGATCAAGGAGCTCCTCCTATTGACCCGTTGTCTGAGAAAATGTAACAATTTGGGCAGTTTAAGTCAACTTTTCAAGTGTTAGCTCAAGCCGTGACAACCCAAGTCAGTAGAGAGTTGGTAGTCCCCATGAATGTGATGCTTCAATATTGTGTATCTTTGATATTTCGTGATCAACGATACTAATCTACAATTTGAGTGTCTACGAATCGAAGCTAGCAAAATCCAACCAAGGGTTGGGGTCGTGTTTGAAGGGAGTGGTTGTGAAAGTAGTATCTACTTAGAACTCTGTTCTAAATAGTAATAGTTCAGGAGATTTTCAAATATTGAAACAAAATAAGCTTAATTTGTGATACCAAAGTGCCAAATATCAAGAATGAGTTTTTGTAACAAGTAGTAAAACAACAAAAACAAATGAGAAATCAAGCATAGGAGAGAGGTTTTGGGGTGTGACTGCAATATATGTTGACGCAAACTAATGGGTACATGCTTTTGATAGTAAAATTTTCAAGGGAATGGTGACTAGGCTAAGCTTTAGGTGAAAGGAAATTCCCTCTCGGGCAACTTATGCCATATCAAATGGATTCATCTCGGACACCCACCCGTCTAAAGTAACCAGCCTACGCCTTACCCACACCTTACCCACACCCTAACCATTAATAAAGGGTGCTTGGATATGGGACTTTTATTCACGACTTTTCTTTTCTTTTTCTTTTTCTTTTTCTCTTTTCTTTTTATTCTTTTTTGGTATGGCGGACTTTCATTTCTCTGCAATACCATGGGTTTGCTAGACTTCTTCTTTCACTTCTTGACTTCTTCTTTCCCTTCTCACCACACCCTCGACTCAGGTTTTTGGCCTATTTTGGCTATTTACTTATATCACATCTCAAAAATAATTATAGGTAGTGGATAACGTAAGTTTTAAGTTTCATCAAGGTTTTTCCAAGGAAGAGGTAAGGCTCAAAGGGTGTTCAAAATACTTTCATATAGTCATGGGTAAGCCATAAAAGAGGTATATGTCAAAGTTGGCTTACACCCTTAAAAATTGCCTAAGATCATTTCAAGAGGATACCTTTCTAAATTAATCAGACTAACAGGGCAAATTCTAGGTTTATTCATGCAAAGTTCAAGGTAAGATCATCACACAAGACAATGTCACTTAAGTCAAACAAGAAAAAACACTTTTGCTAGTGTGCAATGGTCATTACCAAAGAGTGAGTTCGATAATTGACTAATCACAACGAGATGCAAAGAGTTCACATATTGCCTATGTAACTTCATCCGTTAACGTTGTAGCCACACATTCATGTTTGTTTGATTGAATGCACTTTTCAAGTCATCAGTGTTGATAGAAATTGAGACTTAAATTTGTACAAGAACAACCACTTTCAACACAAGAGGTGGCAAAATTTTGAAAAGTAAAATTTTTTCCGCAGGATCAAAATTATTATGAAAATAGGACCCAAAAGATATTCATCAGCTCAAACATTTGCGAAAGCAATTTTAAAAGTCAATATATAAACATTCAACCCAAATATATATTAAAAAACATAATTATTGAACACAACAAAATCAAAACTAGGTGATCCTCGCCATACCACAAAGAAAACCATTTGTCCTCAAATGAAAATAATGACAATATTCAAGATTTTGAGCAATATAAACAAAAAGGAACAAGTGAAAATGAGATAATGTTCATGAAGCTTCTTCACCCGTCGGGGTATGAGCGCTCAAAGTGTCTTCCCGAAACAAGACAACTTTTCCGAAAAGTGTTGCTACTCCGAGTTTCACCACTATTTTCAGCTACCCTCGCCTCAGTAGCGATATTAGCTTTAATTATCCTGTCTATATCATGACCTGCCGTAAAGGCATATATGACATTAACGAACCCTCGTGCCCATGAGGGCACATAAGGGTCGATAGGAATTCGTTGTTTAGCCATGGCTTCTTTGGTGTAGTTTCTGTCTGGGTAGCTCTGCTCTTTTTTCCTCATCTCTAAACTCTCATGCTCTAATGTGCCTAGGTGGATCATTTCTCCATGCGACTTTTGGTCTAGCCATTTACAAATACTTCGATGAAAAGTTATACTGTAATTTAGAAAGAGGGCTAGGGAGGTTCTAACTTTAGAGTCACTTCACCAAACTAATTTTAACTAGTTAATTCTGTTAGGGTCTTCACTAAAGAAATGTATAGATGATGGTGCAGACAAAAGAAGGAGAATAAATCTTTCGGCGAATTGACTAGAGCAATATGTAATTTGATTTGACCGTCAAAAGTTACAAATCAGCCAACACATAAGGTATTCAATTAAAGGCAAAATATTGACGTTAGGCAAACTGTCGAGCAGTTCGACGAGCTGCACTCAAATCACCAAAGGCTCCAACATGTCGATTTTCATTCCATTCTATCAAATTTGACCCCGCCAACCCCCTATAATGTGACTCTATCCTTTTCAACATCAATTTTTAACAAAGAAACAGAGCAATTCTGCCATCCCAACACATAACTGTTTAGCTCAAAATACAATAGAATGAAATTTTACCAACTAAGCACAAACTATTGAGTAATAATCAACAGTAAATGCCATCCCATCAACCTAGAGACTTTAAATTTTTTTGGGCACTATTAATCATTACCTCAATGAGTAAAAATTTCAATAAAATAACTCCAGAGTTCGATTCCTAACCTTTGGTGTTGAATTAAACTTTAATGGTGTGGTAGGCAGCAATGCAATCCAAATTCAAGCACAATTCGACATGTAAAATACTATAGAGTGCAATAAATAAAATAACTAGAGTTCAAATTATTTTTCAGCTGTAAGGGACCAATAACCACTGGATTTACACTTTTAGCGATTTAAATTTCTTTTGCTAATGACCCATTTTCTTGTAGTGTAATAATATCAATATCATCGTTACTTGAATAACATGTCAGTACACAATGGTCAACATAATATTCATAAGTTGAAGGATTACAGTCTAAAATGATAAAACGATCATAATGTAGTCCAAACCATATAAAATATTATCTAGAGTTACTCTTACAACATTAAGATTAAAAACAAATCAAAACCACATCTGAAAGAACAAACACAAATATTAAGTTTCAGCGAATCTCGATGTATATAGGATGTCAAGCAGCATCAAAGAACGACCACCATGCAAGACTACTTTGCAAGTGCCTAGCCCTTTAACTTCTAATTTTGCATTATTTCCTACGTACATCCACCATGATTAAGCTAAAACTCGACGAAACTTCACAAACACTTCTCTCTATCGCCTCACCTGGTCGGTGGACTCTGATTCTAAAATCCATATAAGAGAAGATTCAATCAGTAAAGAAGTGCTAGAAACATATGCTACGCTTTGAGATGCAGTTATAAATGCTACCATTTTCAGCATAGTTAATTCACAAGAAAAATGCCCCAACATTTGGCAATTCTAGAACCTCCTTTTCCTCTTATATCTTTCTTGAAAAACCGTTTTCCTTTCTTTGAATTTTTCTTTTTCTTTTTCTTAGACGGTCCTTCTCCAAAATATTTTTCTTTTCCAATTTTTCTTGCGCTTGAAGTTTGTAGAGTTTGTACCACTTGACTCTGCCACAAAGGCATTAGAAGAAGCTTTAGTAGCACCAAGGTGCTTATCTTCAAGTTCAACATGGCGTGCAACATTATAAAAAGTTTTGATGCTATCATTATGGGTCAAGTTAACCATCAAATGTTCCCAATTATTGGGAAGACACCGAATCATTGCATGAACTTGTTACTCAACTGAAAGAAAATGGCCAACACAACTATCATATTTGATATCACCCTAAGGTGTTAATTGATATTCTGATCATGACACTTTTTGTAAGTGTCAAATTTGATAATCAACTGACGCAGCTGGGTTACAGACGAACCCCCATAGGTTTCTCGAAGATGTATAACATGAGAAATTGAGAATTTCTCACATTCATGTATGAGGGCATCAACTACAAAATTAACTATTATTCACCTGCAGTGAAATTAACTTTTTCCCAAGCTTTGTAAGCATCAAGATCCCTTATGTATTATGCATTATTATCCTCTTGTGGTTCACTCAAAACATGGTTTATACCTTCCAGAAAATTTTTCTCTCCTAGTACATACCATACTTTACGACTCCAGATGTCGTAATTTTCACCGTTACATTTTTTTACCTTTGTTTAAGTCAACAATGATACTTTTTAATTCCATGTCTGTAATGAGATATAATTAGACAAGATTTTTTAATCAATTATGCATGTGACATACACATATAAGCAAATCAATTCTCATAAAGGTTTCATATTTAAATGTAAAATTGAAAAGACACATAAGCATCCATTTATCATCTACAAATTAAATATTTAACTTCCTAATGTGTACACAAATTTATTTTAGACTATGATCTCAAATATCTGCACGTTTAATAATCAAATACCATATGACATTGTGCAATAGAATAATAATCCACTTATCCAAAGAAGAAGAGGATACAACTCAAATATTCTTATTTAACGAACAATCAAAGATGTTCACTACAAAGTTTTATACAGAAAAACAAAAACAAAATACCAAAAAGATAGTATGTTGTGAAGTTCTACCCAATAAACTCCTATTTTTACTATGTACGCCCATAATTTTTCATTATCCCCCAATTTCGATATCAATTTCATTCAGTTCGTTCTTCCAGTATTCTGACAAGGAACGATATAAAACATCATATCCTTCCCTCTCTATAAGTAAAATATAACTTTCATTAAGCTTTTAAAATAAAGGTTTTGAGGAAGTCTATTAAACATTCAACATGATCCATCTTCAAAGACTTAAACCTTCTTAGATCTTTTTATCTTTTCCTTTTGAATGATCCTTTCATTCCTTAACAGATTGTGTCGCTCCTTTGGGACACCAATCTGTACGATTTCTCACCCTCGAAAACATGTCTTACAGAGGGTTGATCTTATACCTCGTCCTTTGCTCGACTTTGAGAACTCCCACTTGGAATAGTTTAAGTACATTCACATTCACTCATATCTAAAATGGAAACAAAATGGAAACATGGTTAAAACTATTTAATGCGATAACATATTTGACAAATTTCTCATAAAAGACAAGCAACTATATAAGGAATATAAGGACTAAAAAAAATAAAAATGACCAATAAGATCTGAAAAGATATTCTTTTTCCAATCCTAAATAGAACACAAATGTCATTCCAAAAAAAATCTAAATAAAAGTTTTTGGTTTGTTTTAGTCCAACTTAAAAATTAACATCTCGCTCATTTTAAGTATGTTTTTCTATTATAATATATTTTCTGAAAGTTATAAATAAGAAATTCATAATTTATACACCCATATTCCAAATCACTACAAACAGAAGCATAATTTCTGGAAAAGCAGTAAAAAAGCAACCAACTTTCAAAAGTTCATATCTCACTTTATTTGAATTAATTTTTTATTATATTATATGTTTGGAAAGATAAAAAGGAGAAGATCATGAAAACATAAGTTTCAACCAAAACAATTAATATTTGGATTGCTACAAACATAAGCAATTTTTCAAAAAACAAATCAAAATTTCTTTGTTAGTATGAAAAAAGAATCTGATCTACAATATGAGTCAGAATCAAAGGATTTTGAATCCTATATACCACAAGATCAATCTACATTCAAACATCCTAAAAATTCTTAACCTCTACCGATTTTTCTATTCAATGTTTTCTTTTTTTAAGAAAATTCTTTTCAACTAACATAGTGAATACACAAGGAAGCAACTCATAATTACAAAATTAACGATGGCTCTGATACCAATGAAGAAATTTTCAATTGAAAACAACAAAAAGATGTGTACCATGTAACTTGTAGCGGAAATATTTGTTGTTGATTTTTATTTTTTTAAAAATTGCTTTGAATCACTCTTTGAATCTCAAAGAAACAAAGATCGATATTTCTTCACAAACTAAAATTGTTCTTTGAGTATTGATTGATTTATCTAAGAAACTCACTTCTCTATTTTTTAACTGATCGCTAGTTTTTTCTCTTTCTCTGTTTCTCACATTTTCCTCTCCACCTTTTTCTCATTCCACATTTGAAAGTTACTTTAACTAGTATTCTTCTAAGGGGAGGTTGAACAGTTACGTTGTACTTGTTCATCAATATCCTTTCAAAACGAATTATCGATATAGGTAAGTAATTGATTGGATAGGACATGAAATAGATTGAGTCGAGTAGGTCCACATGGGCGACCCACAATCCAAAATATACCATTGAGTCACAAGACTCTTTGAACTTCGGACAACACACCATGACCAAACAATTTTTGGAAAAAAATGATTCTTGACCAAAGTAATGAGTATCGGCTGAAACAAAAGGATTTGACATATTTTTTAACATAAAATTAGCCGATCTTCAAAAACACGACATGGGAGAAGGAACTTTCTAGAAATTTGCAGCGAAAAATTTAGATTTTGAGGAGCGAAGGTCAAAACTTTTTCAAAAATGCCGATACAGTTCAAATGACTCTTCTATCTATAGAGTGAGAAAGAGAGACTTTTGATGACATCACAAGAAGAAAAATATTATAGAAAATCCAAGGCTACTTAGGACAATCTAGGTAGAGTAAATGAGGGTAGAATAGGAAGTTCAAAAATTTAGGGGTCTTAGGGTATAAATTTTGAATTGACAAACAAATACGAGAGAGACACGTGGTACGACCTGTGTTGATATTAGGCATGTGTTTTGGAATGTTGGCGCAAACATGGATGCTGGTGTGTCTCTTACATTGAATGCGGAGTGTAAGAGAGGGATGTGGAAAATGAATTCTTCTTGAGCCATTGTTGGGTGAATTATAGTTGGGCTGACCACTTGTTTTGGTCCTTTTCTTTTCTTCTTTTAATATTTTTGGGCTTCTAACTTAATAACCAATTATATATATTATAAGATCAGAATTAAAAAACAATTAAATAAAAATATTAATATTATGATTTTCACTTATATAAAATATAGATACAAAAAATATGAAATTATAATTAATTAAATAGGTATATAACGAATAAGGCGTCAACCAATTCATTATTTAAGAAAAAGAAGTGCAAAAAGTTAGAACTGTAATTTCGATAATAAAACATATAGTTTAATTAGTAATTATAGAAATATGACAACGATAAAAATAATAGTGGCGTTAAATAGTTGTAGTAGTAAAAAGTAATTGCAGAAAAGTATAATTTGATATCTTATTAATTTAGAAGCTCAAAAACAAAAATTGAATGAAAGGAGGGTCAAAATGGGTGTCAACAACTTGTCCCTCTTTGACCAGAGAGGATGTAAGAGTTTAAGGGTAAAGAGCTTGACGAAGTAGCATATTTTGTCCCGACCATCAAATACGACATTGGAGGCAAGATGCAAGCATACAAAGTTTACCCATTTTTGAATTATGTTATAACTGGGTATGCTAAATGAGGAGAGTATTTGATAGTGAAGTTCGAGGGAGACCCTTAACCTCTATTGATGAGTTTAAATCTCTAACAAATTGCTCCAGTTCACTACTTCGAAATAGTTTCACGTTGTGCTAAAGCCCTGCATAAATCAAAATGTTATGCGGAATTCGAGATAATACGAGAAAATATAAACGCGAAAAACAAGACAACAGATTTACGTGGTTCACCAATAAATTGGCTACGTCCACGGGAAGAGGGAGAGCAGTTTTATTAAGGAGAGGCAAGAACAGAATTACAGAATAGGGTTTGCCATAGCGTCTATATATAGTGCTAAGCTACGCCCTAACAGGCTTGGGCCCAACATACAGAATTAACAGATAATTAAGGGCCCAATACAATAACATTGTATACCGTCGGGCCGGGGGCGTCTCCGCCCCCCCGGACCCCAGGCCAGGGGGCGCGTCGCCCCCCTGGACCCCCCGACTCGCTGACCGGGCAGCGAGACCCCCGTCCTTTCTGTTTGTAACGGGTCCGATTCAAGGCATTCAACACAAAATGGACAAGAAAAATACTATGCAATATTAAACATAAACAAGGTGCAATAAATACATGGAAATAATACCCCTCTTGGAGTAGGTTTATGAAAATGCGGTTCTGCAAGTCGAGAAGATTTAATAAGATAAAATCTTACAAAGTTTATTAGAAAAATAGTTTGAGGCTGATGATTCATGAAAGTGGTGCTTTTCAATGATGATGAATGAAAATGAGGCCTAAACCGAATACTTTATGGATATGAGGCTTTCAATCGAATGATATAATAATGAGTCTTTATAAGTCTGAAATTTTTTGAAAAGGAAGTTTTTTGAAAGCAGTGCATTGAGGTTAAGCATTTGTGCAATGCATTACTATGTTCAAAATCATTTTTAAAGTCAACTAAAACAATTATGTAATGATTTTTTAAAGTTATTAGAGAGAAAATGAAAGCCATGTAGAATCGCTTTAAAAATTTGAAAGCATTTGTGTAGTGCATTCGAAATCATTTATGTAAAACATCAGAAAACACTATGGCGCATTTGAAAATATATTGAGGCACTTGTGCAGTCTGTTTGAAAATAATTAAAAGCATTTGTGTACTGCATTTTAAAAATATTTATGCAGAGTGCATATTTTTCAAAATATTTGTGCATCAATATATTTTAAACTTTTGTCAAGCTTAACTTATAATTTTTGAACAATACATTTATAAGTAAGTAATTCAATCCAACTTGACAAGCAGACATTTCGAGGCTGTAGTAGTTATTGATTTCTAAGCTTCTGTTGATACTGACAAGCCTGCACTCAAAGAAAAATTATAAGTTTTGGCGGTGGTTGATTTGTGTCGACTTTGGAGGTCTGACTCTTCATACTTATTTCTTCAAGCTTTGCTTGGACCTGTAACCTTTATCTATTCTAAATCTTGGTTAATCTAACAAGAAAATATTTGATCTAATAATGTGTTTGAAAAATAAAATAAAAATTTCTACGTATATATAACAATTCTGTCAACTTTAGATTGTGCCATGTCGTGAAACGAAGAAAATGTCCTTAATGTGCAATCATTCTTTGATGGATGATCTGATTGATCATATGCTTTTCAAATCTCTTGATATCTTCTTTTAGTGACTTCCTTAAAAACTATCCCAGAGACATATATCTTGTCTTCCGAACTTTCTACAGGCTGCCTACTGTTCTATCAAGGGCACCAAGCCAAAAATGATCTAAGGATACATTTAAAATTGAAATAAAGGGGCCAAACCCTACTCGGGTTTTCTACCTATCCAAATGAAAATCAGGTCATATGCATTTCATTACATAAGAAGCAAATGGACAATTGATAATTTTCTAATAAAGTGACCAAAGTCAATATAGGCCAGCTATGTATCCACCAAGGGTATCAGACTAAGAGTAGTTCATATTACATAGAAACCTAATTTTGCAACGTATGCCGCTATGGGTATAAGGTGAGAACGTAATTTTAGATACATGACAAAATGATTGCATGAAAATCAAAATAGGAACTTCTAGATGTAGTATATCTTAATTGCATCGACATTGATGGATTTCAGCCACATCTAACCATTCATTTATGCTGGTCTCAAAGATCCTCCACACAATACTAGATGAACCATGTAAGGTCCTTTACAGTTAGGTGCAAATTTTCCCTTGGCTTCATAGTGGCGCAGGAATATTCGCTTAACACCAATTGTCCTGGTCCAAACTACCACAATCTTACTTTTTTGTTTAAAGCTTTGGCCATCTTGTGTTGACAAAGTTTCCCATGACAAACTAGATTCATTCTCTATTCATTAATGAGCATCAAATATTCATACTGATACTGTGTCCATTTGGCATCACTTAGCTCAATTTCTTGGATAATCTTAGAGATGGTATCTCAACTTCCATTTGTAACACTACTTTCATTCCATTAACCAAAAGATAAGGTGTTGCCCATGTCTAATTCATCATGTGGTGCAATAGCCGAGAAGGTCAAATGGAAAATTATCATGCCAATATTATAGTTATCAATTATCTTTTTTAATATCCTCTTGATATCTTTGTTGAATGCCTCAAATTCTCTATTCATTTGAGGTTGATAAGGAGTGGACTTGTAGTGAAATTTTTTGAACTTCTCACATATCTTATGCATCAAGCCACTATATAGATTAACTCTACTATTTGTAATTATTTTATTGACTTATGGATTTCAAATCTACAAATAATGCTATTGTGGATGAAGTTTTCACCACTTTCTTTGTCACAACTTTCTTTGTCACAGACTTGTGTGAAGATTCTTCTACCCATTTTGTGATGCAATCAATGTCTACCAGAATGAACCTGTGTCCGTTTGAGGTGGCTGGCTCAATAGGTCAAATGGTATCCATGACCCAAGCTGCAAGCAACAGAGAAACACTCATCACATTTATCTCACATTGTGGAACCAGAATCAAATCAAAATGAATCAGACATCGACGAACTTTCTCACATAATGAATGGATTCAATTTCCATGGTTATCCAAAAATACGAAGGTCACATAATCTTCTTCACCAAAGTAAAATAATTCATGTGTGGTCCACATGTACCCCACATAGTTCTTTCATCAACTTGCCCACCTCTTGAAAGTTAACACACTTTGATAATCCCGAATCACGATCCTCCTATAAAAGATTTCTCCACATGGGAAAAAAATGATTTGTGAGTCTCGAAAGTGTCCACTTCTGAAAATTTTTTATACCTTACAAATAGTGTCCTTACCCAAGATACCTTTTTATTTCGTTGTACCAAGGTACTCCATCTGGTTCTTCATCAACATGGAAACACAAGCTGGTTGATAATGCAACTTGTGCTTGATTGGATTTATACAATTCATATCTAGATGTTGAATCATAGAAAGTAGGGTTGCCATATCGCCTTCAAACTCATATTAAGCTCGAGGAATACACTTGAATTCTATCTTGAAAAATTTATTGAACAATTATTCCATGCATAGCAAATATGGGATTATCTTCACATTCTTGGTGTTCCATTTTTCTTGTACTAGATGAATTAACAAGTCTGAATCACCTATAATCAACCATGGTTGTATGTCCATATCAACAACCATACCAAGTAAAGTACACAATTTTCCTGGTGCATAAGAATCTAAACTTTTTTAAGCTTGGATAATGTTTCCTCAGTCTGAAATGGGCACTTCTTTATAGCACCAACTCCTTTGGAGTTTGTAGCACCATAAATAAACATTCTCCACCGTGGATATTTTACTAAAATATACTCTCCAATAAACAAAACCTCTTCATCAGGGAAATAAGTTTTTAGAGGTTTGTACTCTGCGCCCATGGGGTTTTCAGTGAGAGGATCAACTAGTGCTTGTTCCTCGATATCCTTTTGAGTGACAAAAGCACTTTCAAATTCTCGTATCAAATTTTGTCACTTCTCCAGCCTCCCAGTAGGCATAGGCTGTACTTGAGCGATCATTCCTTGAGTTGAGAAAAGTTTTATATGCACATAAGTAATTTATTAAGTTTTGTGGAACCCAAGTCAAAGCATAACAAGTGTTCTTCAATAAAGTACACCGAGATTCAATAGGACTCAACTTCTTGCTGATGGTTTTTATTA
>NC_028637.1:57358866-57370647 GCF_001406875.1 Solanum pennellii
TATATATATATATTCTTTCTAGTTTGATCATCTTCTCCCAATACACATTTAAATGCATTGTCAAACAAAAAAAAAATACAACAACAATGGTTTTCCTGGATCTGGGTAAACTAAGACTGGTGGACTAGATAAATACTCATTGACTTTGTCAAAAGATTTCTGACAATCCTTTGTCCATTTGGTAGCAACATCTCTCAATAACTTGAAAAGTGACTTAAAAATTTCAGTTGATTGTTCAATAAATCGACTAATATAGTTGAGAGCCCAAGAACATTACATTCTTAGACTCGTTGGAGCTAGAAAGCCTTGAATAGACCCTTTCTTTGAAGAATTTGATTCTATCATTTTCCGCTCACAGCGGAATCCAACCACTTTATGGCAGGGCAATCAAATGCACACTTTATAAGATATAATTTCAGATTATATAACCTCAAAATGTCAAAGAACTTCTTCAAGTCTGTTATATAATTTGAGCTCTTCCGTGACTTGATAATTACATCATCCATATAGATTTCAATTTCCTTACGGATCATGTCATGAATATCGTATTCATAGATCTCACATATGTTGACCTTATATTCTTGATTCCAAAAGGCATTACCGAATAATAATATACCACTAAGGCGTGATGAATGTTGTTTTCTGCACGTCTTCTTCATCTATTAAAATTTGATGATATCCTGCAAAGCAATCAACACATGACTGCAACTCATGCTTTGCACAATAATCAATTATTATATGAATATATTGGAGAAGTAAATCATCCTCCGGGTTGGCCTTGTTAAGATCTTGATAATGTATGCATAATCTGACTTTACTATATTTATTTGGTTCGGGTACTGTGTTGTACAATCATGTGGTATACTTGGTGAATCAGATGACGTTGGCATCAAATTACTTGGAGACTTCTTAATTAACTTTTACCCTCAAATTAAGCTCGATCTTTCTCGGCTTCTCCTTTACTGGGGAGAGAGGGATCAATAGGAAATATATTTCAAATATTGTCCGTGCTTACACCCAACATATCATCATAAGACGTTGCGACACACCCATATAATGTATCAAAAGATCAATAAGTTCTTTTCTTTAGGATGGAGTTAAATGGACACTAATTATTGTTTGCCTTACTAATTCTGAATCTCCCAAATTAATCGTCTATGTTTCACTCAAATTTGGCTTTTTTGCATTCTCAAAATTTTCAAAATCTCTTGTCAATTCTTCATCATGCACATCTTTTTCATGTTTGGTGAAGTTTTGTTCACTATTCGGGATTTTTCTGCTTGTTTCATTACATTTCATACTCTCAACATTGACAAATTTATTAGTTTTCTTGCTGAAAGAGAAAATAAAACATGAATTTGAATTAATAATAAAGGACAAAATTTTAAATTTAAAGCAATATATTAACATAATTTATATTTGGCAATTCAACTTTCAAAAGGTGGAGGCAAAACAAATCTAATTCATAAACACGATGCAGGCCTTAATTTAAATCATGTTTTTTTAATATTCTAATATAATAATCTAATAAGAATCCCATAGAATAGCGGATGAGTTACAAGTCAATTTGTTCAAAGCATAACATCCCATTGTGTCGGGGTCTCGGTGCGATCCTCCAAAATCATATTGTATTCCTCTTCTTAAATAAACATGTTTTAATTCATTCCGTGAGGTTTACTTCAACAACTTCTTCTAATCCTTGTGCAACAAACTCCTCGGAAAATGACTGATTCAAGGGCGAGATTGGTTGTGGTAAGGGAATGTCACTTTTCCTTTTAAGATTAGCCAATGAGACTTCTTCAGGAGTAGGCTCGTAATCAAATACCAAAGGTGTATTTCTTACTAGGTAATTAAATTGGTTCCAGCATTCCATCCAATTTCACTCAAAGACCTTGACCAGGGATACAACTATTCTTCAACATTTCCCAAGCCACCATCATAAGGGTATGTGGTAAATTTATCATTTTAACTTGAGTAGCACACATAATTTTCCTAATATGTAATACGAACCCATACAACTCTGCCACACTTTCAATATCAGGGACTGAATCGTCACGATATATCAGGTTGTTACCTTCTCCATGAATAGAAATTTCCTGATGGTTCTAAATAAATTTCAAAGTCCGCTACAGAGTAGAAAGGACCGCACCATCCATATGAATTCATGTCCTTCCAAGTAATAAACTGTAACTAGAAGATATGTCCAACACATGGAATTCCACAACTCTAATTTTCAATAGCAGATCAATTTGTTTGATGAATCCCCTTTGTGTACCGTCAAATCTCTAAATTTTACACGACTTGCACGAATATTTCCAATGTCAATTCCAAAAGATCGAAGAGTAGAGAAAGGACATATGTTAACAACGAAACCATTGTTAATCAAAACTATGGAAATAATCCTATCCCTACACCTAACAATGATGTTCAATGCTTTGTTATATCCTAGGCCTTAAGGTAGCAGTGAATTTTGTGGAAAGAAATTTTCTAAGCAATGGTGAACTTGTCCTACCATGGATAAAAAATTGTTACTAGTGGTCTCGTCTAGAACATAAGCTTCACTTACAACTTTCACCAAAACACTCCTATGAGTTGCATTTTTCATAAGTAAGGACATTAAGGAAATTTTAGAAGGACTTTTTTTTCCAAATATTCAACAACAAAATATTCCTTATTTGGAATCTTCTTCCTGAAATCCTCCACTTCATCCTCCTTCGCAACTCTTTTTTGATTGTTTTCCTTGTTTGATCCTCCCTGCACAACTTCTTCTAAGGCATAACAATGCCTAGATCTTGTTATTTTTATCGAAACAGTTTCTACAATTAACTTTCCTTTTCCTTTGTCCCTTGCATAAGTTAATAATCCCAAGGAATTTCTTTGATGTCAAAAGGAGATGATTGATCAACCAGGCCATAATCTTAGGCTTTGGAACAAAACTTCAACTGCAACTGGTGCTCATGTTTGCAGTGATTATGGCGAAATAAAGGCCGATGTTTCAAAATTCACTTTTTTAGAGGCACTATAGTCCCTTCAAATTGCTATCTTCATCAACAATGATCGTGTTCACATTAACACTTCTATGGTTTTGCAGCTGGTTGTAGTTTACATTAGGGGAAACAACATTTAGTTGAATGATTCCTTCTTCGATAAATACCTCAAAATTGTATTTTAGAATAATGCAATTTTAGGTATCATATCCAGCAACTCAAGAGTGACATTCACAGTACTTGGTCTCATCATACTATCCCGAAAGTGGATTAGGAATTTTTCCATGAATTGGTTGGATGAATTCTCAAATGTTCTTTTAGTTGGGCTAAAGGTTCGGCTAGAGGTGTATAAGTTTTTGTTTGTTTCATTTCAATGTTTGGGTGAGTTCTAGGTGCATTTGATGGATGATTTTGTGGTTCATAGTGGGATACAAATTGATATGGGGGTTGGTATCGTGACGAATTTTGATAGAAAGGCACTCTGGGGGGATAATATGTTGGTTGAGCAGTTTAACTAGGTAAGGGGTGGGTGAAGGTTGGTCAAAAGGGTTGAGGAATTTGGTTATAACGACTATAATAGGACGGCTCGAATAATAAATATTGGTAAGTTCACATTTGGTTTGGCTTAAGTTCCTGTATGGTCATGATATGAGATACCTCGTCCTTTTTCTTCTTAAGGGATCTTGTAATTGAATCAAACTGAAATGCCTTACATTTTGCTTGCAAGGTTGCCAAATTAGTGATTCTCCTAATTTTTATACCCTCTTCAATGAATTCATCCATCCCGACAACCTCAAAGAAATTTTGTATTGCCGTACTTACTATTCTTCATAGTATATTGCATCTTTTTAGAATTGTATAAAAAGAGAGCATCTCTCTTTCAACCATTAGAGGTTGAACTTTTGCAGCATCTGATCTCCACCGCATCACATACTTCATGAATGACTCTCTTGACTTCTTTTCCAACTTCATCAAGTAGAACCTCTACGGCATAGCCTCATTGTTAAAGTTGATCCTATCCATGAATTCTTACGCCATCATACCCTAACTATGCAATTTTAGTGGGTTCGGACTTATGTACCAATCAAGTGTTTCTCCTGTCAACTCCTTATAAAAAAGTCACTCTAAATCTTTTCCCACTCCAACTAACTTGTCACAATATGACCTTAAATGATCATGAGGATTTCCCTTCATTTCAAATACATCAAATTTTTGTACATCATACCACATAGGCAACTCAACATTGGGATGAACATATAAATCCTTATATTCAGAACCTTTACCCCCTTTATGGACCTGGATACTTTTAAAATTCCTTCAAATGATGAATCTCCCTTGCTATATTTTCATATGTCTTCTTACATTGCTTCTTTCTCCATCTCTTTATATGACCATCTTTGATGAAAAGGGGTTTTCAATTGATGGTGTAGTGGACAAGCATCTTGCAGTGTGGGACACTATCTGGTTCCACAGGTTTTAAGTCTTCACTAGGCCCCGTGACCCATACATTCATACATGGTCCCTGGAGTTTTATGCAGCTTACAGTGACTTGGTACCCTAGGGAAAGAAGAAGGCCAATCCCTTCAGATCGGTGGAGTCTGTGGTGGTCCAAGAATGGAGAGTGAGATACATCAATGATATCACCTATGTGTTTGAGAGGGCTACATGCATTTCGCACGAGTACCAAAGTATGATCAAAACATAGAATATGAATGATCTTAAGTGTTGGCTAGCAAAACTTATTTCTGACACCACCCCAAGGTGGATTGAGGTTGGTGTGCCTATCGAGAAATAAGATTTACACATATCAGATCGGTACTAGTTTGGAATCATTAATAACTGACTCATGCCTTCAAAGAACGAATCCATTCTCTACCACCCGAATGGACCCTTTCAAGTATCTTGAACCTGGTTGATTATCGAGCAAGAGACGGCCATGAAGGCAAAATACCGCCATCGTCCCTTTAATTTTTTATACTCATCATAGTGTAGTTGGGCTGGAGTTCGTCTGGACGCAAAAAAGGGATATTGAGGTTACATTCACCCACATCTTACACTGACATCTGATGCATAAAAGTTGAGTACACACGGGATAAGGCCTATAAGAGGAGAGCAGTTTCAGTGGATACATCACAGGAGTATATTAATTCATTACCTACAAAGACATCCTTACCTACTCCGTCTTTCAAGTACGTATATCTCTACTCCTTCTCAGACCCTATGTTTTTCCAATTCTCCCCCGCCCCCTAGAGCTTCTGCTGGTACCACTTCCTCGAAGACTCCGATCACTCAAACCATGCTCCTCAAGATAGGAAATCTAGCCCATTCTATCGATGTGAGAGCTTCCTGTCTAGAGGCAGAGATGACATGAATAATAAGAGAGATTTTATTGTTGTGCTGACACCTCTCCGGACTTCCATTGATGCTTTCACGGCGAGAGTATATATTTTCAAGAGAGGACAGGGGTTACTACTGAGTTCATGACTTTTGAAAGATGATGTATCTGAGCTAAGGAAGAATGTGGACCATCAAAACTACATAGACTTCACTTCACTATTTGAGTCGGTAGAGGTCCCAGAGATCTCGAATGCAGATACTCTGACCTATTTTGATATGCCTTGGACTACCATAGAACATGATACTATGGAGGATGCTTATGGTGCTGAGTTTGAAGCCGATACAGATGAGGATCAACTTGAGGAGTGATATGTAGTTGTTTTTGAGGATCTAGCCTATTTAAAGTGTGCCATGTTTGAGATAGCTCGATAGGCCTCCTTGAGAGACACTACTATGGCTGGTTCTAGCGGAGCCACATTTTTTACAACACTTGGAACTAATGCCAAAACTTAGAGTTTTACACCATGCAATGCTGCCCGAATAGATGGAGCAATTAAGATGCAAACTTCACCTCAAACTTAGCCTTGAAGGATGACATTTTAGCTCCCTCTCAATTGTTCTTACTAATTATTTTTGTTTTGGTTGCATTTGAGGAAAACAATTTGTTTTTGTGGGTGGGGTGATGTATTTCCATACCTGCCTCTTGTGATTATCTTGTTTGTGAATATTTGGTTTTGTTGATTTGTATATATGTATTTATCCTGATCTTGTGGATGTTTTCGCTTCTGGCCCCTTGTTTTGAATGGAAATTGTTTTGAACCTAATTTCCAAATTTACACCACCTCTATTCTATGTCCTTGTGGTTGTTCTTGTTTGAATTTGAGTATCTGTTGCGATCAATACCGATGACTTGAATAGTGTTCTTAATTAAATGAAATGAATGTGTGGCTATGATGAGGCCAATAAAGTTGCATAGATATTATATTACTTTGAACATCTCGTTGAGACTAGCTGTAATCGAATGAGTTTCTTGTGATGAACATTGCACACTAGCTAGAAAGTATGGAGTCTAGTTTGATATTGGTGCCAATTCCTTGTGTGATGAGTTTAATTTGAACATTATGTGTGATGACACCTAGAATTTTCCCTGTTGGACCAATTGATTGAGTGATGCAAGTACTTGAAATGATCTTAGGCAACAATTTTGAAAAGTGAAAACAGTTTGACAATACTCCTCTTTTGTGGAAAACCTTGTGACATGTGTGAACCTTGCTTGAACCCTCTTGAGCCTTACCCCTTTTCATGGAAGAAACTTGTGCAATTATTATGCTTTATACCCTTTCATCTAAAACCTTTATAAAAGTGTGGTTTGTTTGAAAAACTAACTTAGTCCAAAAACCTAGGTTTGGGGTGTGGTGAATAATAAAGGAAAGTTAAGAAGTGTGATAAATCCCCCTTTGAGTAATGGTTTTGAAAAAAAGATGGAGCCCCTCAATTTAAAAAGCAAAAGAAGAAAACAAAGAAAAATAATGAAAAAGTTTTGAATTAAAGTAGTAGAAGTTGCAACTGAAATGGGGTATCCGTTAGTTCATATGAAGTTGCATAATCAGGTGGATTATGAGAATCATTAAAATATTAAAGAAAAAGAGGATAGTGATATTCAGACCACACTTCATGAAGGTAGAAACCACTAAGCCTAAGTGACAATACCTTGACACTCAGACTCGTTACAAGCCATGAAAAGACCTTTGTGATATTGAGTGAGCTGAAAGGATGTTGATTGGAAAATGAGGGTAAGCCTATGGGTGAAGTCATGCATGCATTCATCTTTGTGAGTGCAAGATTTTTATGTAATTCTGTAACTCCAAATATTGATTAATTTTGCATGAATATGAGTACCTTTGTTGAGCTTGAACTTGCACTCGAAGTAGGTATTGTGAGCTTGAGCATTTTTGATAATTATGTGCAACAATTTGAATCTTTGAGTGCACAATTAATCATTTCATGTGTAAGTTGAACCTTTTTTTGTGCATTCATGTTGAGTATTATGCATCAGTGTTTGAGACATCCTTTTAAACTACAGATCTTGAGTTTTACTTAAGGACAAGCAAAAGTTTAAGTTAGGTGTTGATGAGTCTGAGATTTGGACTCATTTGGGGCTTTTTTATATAATTTTAGTGTCCTCAAATGATTAATTTGTGCCATAAATTGATGTTAAAGCCTTGATATTATGGTATATGGACTGAGAAGCAAAACATAATTTAACGCCTCGAAGATACCCCAGGACGCAGACCCGGGACCTAAGATCACGAGTGACCCCAAGCTAACCCTGCTGGCATACCATGAGCATACTTGAAGATAAGTGAATTAAGGAAGTACTGTGCGGATGCTTCATTTATGATAAAATTAAAATGATGGAAATACCTATATACTAAATCTAAATATATAAAAATTGATAGTTTAACAACAACTGATAAGCAAAAGTCAAATACTGAAGTTGAATCTAACTGTCTTAAAATAGTCTTTAAATGACTAGAAGTGTTGGGACATTCCCTAGATAAGTCAAGCAAAAATTGAAACTAAAACTAAAACCAATATCAACATGTATGTCGTCCTCGGAGAATTAAGACTCACCAATGATGCTGCTAAGATGAAGATTAGGAACCGATCTATGCGTGATCTAGAAGATAAGAACCTGACCTACGTCACGAGCAGATGTACCAGCATGTGTCAGTACTTGAAGGGCACTGAGCATGCATAATCTAGTAAACCTGAACAATAATCATAACCAAATCAAAGTATAAATGTTGAGCAATGATAAGAGATAAACATGATGCTATACTAAATACTGAACATGAAGTAACTGAATGCTATAACCAAGTATATAGATTCTTAGACTGTAATCTGACTATAACATATAAGATGGCCAATGCAATAGAATTTTACTGGACTGCAGGAACTACTATTAACCTACATAAAACCACATGAGACAAATGTTGTCTGATGTATACGCCCCATCGAGAGGACCAAATATATCATGCCAGAGGTTAGAGGCATGACTGGCGTGATCACTAAAATGTAATGCCCACCAAATGGGACACATCATATAGGGCACATAGTTTTGGGACATGAGGGTGATTGACCCTATTCCTCTCTTTATTAAGCTACTCTAATTGATTGTGTAATAATAAATTTTAAAAGTTTTTCTGTAATACTCGATAACTCAAAATATTGTCATGCAAACTGAGAATGCAACATTGACATATGATAATGAAACATTAAAAAATTGAGGCATGTATGTACATCTAATATAACTAACCTTGCATGTCTAATTCATGAACTAAAAGACTACATATCTAGGGTTCTTAGTTTATGAAATAATTACGTGAACGAAACTAAACTCATGACAATATTATTTGGATCATTCTAGAAACTAAAACCTAACAGTTTCTTAGATTATAGGAACCCCAAGTCAAGATAATATTAAGGGATCAAAAATCTGACTAAAAACATGGGACCTAATGAGTGAAAGGAACCCAATGGTGAAATACCATATACCTGGTGAGGAATTCCATTGAGAAATCGTTTGATTTCGAACTAGAACTGAAGAAAACTTACAATGTTTTGAGTTAGGTCTAGTTGACTTCTCCTATAAATTTTGCTCTAATTATCTCTTGACTTAACTGAATAATTAATTATGTTCGGTTCTAATTTGATTCCTAGGGAAAAATCGACAAAAAAAAAAACGTAATTTAGGGGTTAAACACATCTAGGAAAAGACAAAATATACCTTACTTAAAACCTGACAAGCTGATCACAGTCCCTTCTGAATGTTTGTCAAAGGGACCATAGGCCATCAATCCGGTTGTTGTCTTGCTCCAGTAGCTAGTGGCTTGTGGGACTGCTTCAACGTACGTCACCAGGGTCTGGCGTCAAGAAAAAGGCCCATGATGGGTCCCGTTGTCTGACGTCTAGGCTTGGTGGACTCTGATTGGCTTCCATGAGTGCCAGGACAGTCCATTAGGTGGTCCACAACCTGTGAAGGTTTCGTGGTCCACCTCTGTTGGGAAGGCGCTGAGTCTAGGAGAAGGTCAACAAATCGTGGACCCTATTGATGAGTCTACAAATATGAAAATGTTAGGGATTTATTTTGATAGAAATACTGTCCTCAAATGTTTATTTTATCTCAATATCTGATGAAAACTCTTAAGTTTAAGATATTTGAAATTTGAGTGAAGGCATTGTCACTTATGTGCAAAAAAGATAAAAAGGGTGAAAAGAACAAAGAAACTGAAGCCTAGACGTCGCCAAGAACACTTGGTGAGTCGCTAAAGGGATATACTACGCCGTTTATTCTAAAACGTGAAGCCTTGACGGAAGAGGATCAAAAATGCGATAAATGGAGCAGTCGGCGCTTCGTTTAAAAGTTCTGCGAAATAGTGCCTTAAAACCCAATGGTGCAAGACATGAAGATGCTGAAGGAAAGCAAAAAACGGTGTTGAAATAGAATATGGGAGAGTCGCCGTGTCATTCAGCGATCTCGACTAACCTCGCTGAATGATCCACCGTAACACTAAATGCAAAATTTTAAAATACGAGCCTTAGTTATTATTTTTAAAGAATGTGAACAATACTATAGTTTTTACCTTGGAATACTATTTTTCTTGTATTTTCTCTCAAATTTGGAGAGGTTTTTCTTGGAATACTTGAAGAAAGAAGAAGTTCATCTTTACAAATCGGAAGAGGGTCTTCTTTATTCTTCCTTCTCTACTTAAATCAAGGTTATTTTAATATCATTATAGGTGTAATTTGTTATTTCTTGATATGTGGCTAAAAATGACCATTGTTTGAGTGTGATTTAGCAAATATGTGCTGAAATTATTGTTGTGTCTTGCTTCCTGAAAGGTTAGATGTATTTTACTGGAGATTTAACCTAGTGGTTTTGGTTTAATTTAATGGGTTTGTAGTTGCAAATACAAAATAATCCATCTGTTTTTGGATTTCTTGAGAGGGAGGTCGCGAGACCAAGACCACTGACTGATAACCTAAGGAGTGGGTCGACATGAGGTTCATCCAGAGAGGGTGAGCCCCAGTCCCTTATCCTAACACTCATCTCGAGAGAGTGAGTGAGGTAAGGCGTAGGCTAGCCTTCATACAATAAATGTGTGTCCTAGAGGAACCCATTTGAAATGGGTAAGTTGTATCGCCCCTAAAATACTAGACCAAAATTCATATGTCGATACACCGTTGCTTAATTACTATAATATGTTTTATTTTCATTTTGGGGACTTAAAATTTTGTGATACTTGCAACCTTGCTTAACATAAGTCTTATCGTAACTTAAGGTATTGTATAGGGTAATTTGCGTATAAATTTGAACTGTGGGTATAAGGTATATAAATATAGGTATATATGTATGCTCTTTGGGCAGCAAACTATTTCTTTCGGCAGCCCCTTTTGGTGGCATCTGTCCATGTGATATGGATCAATTTTGTAGCTATATATTTTCACACCTCCTCTTGTGATTTTCGTCATACCTGAAGTATAGGAATCTTAGAACATTATCTTACAATTTATTCTTCAAAATAAATAGAAAAACCAGGTCCTTTTTGTTGGGAATTCGAGAAAAATACTTCTTTTTGGAAAGTGATAAAATCTATTTCTATGCTGGGCAGTGTTTGTTTTTTCAAGGATATCTTGATCTATATGACAAAATATGATTTGGAAGGATATCTTATACCTTCAACTCTTTATGTTTATGTAAATCTCTAATTTTGCTTTAATGAATTCGAAATATGGGACGCAACATAGGATATGTTCTGTCCAGAGTTTGAAATTAGAAATCATGTATGTTCAACTTTTAGTGTTTTGGTTATATCTTTCTGTACAAAACTTATTTTCCGGTGATTCTTGATTAATTGCACGCTTAAAAGATGTACCTACATCTTTTATGAATCTTATAAAGTCTAGTTTTTTCGTTTTCCTTTTTAAATCTAAGTTGCGATATGAGGTACTAGATTTACCAGAAATACTATTTTTGAAGCATAGTCTGATTTGTATAGGCTGCGAAGCATGAACCGGCTGACTTCGATACTTGGAAGTTGGTAATATTCTTGTTATTTCATCCTTAAGTGTGAAGACAATATATTCATAAAAGCGCATTGGTTATCTTCTTGAAAGATTTTGGAAGGGTTTTTTAGTCATAATTGATAATTCTGCGCCATATCAACTTTCATATCAAATAAATATTCAAATGGACAAGATGCACATCCTTAACTAAATTATAGCATTAGCTCACCCTGAAATCCGGTGTAATGAAGACTGGCTAGTTGCGGTTGAGTTGAAGACGACGGTATGTTTGCTGCATTCCACAAATAACAAGGAAAACAAATACAAGTAGGGGTCAGTACAAAACACGGGTACTGAGTAGATATCATCGGCCAACTCAAAATAGAAA
>NC_028637.1:57372461-57433315 GCF_001406875.1 Solanum pennellii
AAGTTCAGAGAGTCGATTTCAGTACCCAAATTTCAGAAGTCTAAGTGTTCTGGAACGAGACACCTGCGACGATCCGTCGTGCCCACGACGGTCCGTCCTGCCATGTCGTCACGAAGTTCAGAGAGTCGATTTCACTACCCAAATTTCAGAAGTCTAAGTGTTCTGGAACGAGACACCCTCGACGGTCCGTCGTGCCCATGACGGTCCGTCGTGGGTTCCGTCGACTCACACAATTTTTCCAGAAATAAAATCTGCTGCTCAAAACGACTAAACAGGTCGTTGCAGTACAAGGGGTGGGTTTGGCTCTTTGTAGGGTTGAGTTTCAGCGAGGGTTGTAACAAAAGGTGGGTCTGGCCTTTTGGAGAGATCGATTGTAGCCAATCGAGAGAGGTAGTAGAGATAAGGCTTTTTGATTATTGAGTTGTAATCACAAAATCTTATAGTAGAATTAATAAAACGAGGTTTTTCCTTCCTTGAGTGAGGAAGATTTTTAATTTAATAAGTGTTTGTGTCTTTACTTAGAAGCAACTTACAAGAACCTGGTTCTTGTTCTGGGGTAAGGTTTCTTCAATTGGTATCAGAGCAGGTCTTTTCATTAAAAGACTAACATCTTGAAAAGGATCAATGGCTGCACCACCTACACTACAGGAAGAAGCTTCACAAACTCGACCACCACTATTTAATGGAAAGTATTATGGATGGTGGAAGAATCGCATGATGGATCATTTACTAGGAGAAAATCCAGACCTATGGGGAGTCGTGTTGGACGGTCCAACCATACCCATGAAGAATGGAATTGATGGAACCACTCAAGTACCAAAAGATAGGAAAGAATGGAATGTTGCAGATAAACATGTAATTCAGAACAATGCAAAAGCAATATGGGAAACTTTGCAAACTGCTCATGAAGGAACAACTCAGGTAAAGAAGTCTAAAATTGATAACTTGAACAGACAATACGAACTGTTTCGAATGGCAGAAGGTGAAACAATCCAAGAGATGCACACCAGGTTCACTGCTATCATTAATGAAATCTACTCACTAGGTGAAATAATTCCCAATGGGAAAGCAGTCAGAAAACTTTTGAGTGTTCCTCCAGAATCTTGGGAAAGTAAAGTAGAAGCCATTACTGAAGCCCGTGATCTAGATAAGTTAGCTATGGATGAACTCTGTGGAAATCTCATGACCTATGAACTCAAGAAAAAACAAGAAAAGGAAATTGGAGGCAAAACAAAAGAGAAGAACCTTGTTCTAACAGGCACAACACCAGAAAATTTTGAGGACGAAAACATTGCGTTAATGACCAAAAGGTTCTCAAGAATGTTAAAAAGGGGACAAGTGTACCACAAAAGGAACTCTAAAAAAATCACTGAAAATCCAATAGATCAAGTATGTCACAAGTGTGGAAGTCCAGATCACTTTGTCAAGTTTTGTCCATTAAATGCTCAAGAGAAAAAGAAGAATAGTTCAGAAAAAGAAAAGGAAATCAAGAATGATAAGTACATTCCCACAAACATAAGAATGACCTATCAAGAAGCGGATCTTTCAACGAGAAGAGCCTTTGCCGCTATGGGGGACTTATCTGAAGAAGAATTTGAGGATGGAGGGTTCGAAAACCAGTCACTACTTGCAATAGAACAATCAAATAAATATGATTTTCTTGCACTCATTGCTGAAACAGATTCTGAAGATAATGATGAAGATGACCAACAAAGCAAGGTAAGTTTTCATCACATCAAAGTAAATATTGAATCATATTCTAAAAGGGAACTAGAGTCCTTATTGAGTACTCTTATAGATGCATATCAGTCTGACAATTCTGAAAGAGAACAAGTGATGGAAAACTATGCATCTTTAAGAGAAGTCAATGACAATCTTGAGAAACACAATCACTTTCTTCAAAACAAATTAAAAGAATAGATTAATATCTCAGAGTTAAGTCACAAGGGCAAAAACTCTGCTAGTGAACTTCAATTAGCTCTAGAAGAAAAAATAAAATTGTTAACCATAAAATATCAAGCTTTAACAGAAAGGAATAGGTTGTTACAAGAAAATCTTGATCATACCAAACTGGATCTGGAAAGAAATCTTAGATGGACCAGGTCCTCTGAAATTTTAACTCAGATTCAAGAAAGGCAAACCACTAGTCGAAGTGGGATAGGTTTTAAAAATCAGAATAATCTTGTGTCACACACTATTCACATGTCTAAAACTTTATGCACTCATTGTGGAAAATCAGGTCATTTAAAGAATCAATGTAAAGCTTTATTTGAGGCTTTTCAGAAAAATGTTAAGTTCACCAAAAAGGAAAAGACTGATATGGCTAAGAACCTGGTTCGAAATAAAAATGCTCCAAATAAAAGGTTTTCTTATTTGCCTTTATGGGCTAGAAGAAATCTTATTCATCCTTTTACTCACATAAAGGGGCCCAAGCTAATCTGGGTTCGTAAGACTAATCTTTGACTAGTGTATCAGGTGAAGGTGAGAGGGAAAAGACCAACTTGGTGCATGAATAGTGCATGCTCCAAACAGGTGCTAAAAATGGTAGAAAATTTCCTCTCGCTCTTTGATTTTCAAGGAGGCAGTTTATTCCTTGAAAAGGATGAGAAAAATGAAAGAGACAAAAAAAAAGTTGAAGAAAGTGACATGATATCAAAAGGTCAAACCCACCATAGAAAAGGAAACACTTTTGTACATTTTTTACTAATTTGGTTTTATTTTTGCAAGAGATTTTATATTAACTATTCCAAAAGAATCCATTAATGATTGCATGTTACTTCAATCTACTACGGAATTTTTTTATAACAATAAGCTAATGTTTGAAGTAAATTCAATATATTTGGGTGCTTAAACCTTGTGAGAGATTGGGGTGTCCATTAGTAAAAAATCAAAACTTCACTTTTAGTTAAAATCACCATCAAAAGGGGGATCTGTAGAAAACTACAAATTTAGTTAAAATCACCATCAAAAGGGGGATCTGTAGAAAACTACAAATGATGCAACATAAATTTTCTCTGAGTTGTTTGATGCAGACTCACCCAAATGATGGCTTTAATAATGGTATTAATCTTTAATGGGGTTCAACCCATTGAGAGTCTGTAGGGAGATAAAATTAAAGTGAGATAGAGCTGAAACATACAACCTTAATTTTGGTCATAACATTCGTGGATAGTGAATCTGCACATTTTGAAGGCTAGAGACAAATTCCATTTACACAAAGTTCTGCACTTATTGCTAGTAGATATAACTAAGGTATTCGAAACTCCCATGCTGATTTGTTTCATTGACAAACATGGTTTAATTAGCTAAAGAACTAACCGTAATGTTTCATTGATTAAAAGAAGTAGAGATTAGATCGATTCGGTCACCGTGCCGTCACTTGAAAAATAATAAAAGGATAAGTATTGAAACTCTTTTAACATTAGATAGAGAATTAAAGATCTCACCTTGATTGTATATAGTATTAAACATCTCACCTTGATTGTAGCTTGAATAACAACAATTGAAGTACATGCGATTGGGATTTTAGAGAAGCATATAAGGAAGAAGTTGGAAGCTTCCGACAGTTCGTATTCTAACTTTTCTAATATATATATTTTATATTATTTCGATAAGATATTTTGTACCCTTTGGTTATGCTTCTATTTCTGGACCATATAAATGTTGGGCTCAGTTATTTGAAAATACTCTCTTTGTTTTTGTTAATAAATGGGCACCGCCATATTAATAATTAATTTTTTTTAGAATAAATCAATTCAAACAGTATCTTTAATCAGTATTTATTTTCCTAATTAAGATGAGATACCATCAACATTAATTAGGGTAATGTATGTAATTTAAGTTATAATTTTGAATTACCTTTGTTGATTTAAACACCATATATGGTGAAGGATTGGTTGATTGTTGATATCCTCCAGTAAAAAATAAGCGAACACTTTGTTTAATTGTGAACCTAGCACACATATTTATGTTAAACTAATTTTGACTAGTATAAAATATGAAGAATGCCTTGATGAGGTCTACAAGGTACTAAATGCTATGGGGATGACTTCAAGTGAGAATGCCGAGTTGGCCTCATATCAACTGAAGGATGTGGCTCAAACTTGGTATGTGGAATGGAGCAACAATAGGCCGTTGAGGGGTGGTCGGGTGACTTGAGAGTTCTTTAGGGTGGTTTTTGTAGAGAAAATCTTCCCTAGAGAGAAGAGGTAGTAGAAGGTGACGGAGTTCATCAATCTAAGTCAAGGAGGGAAGAGTGTTCGTGATTACTCTTTGGAATTTTTCAAGTTGTCCAAATATGCTCCTTCTTTAGTCTCCGATGCTAGAGACCAAATGAGTCGTTATGTGACGGGGGTGTCGAAGGGTTGAGGAGGCAAGAGCTAAGAGAAAAATTAGAGATGCTAGGAGGGCTAGGTCAGTTGATGGATGCTCCTCAAAGAATAGGCTTGAGATAAAAGATAAGCTTAAATTTAACTCATATTCAACCTTGCCAACCCTTTAAATGTCTTATAAGGGCCTACATATCTAGGAATAATCTTAAATTTCTTTCCAAATCTCATCACCCCTTTAATAGGTGAGACTTTTAGAAAAACCCAATCTCGTCTTTGAACTCTAGTTCCCTTCTTACATCTGCATAGGATTTCTGACGACTTTGGGTTGTCTTAAGTCTATCTCTAATGAGTTGAAATTTCTCCATAGCATAAAGTATTGAATCTAGCCCTATCAAAGTTGTTTGAGCTACTTCAAACCAACCAACAAGAGATCTACATCTACGCCCATATAAAGCCTCATAATGGGCCATCTGAATGCTGGAATGTTAGCTATTGTTGTAGGCGAACTCAATACGAGGAAGTTGATCATCCCAACTACCTTTGACATCGATCACACAATGAATAAGTGACTTTCAACATTTATAGATCCATGAGGCACATTGGTGAGACTTATCGGTATCTGCTATATCTTACAGGGTTGAAAAGTCATCTGAGGTACAAATAGAAGAGCGTCTGGGTGTAGAAGCACTAGTGGCAGTGATAATGAATTTTGATAGTGATTGCATTGAAGAGTATGAGTCATTGGTCGGCACTTAATCGAGGTGATTTTCATTTTAATCCAAAGAAGTTGGAGTTAGATATGAAAAATTGCAAGTCTCCACTGATACGCTCAAACTTACTTCTCAAATAAGAAGTAAAGCGGTCGTGTCATCGTTCCCACAAGGAAAATAGGTTAGACTTAACTTCAATCTCATATTACTATTGTTCAGTCAATTACTTCCTTTGAAAGCAAAAATGATAAAATGTTGGTTTTCTATTTCTAAATGAATGAAAATAACTAGCGAAATTAAAGGAGACAACTAACAACTTTAAATGTTGGAGTTTAATCAATTAATAAAAGTAATTAGGGTTTACGTGTTCCCCAAAGGTTCATTACATGATAATTCTAACTATAAAAATTCTTTTCCAGTATCTTTCATGCAATGTGATAAGTTATGTATTTCTAAATCCTTGGTCCGACATCTAGAAAATTTCACTCCGCACCTTGGTCTATCTACGTATGTTGCTATACTAACCCTTATCTTTACCTCATATTAAGCATCGTATTCGATATTTACCTAAGTTATTACCTCGTACCAATCAATACTAGCCTATTAGATAGTATACACTAAATCTATGTTGACAATTCTTTTCCTATTATCTACCTCCTTGGTCCGGCAAGTAGCATTAAGGCGATTTCTAACGTTGGCCATCCGTTAAAAAGACTTCTAAGCGAAAGAATTATCAATACATGCAAGACACTATTCTAGAATTATTATTCTAGTTAGGTTTTACCTCATTATTAGCCTATGGTTCCCACAACCCTAGTTGTGGAGTTTAGTTACCCATAGTCTTAATTACAATATTCAAAAATATGATATAAGAATTCAAGAACTTACTTTAATGAGAAAGAGTAAAATCCAAAAGTTCGTTTGAGTAATCAACAAAATCACCAACAATCAATTATTGAAATTAATTGAAAAACAAAGATTCTCCAAAAGTGTAACAATAATCCTCAAGTCTAATCCACAAAAGAATCTCAAAAATCAAGAGTCTAACAAAGAGTCTAAAAATAAACAAGGGTCAAACCCCCAAAACGAGTCGAACTATTTATAAAAAAAATAAAAACCTAATTATATAAGGACTCTATTTGCTAGAAATCTGTCAAAACGCAGCTGGATCGACGGACATCGCGACGGATCGTCGTGGTCACGACGGACCGTCATGGACTCCGTCATCCCATACTTATGAAATTTCTTCTGCTTCTCTCTTCATTAACCTCGACGGCAGGTATGACGGATCGTCGCAGTCACAACAGTCCGTGGAGGGTCTCCGTTCCAAAACACTTGAACTCTTGGAATTTGGGTACTGGGACTACTTCTCTGATCTTCATGACGAACCAACAGGACGGATCATCATGGTTATGACAGTCCGTCACGCACTCTGTAACCCCACACTTTGTTAGAATTCCCCATCTTCCTTCAGCAGTTGCACTCCGATGCCACCTACGGGCCGTCACGGGCACGACGAACCGTCACAATCTTTGTAGGTGGTACTTTTCAGTATTTCTTGCTCAACAACCTCCGCATTCAGCTTTTAGACCGATTTCCTGCAAATAAAGTGAAACTTACATAAAAATTAGTACAAAAAGGTTTTTGGACACAGTAAGCTTAAGTAAAAAATATTAAAAATACCGTGAAACCACGGTATATCATCAACCCTCAACTTAAATTCGATGTTTGTCCTCAAGCGACGCACTATGACTCAATACAAAATCTTTGTACAATAGTATCCATGTTTTATCCTTCGCAATCATTTGGCTATCAATCCTGATCAATCTCATCATATTTATGCATTCTATCACTATTAGGCTTGAATTATGTGGAATAAGACCATGAAATAGACTCACCATGCACTAACACCTATCCACTTCAATTTCTCACCGAGGTGCTAATATTTCCGGTATTGCAACTAGTGTGCTCACTTCAAAACAAGATCCTCTTTTTTCACACAATGATTTCAGTTTGAGTATAAGGATTACTTTTCAACACTCACTCTCAGAACTAATTCACACTCATTCATACATATTTCCATAAGCTTGCCCTTATTTTCACTGGTTTAAGTTCGCTATACAACTCTTAGGATCACGGTAGGACTTTCTTAGCTCGTAACATAGGCTAAGGGTCAGGTAGGGTATATTTAGGTATACTTAACTGACTTTTTGTCCTCCTTGACATATCCGCTAAACATACCACTTTTTATCATTTTATCTCGCCCATTTTCTCATATACTTTCACCTTGCTATTTTCCCTTCTTTCTTCATTTGTGTAAGTGACTCTCTTCTTTTCTTGCTTGTATTTCTTGTATTTTTGTCTTATTTTTTTTATTTCTTATTATTATTTATTTTTCTTTCAACTGATTCTTGAGTCACTTTACTTTTGTTCTTTCTCTCTCTTTGTTCTTTCAACCCCACTTTCCAGAGCATTCCTCGTAATAACCACCCTTAACTCATGGCTTTGCCATGATTCAATGTTCACAATCCCAAAGTTGGGTCAGGGCCATAAAAAGGGTTGTTTTCTGCATTAGTCACCCTCAACTTATGCTTTTGGCATAAAATGAGGTGCACATGTCCAAGAAGGGACCAAGCCCAACAGATTATTCTTAGAAAAGATCAGTTGGGGTGAAAAGAAAGGTCTAGTTTAAGCTCAAATCATTTGGATCAATGAAGGATTAATTTCATTTGGTTCTCTTTTATTTAGACTAAAAATGGGCTATATTGAATAAGGGCCTACCATCCTTTCCTAATTGTCTATTACAATTTGCTTTTAGCAGGATTAACCAGGCAAGTTCTAGCTCAGTACAAATAGTGGACTATTCAAATCTTCCTCACACTCACTTGACTTCTCATTACTCTACCAGATTATCCGACACCCAGTTCGAATTTTAGACTTGGGGTCATGCAGTAGTGTACCTCTATGTCATGCTTAGAGCCACACATTTATCAATTACTATGCCTAGTCACACATCATTTTCATTTTATCAAGATATCATTTTAGCCATCATGCTTCAGAGTCAAACTATGTACACAAGATATAAACATGCCGGTTCAACAGAAAAAATAATCAGTCTCTTGGGGGAAAAGAACACAGGCAAGAACCCCCAAAAGAGGATAGTGAATTGGGATACTTTGACTTCACCCTAGCAATTACTTTCCATTTACCCCACCCTTAACAAAAAGACATGCAATTGTCCCCAATGCATAAAAAAAATTGAAATACAAGAGTGGTAAGTGAAGCAAACTTTGGGAGGAAAGCACCGACGATCAGCAAGGACCGTTGTGATTATGACGGTCCATGGTCGATGTCCGTTTTGGGACACTTAAGAAAAAAATGGGGACCCTTCGGAGAGGGGTCTCTGACCGTCATAACGGTTATGCAGGACGGGCCGTCGAGAGTATGACAGTCCGTCTTAGATTTACGTTGGAGGATACTTAGAAAAAGTTAGAGACCCCTAGGAATAGGGTCTCTGACAACCAGAACGGTTGTGCAGGACGGACCGTTGTGGGAACGACGGTCCATCGCTTGTGTCTGTTGGTGACTATTGCAGAGTGATTTTCTGCAGAATTTCCTGGTGATGTGCATGCAAATTTTCAACCCATTAGTAGAAAATGCTACCATTACTAAAAAAAAACTATAAGTATTGGGTCGCCTCCCAACAAGAGCCTAATTTAACGTCGCGGCACGACTGAGGACACTTGATTACTCAGCCTTCATCTAGATGGTACGCCTCTATCACTTCCTTCACCGATGCAATATGCCCTAAATAGAGTTTTATTCCTTCTCCATTCACCTTAAGCCGCACTCCCTCCTGGGTTTTTAACTCAACAACTCCATGAGGGAATACTTGGGTTATCAAGTAAGGGCCAATCCTTTTGGACTTGAGCTTGCTCGGAAGCCAATGCAACCTTGCACTGTCTAAAAGCACCAAATCCCCAACCATAAACTCTCATTTTTAAAATTTTAGGTCATTATTCTTCTTCATCTTTTCTTTGTAGGATATCGCAGGTACCGATTGGAGCTCACCACTATGCCTCATGGACCTAGAAATGTTAAAGGTTGCTTTTTCATTGTCCAACCGAAATTTCATATGCCCCTTTTTCATATCAACAAAGGCTCTACCCGTGGCAAGGAATGGCCTCCCAAGAATAATAGGCACTTGAAAATCGACTTCACAATCAAGAATAACAAAATCTGCCGGAAAAATGAATGACTCCACATTTACTAGCACATCATGGATTATCCCTATAGGCCTTTTCACTGTTTGATCAGCCATCAGTAGATGCATTGAAGTGGGCTTTGGGTCACCCAAACCCAACTTCTTGTAAATCGAGAGGGGCATGAGATTTGTGCTTGCCACCAGATCACATAATGCTTTCGCAAAATGTAATGACTCGACTGTACAAGGAATAGTGAACGCACCCAAATCTTCTTTCTTTTGAACGAGAGACCTTGTAGCAGTAGAACTACAATGCTGCATTCTATCATCATCCTCGAAAGTGACCGATCATTTCTTTGTAACCAGATCTTTCATAATTTTGGCATAATCGGGCATTTGTTCTAGAGATTCTACCAAAGGGACATTGATAGAAAGCTTCTTCAGCATTGTTATAAAACACCAATATTTACCATCCTCGGTCTTTTTCACTAATCTCTGAGGAAAGGGGGGGTCTAGGCATGGGAGTTACCTTTATAGGGAATTCTGCATCTTTTCTAGTGCTATCTTCTGCTTCTCCACTACCCTCTACCACCTTATCGTTATCCTTTCTCACCTTTTCCTCATTAGACAACATAGGTGGTTCAATGGTTTGCTTACCACCCCGAGCAGTGATTGCCATACAGTGTGGATCATTTTTTAGATTTTGGACAGTGTTGCTAGGAAGAGTGCCTGGTTGCCGTGTGTTCACAGTCGCAGATAATTGAGCCATTTGTAACTCGATCTGCTTAATCGATATTGCATGTATATCGACTTTCTACCCAATACCCGCTAAATCACTCCCTAACTCTTTAATATGCTCATAATTAGTATCGAACCTCCTCATATTTTTGTGCAACATATCCTCAACTCGCGCCATACTATCTCCACCATCCCTAGGAGTAACTTCACGATTTTGAGGAGGGACATCGGGCCCATTCCTATCAATTTTGTTACCACAGTTACCCGTGTTAAAGTTGTTTTCGTGGTTGTAGTTTCCATATCGGACGAAATGATCCTCACGGTTATAGTTACCATAGATCCGACCTTGGTTCCCTTGACCTTGACGCCAATTCTCCTGATTAGATCCTTGGGCACTCGTGCGGAAACCCCCCGTCTGCTCATTTACCGCATAGTAATCCTCCGCATAATAGCATTCATCATTTGTTCGTGGTGGTTTAGACAAGTAGTTAACTGGATTTATCTTTTCTGCACCCCAGCGATATGTTCTAATACCAACCCAAGCTCAGTTCTCATCTGTGCCATCTCTTCACGCATCTCATCGGTGGCTGGGTTATGAGTGGACTGCACTGCGAAGGTATTTCTCCCGGTATCTGACTTCATAGTACTCCACGCTTTATTGTTCCGGGAGATTTTCACTAATTTTTCAGCAATCTCAGCATAAGGACACTCCCCATAAGATCCACCTGCTATAGTGTCCAACACCGCTTTATTATTATCATCCTCTCCCGATAAAAGTATTCCTTCAGTGACTCATCATCTATACAGTGATTTCAAAAACGAGGTGAATCTATCCCAAGAACTACTAACTGACTCTCCTGGTAGTGCCACAACGTTGATCACTCTATCTTTGTGGTTTAGTTTCTTGGAGACCGGGTAGTATCGTGCTACGAAAAAGTGCCTTAGGTGGTTCCAAGTGAAAATTGAGTTGTAAGTGAGCTCAGTGAACCATATAGCAGCCTCTCCCGTCAGTGAGTGAGGAAACACTCTTAGCCCTATTAAATCCAATTCCAAGTGAGGACTCCCTATACAACTTTTACACAGTGCCCTAACCTTAGCTATATGGGCATGTTGATCCTCAGAAGGTAGCCCTGAAAACAAACCTGTGGCATTGAGTATTTGCATCAGGATACTAGTTACCACAAAGGTGTGGCCTGGTTGTAGAGGGGGCAAGACAAGTGGCCCATCGGAGTCTGCTATTTTGTCATAGCCTCTATAGTATTCTTGGGGCCATGGAGTGGGATTTTGTCCCCTCTATTGGTGTTAACCCGGAGAATCGGGTAAGAACTGACCATGAACATCAACTAGAGCTGGGATGTTCTAGTTTGGATCATCATAATTATTTCCCAAGTTTCAATTCATATTGCGTAGTGTACGCTCTAATTCGTGATCGTAGGGAAACAAGGGTTCTCTTCCTCTTCGTGTATTTGGCATACAAGGAGGATGGTTATGCAAGAATCAAAAACAATAAAACAAGGTAAAATCAAGAAAATATTGACCAAAATATAATAATAAGTTTAAGTTAATCTAAAAGCTACTTTCCCCGGCAATGGCGCAAAAAATTTGATACGCTCAAACTTACTTCTCAAATAAGAAGTAAAGCGGTCGTGTCAAGTAAATAACCCAACTATTGATGTTGGGATCATTCCCACGAGGAAAATAGCTTAACATTAGTTTGTTATTACTATTGTTCAGTCAATTACTTCCTTGGAAAGCAAAAATGATAAAAAGGGGGTTTTCTATTTCTAAATGAATGAAAATAACTAGCAAAATTAAAGGAGACAACTAACTGCTTCAAATATTGGATTTTAATCAATTAATAAAAGTAACTAGGCTTTACGTGTTCACCACAGGTTCATAACTTGATAATTCTAACTATAACAATTCTTTCCTAGTATCTTGCATGCAATGTGAAAAGTTATGTATTTCTAAATCCTTGGTCCGGCATCTAGAAAATTTCACTCTTCACCCTTGTCCGTCTACGTGTGTTTCTATACTAACCCTTATCTTTATCTCATATTAAGCATCGTATTCGATATTTGACTAAGTTATTACCTCGTACCAATCAATACTAGCCTATTAGATAGTATACACTAAATCTATGTTGACAATTATTTTCCTATTATCTACCTCCTTGGTCTGGCAAGTAGCATTAAGGCGAGTTTTAACGTTGGTTATCCGTGAAAAAGACTTCTAAGCAAAAGAATTATCAATACACGCAAGATACTATTCTAGAATTTTTATGTTAGTTAGGTTTTACGTCATTATTCGCCTATGGTTCCCACAACCCTAGTTATGGAGTTTGGTTACCCATAGTCATAATCACAATATTCAAATATATAATATAAGAATTCATGCACATACTTCAATGAGAAAGATTATTATCTGTAAGTTCGCTTGAGTTATCAACAAAAATCACAAACAATCAATTACTGAAATTAATTGAAGAACAAAGATTCTCCAAAAGTGTAACAATAATCCTCAAGTCTATGGTCAAGACAGATTGTCATGGACTCCGTCATCCCATCCTTATGCAATTTCTTCTAATTCTCTCTTAATTACCCTCGACAGGAGGTGTGGCAGATCGTCGTAGGCACAACGGTCCGTCGAGGGTCTGGGTTCCAAAACACTTGAACTCTTTGAATTTGGGTATTAGGACTACTTCTCTAATCTTCATGACAAACCAGCAGGACGGACCGTCATGGCTACGATGGTCCGTCACACACTCTGTAACCCCACACTTGTTTAGAATTCCCCATCTTCATTCAGCAACTGCACTCTGATGCCACCTACGGACCGTCACGGGCACGACGAACCATCACAATATCGTAGGTTGTACTTTTCTGTATTTCTTGCTCAAAAACCTCCGCATTCAATTTTTAGACTGATTTCATGCAAATGAAGAGAAACTTACATAAAAATTATTACAAAAAGGCTTTTGGACACACTAAACTTAAGGAAAAAGTATTAAAAATACCGTGAATTCGATGGGAAATAAGGATGTGAAACTGAGGTTGACTCGTTGGGTATAACTATTGAAAGAATTTGACTTTGAGGTGTAAGATAGAAAAGGAACCAAAAAATAAGTTGCTGATCACTTGTCCCGATTAGAAGATGAAGTAATGATGGAGTCAGGTGAAAAGGCTGAAATTGATGATACTTTCTGTGATTAGCATGTACTGGCTGCCTCCGAAGAGTTAATTCCATGGTTCTCAGATTTTGCATATCATCTGGATATTGATATGTCCCACCGGGCTTGTCCTTTCATCTAAGAAAAAAGTTCATGCATGATGTCAAAAAGTTCTTTTGGAATAATCCATTCTTATATAGGAGTTCTGACAATGGACTTTTTTGGTGTTGTCTGCCGGAAGTTGAGATGTTCAGTGTTATGGAGGCATGTCAATTATTCGCCTGTAGGTGAGCATCATAGTGGTATATGGACTGCCCACAAGATCTTGCAGTATGGCGACTATTGTCCGACCATCAACAAAGATGCGAATGAGTTCGCTAAGTCATGTGATAGATGCCAAAGAGATGGTGGCATTTTGAGAAAGCATGATCTCCCTTTAAATCCCATCATTGTGATTTAATTGTTTAATTTGTATGGCATTGACTTTATGGGCCCTTTTGTGATTTCTTATGGGATGAAGTACATTCTTGTGGAAGTCGATTATGTGTCCAAATGGGTAAAAGCTATTGCACTTGTGAATAATCAAGGAAAGAGTGTCATCGCATTCTTGAAAAAGAACATATTTTCTAGATTTGGCACCCCAAGGGCTATTATCAGTGATGGGGGATCCCACTCTTGCAACAAGCTATTTAACGGATTCTTGGAAAAATATAGGGTTTGCCATTTTGTCACAACTCCTTACCTTCCTTAAACTAGTGGGCAAGTTGAGGTGTAAAATAGGGATATTAGGTAGATTTTGGCAAAAACGGTGAATGCTAGTAGAACGGATTGGTCAAGGTGGCTTGCTGATGCTCTTTGGGACTACTAGACAGCATACAAGACTCCCATAGGTATGTCCCATACAAACTTGTATATGGGAAGTCTTGTCACTTACCGGTTGAATAAGAGCGCTGCAGAACAGAGGTTAAACGGGTTGAATGAGGTTGATGAATTTCTCTTGGAGGCATTTGAAAGTTCATCCCTCTACAAAGAAAAGATGAAGAAGTACCATGACCAAAAGATTGAGAAGCGCGATTATTTGGTTGGGGATTTTGTGCTTTTGTTCAATTCTAGGTTGTGTTTCTTTCCGAGAAAACTCAAGTCCAAATGGACTGGTCCGTATTTGATCACCAAACTATTCTTTCATTGTGCGGTTGAGTTGGAGAACAAGTAGGGTGTGAGGTTCAAGGTGAACAGGCAGTGAATAAAAATCTATCTAGGGTATGTTGAATCGATGAAGGAAGTGATCGAGGAAGACCATCTTCATGATGTCTGTGTATTCAAGAGCCCTCTATCGTTCCACGACATTAAATCAAGCACTGATTACGATGCAACCCAATATGTATCATGTAGTCAACTATAGGTTTTTCATGATTTTCTAGGCATAGATGCATTATTGTTGCTTTTATTACTTATGTAACGTTTGAATGTTATTTTAGAAGTAGTGGCTAGAGCGTAGCGTACAATCAGTGTCCAAAAAGTATCAAGAAAACACAAAAAGATTAGCTTAATGGGTGTTAAATGTGCAAGGACCAAATCACAAGAAATCTGCAGAAAATTGGTCTGGTGCACCCATCGACCGACCCATCGATGGACCGTTAGTAGGATCTGTCGTGCCTATGTATGTTCTTTAAATTTTTCTAAGTATGGGCACTGTTGACGGAGGGGTGGACGGACCATCGATTGACCTACAGTCTGTCAATAGGGAATCATCAATTCCTCACCCACCAACCCGACCCGACCCGTCCGGCTAAATACTAAAAGTTTTTAAATTTTTCATTTACCCCACCTCTTCAAATAATCCCCATAACCGTGTCCCTCCCTATTTCCTCTCATTTTCCCCAACTTCCTCACCCCTTCACTCCCATTCCATCCTCAGATTCCCATACTTCCCCCACTTCCACAAAATCCATTCTCTCCCCATATCTTCCATCTTCGTCAGTCTCGTTGTCGGTCGGTGTTTATGGTTGGTGTTGCTGCTATTCAACTACTAGAGTTCATACTCTTATTCTTCTACTATAGTTGTCAGGTATATTTTTCTGATCCTCTAAGATGAACTTTTGTTCATATTCCTTATTATTGTGATGTCTAATTGTTTGGGTACTTAATTTTTGATATGTTGCATGCTAAAACCTCCACACAAATGTCCTCATTCCCTTAGAACATTGAAATTGAAAGGGATGGGGTTGTATTGTTACAAAATAGAGTATATTTGCATGATTGTGTTCCTGACCGAGGGTTTGATAGGTTGTCGAAAATGAATGTTAAAATAAGGAAAAGTCATGCCCTACGAATGATGGTATGCTGGGTAAATGTTTCGTAAACTTAGGCTTCTAAAAATACTTCAAATTAGTATGATAGGGTACCAAATTGGCTGCAAAATTGTGTTCCCTGAAGCCCCCGTCGACAGAACATCGGTCCCGCACGGACCGTCGTTGGGGTTTGTCACCCCAACTTCCCAAGTTTACTCTTAGTATCCGTCAACAAAACCTTATGATGGATCATTCTCCCTTTGACGGTCCATCCTTCACAACCGTCGACGATGTCTGAACCTTTGCTTCAGATGTTTTGAATAAATATTTCTAAGTGTACCTCGACGGACCCTTATGACGGACGATCGTCTCTTCGACGGTCCATCCTACATAACCGTCGATGGTGTCAAAACAATTTTTCTTACATTTTTATAATTTTTCTATGTTTCTCGTAATGACTCTTGTGACGGACTGTCGTGCCTTCGACGGTCCTTCCTGCATAACCGTCGACACAGTCAGAACCTTTGTTTTTGATGTTGTAAAAATTGCTTCTAAGTGTCCCTTGATGGACCGTCGTGCCTTCGATGGACCATCGATGGGTCAATCCTTCACTATTTACTTCTTCACTGTTATTCTTTTTCTTTTTGTTGCTTCCACTTGTTCTAACTACTTCTCTTTGCAGGTACAAATGGCACCTAAACACGAGTGTGTCTACTCACGAGGGCATTCCAGGTCAGCCGCCCCGTTGAATCGACTTCTCAATGGCTCAGATGATGAGCGTGACCCAGAGTATGTGCCCCCAGGCCCCGCACTCCTACCCATGCTTCCCTCCCTACTATAGCAATGCCCACGAGGGCGGCGCCCGGAGTAGTCACTGCCTCCTAGTCTGACGAGAAGTGCATACTAACCGACACACTTCATGGTCGGCTGCACGGTCTAAGGGAGCATCTACCGGTAGAGGAATCTAGTTTTGAGGACGCTTCAGACTATTTGGAGGCTTACGAATCGAAGGAGACTTCTTCTTCTTCCTCGTCTAATGAGGCTACTAGTGCTCACTCTAATCCAGAACCCCAGACTGGTGTCCCCACTCCGGTTGTTGATAAGCCCAACTGGTGGTGTTTCGAGGGGAAAAACCAAATGTACACTGATTCTTAGATGCCCAATGACAAGGGGGTCATGATCCGGACCCTGACACTTGAGCGACTGGTTCTCACGGGGTGTCTTCTCACCATGATGGCCATTCATGAGCTATTAATGGTTTGAGATTTCTATGCCTCCTAGCAACGACTATCCGATATCTGCTGGAAAGGCGGGAAGCCCCAACCAAGCATTCACCGTTGGAGTATGTTCGAGTCCACAGAAAGCGGATTGATATTTCCTTGAAGGTCATCCACAAATTTCTCTATGGCGCGGATGTTGATGCCACCCGGAAATCCTATCACCGCAGAGTTTGGCTATCAGTGGAAATTGATAAAAGATGGCCAGTTCCAGTGTGATCTAGAGGTGAGAGAGACCACCATGCGGTGGGTTTCACAATACGTCTATGGCTATTGGTCAGACACTATCTTTCCCCCACTTCTGCTGATAATATTGTCACCAGGTATCGTGCAGTGCTGATTGCTACCATGATTGCGGGGTTTGTGGTGGACTCACATTGCTATTATAGGTGGTGATGCATGAGAGGGCCTTTTAAGGACACTACGAATTATCCATTCCCGTGCATGGTTTTTGCATTGTGCAGGTCTGCAGGAGTGCCCGTGTGGCACATTGATGTAATTAAGACCCCGCCTGTCCAGGTTGATATCGATCTTATCCGGTATGAGGCCAATGAGTTAACTTCCAACAGAGGGCCCCATGTAGAGGTGCAAGTGCTAGGTGAGAACCTTGCAAACACGTATAGAGCAGGCCCAAGGGGATAGTCCGGCTACATCTGAGTCTACTAACACCACTTCGGTCGATTCTATGTCGGGTGGTAGCACCGCTCCGAGCTCCTCCCTCTCTATCCCATCCTCTACACTGGTCCTGCTTGCTAGGCTCCAGAAGCTAGAGGCCCAAATGGCCACCCTTCTGCATCACATGCAGCCTGGGATGTATAGGTCAATTTTTTAGGCAGAAGAGCGTATAGAGAGCAAGATGGACCAATACACTAAGCGGAAGATCATGGAGGTCCACCAGAGTTTGTACGCATTTGAGCTGCGGGTTCTCGCTCGACCAGCCCCTACAATGGATGTGGCGACTTTACTGGCTACTGTGGAGAGTCTGAGAGCCGACTTGGACACTATACTTAAGGCTCGGGTGCCTGAGTCTGAGGCCCCTTTTGTAGATTCTACTGAGGACACGGTGATGGATGCCCTATTAACCACTACTGATGTGCCATCACCTCCACCATGCGAGCGTGCCAAGAGGCACAAGACTAGAGACGAGGATGAGTCTTAGGCTCGGAAGAAGGAGGCCCATTAGTTGGAGGATGCGAGAAGAGCATCGCTGATTGAGGAGGAGGCCCGTCAGTTGATGGTTATCGAGGTGGAAGCTCGGTTGTCTAGTTCAAGAGTTGCAAGGCGGAGAGGATCACTACTAATGGTGTTTTTATTGCTGAGTACACTACTGATGGTATCCCTAATTCATAGGGAGCGGAATTCGGGAAACTGGACCCGCTTGCTTGTTGATTATTTATGCTTTGCACCTCACGTTTGCTTTACCTACCACTCTGTCTTATAAACTATTATACATTGGGGACATTGCATTTTTTTTGTTGGGGGTGGGGTAAGTGGAAAGTGAGTGCTAGGTTGAATCTGAGTTGCCCAACTCACAATCCTCTCTTGGGGTTTTATTGCCTTTCTTCTTTTCCCCCAAGAAACTAGTTACTTTATTGTTGAACCGACATGTTGATATCTTTTGTACATAGTATAGAAATGGAATCTGAAGCATGATGCCTAAACAAACGATATCCTAATTTAAAGAAAATGCTGCATGACTACGCATAGTAACTGATGAATGTGTGTCTTTAAGCATGACATAGAGATACACTACTGCATGACCCTAAATCTAAAACTCGAACTAGGCTTTTGTTAATTTCATAGACTAATGAGCTGTCAAGTGAGTGTGAGGAAAATTTTGATATTCCACCATTGTTAGTAAGATAGAACTTGCGCGGTTAGTCCTACTAAAAGTAACTCGCAATAGACAATTAGGAAAGGATCATAGGCCTTTGATCAATATAGCCAATCTTTAGCCTAAATAACAGAAAACCAAATGAAATTAATCCCTTCTTGATCCAAATGATTTGAGCATAACATAGACCTTCCTTTTTCACCCTAACTGAGCTTTTTTAGGAACAATGTGTTGGCCCTGGCCCCTCCTTGGACATGTACACCTCAGGTTATGCCAAAAACATAAGTTGAGGGTGGCTAATGCAGAAAACAACCTTGTCGTGGACCGGACCTAACGTTGGGTATTGTGTACCTTGACTCTTGGCAAAGCCATGAGTTGAGGGTGGTTACTATGAGAAATGCTCTTGAATGTGGGATTGAAAGAACAATGAGAGAGAAAGAACAAAAGAAAATTGACTCAAGAAAAGTAAAAAAAAAATAGAAAATGTGAAAATACAAGCAAGAAAAGAAAAGTGTCACTTACAAAAAGGAGAGAGAAGGGAGAATAGCATGGTGAAATAATACAAGCAAATTAATAATTAGAGCGGAATAAAACGATGAAAAGGTAGGACGCTTAGACGTTATGTCAAGGAGGGCAATAAGTTACTAAAATAAATCCAAATGTACCCTTCCTGACACTGAGCCTATGTTACAAGCTAAGAAAATTCTATCGTGGTCCTAAGAGTCTAGTATGGTGAACTTGAAGTAGTAAAAACAAGGGAAAGCCTATGGGAATAAGTATAAATAAGTTGTGAAGTTGTTCGGAGAGCGAGTGTTAAAAAATAATCCTTATACTAAAACTGAAGTCATTGTACGAAAAATGAGAATCTTGTTTTGAAGTCAAGACAGTAGTTGTTATACCAAAAATTGGTACCTTAGTGAGAGATCAAAGAGGATAGGTGTCGGTGTGTGGTGAGTCTTTGCATGGTCTAATCCGCATGAGCAAGCCTAAAAGTGATAGCATGCAATAAACATAATAAAAATATTCGAGATTGATAGTTATATGACTGTTGAAGCTAAATTAAGGATACTCTTGTACAATGATTTTGTGGTGAGTCATAGTGCGTCGCTTGAGGACAAACATCGAATTTAAGTTGAGGGTGTTGATGTACCGTGGTTTCATGGTTCTTTAAATTCTTTTTCCATAAGTTTAGTGTTTTTCAAAGGAATTTTTGTATTAGTGTGAATGTATTTTTCTCTTTGTTTGCATGAAATATGTCGAGAATGAAAACGCGGAAGAATTGTGCTTAAACTGCAGAAGTGACTACCTACGCAGCTATGGACGGTCCGTTGACCCCTCGACGGTCTGTAGGTGTGTACCGTCGTATGAAGGAAAAGATGCTGAATGAAGATTTGGCATTTCTGACCAAATGTGGGGCTACAAAGGCTCTCGACGGAACGTCATCTCCACGACAGACCGTCCTGCGCATCCGTCATCGTCAACAGAAAGTAGCCCCAGTATCCATCATGAAAAGAAGCTAAGTATGGAACGACGGAGGACAACTATGGTACGTCGTTGCCTCGACGGTCCGTCATCTAGGTCGTTAACTCAGACGTAATTTTTTGGAAGATTTTCCTTAAATAGATTTCGCTCTTTTGTTAGGATTCTATTATTATAAATACTTGGAAAAACCTAGTTTTTGGGGTTAGACTCTTAGGTATTTTTTAGGTTTATTGTTCTATTTGTGAAGTTGTGATTTTGAAAAAATTATTTTATTTTCCGAAAATAATTTGTTGCAATTTTATTGACTAATTCAAGTAATTTTGTTGATTTTCTGCAGTCTCATCAAAGTAAGTACCTGAATTCTTATCAAACTAATATGAATTGTGTGATTATTAAAATGGGTAACTAAATCAATATCTAGGGTTGTGGGAACCATGGGTAATTAAAAAGGTAAAAACTAACTAAAATAAAAATTCTAGAATAGTGTCTTGCATGTATCGATAATTCTTTCGTTTAGAAGTCTTTTTAACGAGTGCACGCGTTAGAACTCGCTTTGTTGCTACTTGCCGGACAACCAAGGTAGATAATAAGAAAAAGATTATCAGGGTAGATTTTGTATACACTATTGAATAGGCTAGTTGTCAATTGGTGAGAACTAATAACTAAGCCAAACATCAATTATGATGCTTAATAAGAGGTAAAGGTAAGGTTTAGTAAAACGTACACACGTAGACGGACCAATGTGCGGAGTGAAATTTCCTAGTTGACGGACCAAGGAATTAGGGATACATAACTTACCACTTTGCATGCAAGATACTATGAAAGAATTGTTATATCTAGAATTACCGCGTTATGAACCTGTATGGAACACTTAAGCCTTAGTTACTCTCGTTACATGATCAAAATCAAATCTTTAAACCTGTCACTTGTTTATTTAGAAATAGCTAATTACTTTAAACCTATCACTTGTTTATTTATAAATAGCTAATTACATTTATTGCTTAGAACCCCCCTATTTGTTACTTATTTTTGGAAAGAACTTGACTAAAAAGTAGTTATAGTAGGTTAAATTAATTCTAAATCATTTCCTCGTTAATGGAGGTTGCCTGCTGTTACGTTTCTATCTTAGTAATTGGTTTAGGCTAGTGGAGCATTTTCCACTAGTATTTCTTTCCTATTTTGTTCAGACTTATGTAATGATGCCATTTTGGCAATTGTTACTTATGCTATAAGACTCTTTATTTCAAAATTAAATGTTTCTTTATTAAATGGTTGGTACACATGAGAAATGAACTTTTTTATATGCCTCTTCATAATGTAACTTTGAATTCTGTGTACACATAAAAATAAAACAAAAAGTTTTAAATTTTTCTGCTAAAATTAACCTAACGAATGGAATGACGACATAAGTACGCTTGTGTGCGACATATGAGAGGTAAGCAACGCCGGTTTCGGCTAGGGTGTAGACCCTGGTTGTGACAGTTCATCATTTCTTTAGTGCTCATAAGTGATTAGTTCATAAATTTGACTTATCTAGGGCTTAATTTTGATAACAATAGTATCCTAAAATTATTATTTTGTCTCAATATCGGATGAAAGCTCTTAAAGTTTTGGGTATTTGAAATTTTAGTTCAAGCATGATCGCTTACGCGCAAAAAGGAACAAAAAGGCAAAGACGAACTAAGGAACTGAAGCCTGACCATTGATAAGTACACTTAGCGAGTCGACCAAGGGACATACTCTGCCCTTTGTTCCATCATGCGAAGTGTTTAATATAGAAGTTCAAAAAGGCAATGAAAGGAGCAGTTTCAGCATTGTTGAATAGATTTGCGAAGTAGTTCTATACCGCCTAATGGTCCGAAACCTCAAGATACTAAAGGAAAGCACATAACAGTAATGAAAAAGAAGAGTGAGTCGCCAAGTCATTCGATGATATTGACTAATCTAGCTGAATGGGTCGCCATAACACTTAATTTGAAAGCTATAAATACCAGGCTTAGTTATTATTTTTACGGATATGGACATTTCATAGTTTTACGTGTGAATACTATCTTTCCTTGTATTTTCTCTAATATTTATAGAGGGTTTTTGGAGACTTGAAGAAAAAAGGAATTCATCTTGCCCAAGTAGGAAGTGGGTCTTCTCCATTTTCATAGTTTTAGGTGTGTTTTTTTTGTTTCAACTATGACTAAAACTCCTATTCCTGGGGTGTGATTTAGAAAATATGTGTTGATATGATTGTTGAATTTTGTTTGCTGATAGGTTCAATATTTTTTAATGGTGATTTCACTAGTGGTTGTGATTTAATTTAATGGGTTTTTACTTCCAAAACTTAAGCATAAGCTCTGCCTTAGCTAATTAATTTTCTCGAGTAGAAAATAGGCGAGAGGGACTAGGATTCACTGTCTCAAAAGAACTCATGATGTCCTAATAACCTTATGCTATTAGTTTAGTACTCTTAGTTGTAAAACCTCTCTCACGAGCAAGCAAAAAAACTTAAGATGAAATCGTATTTGCATCTACAATCTCAAAAAGTTCAAACACAACTACTCAATGAAATAAGATTTAAACAATGAATATACTAACAATAAGCAACACCCAACAATATTTTAACCCATAGTCACCAAATCACACCCAATAATTAGGGTTTTAGTAAGACATAGAAAATAGGAAGAAAATTATACAAAATCAAGATAACATAAGCTAGGTATGAATTATATTTGCTTCAACAGATTCTAAGATGTATAATTTCTAACACCCACTTCCAATTTGTTTGAATTAAAAGTCATCAAATCTTCGTTGTTCAAGCACAATGTTTACCAAACCTCTCAAAACTCAAAAATAGAGGCCAAGGCTGAAAAACACAATTCAATTCTAAAACACTAATACTCACCTACAAAATATAAATGAGAATAGATAGTTTTAAAATATTGTTCTGCGAAGAATCACTCGACATAGTTAGTCAGGATTGCCGATGTACTTGGCGATTCAATCATTGTTATAGTTCATCGCCTTCATGTGTTAGCCATCAACATCATCGAGGTTTGGACAATTGGTGACATAGTACCGCTTCACAGAATTGCTCAGCGACATGCCGACTACTCTTTATCATTGCAGATTTTATTCTTTCTTTCAAGGCTCAGTTTTTTGAAACTATAGGCGAGGATGAGACGATTTGGCGACATGTCAAATGGGTTCGGCAATCTTCAGGTCTTCATCTCTTAATCCTTTAAGCTACCTTTGTTCCTTTTTTTCTCAATTATGTGACTGTGTTTGTCCCCAAGTCTAATTACCTGAAACTCAAAGTATTTATATTAGTTTTAGAGACAAAATATGCATTTGAGGACACTAAACATATCCAAAAAAATCCCTAAATGAGTCAAAATCGTGGACTCATCAACACTACTAACTTAAACTTTTTCTTATCGTCATGTAAAACTTAAGTTTAGCAGTTAAAAAAGGATGTCTCAAATGGAGCTACATAAGAATCAATCATGAATGCACAAAACAAGACTTAACTTCTTATGCAAGGATTAATTGTGCGCTCATAGACTCAAGTTGAGACACACCCCTATAAAAGATTTTGAAGCTCATGATACTTGCTTGAAATGCATGTTCAAGCTAATTAAAAGTGATCAAAAGCCTCACATAAATATTTATTTCATATTAACACACAATGCTGGCCAAATTAAAAATCTTAAACTCTTATACTTACAAAGATTAACACATTGGATTAATAAACCATTTGTTTGGCTCGTATTTTCCAATCAACTTCGTGTCAACTCACTAAAAATTACAAAAATATTTTCCAGGCTTGTAGTGGGGCTGAGTTAATAGGTATGATCATTTAGTCTAAATGACTAATATCCTCATGAGATGTGGTTCTCATAAAACTTCTTTTATCCTTCTTTTATTATTTTTTTTATTTCTAATAAGTGATGAGTCCACAATTTGGAATTATCTAGTGCTTTATTTTTATAAGAATAGTATCCTAAATGCTTATTTTGTCCTAATATCGGATGAAAAATCTTTAAATTTAGGGTATTTGAAGTTTTATTTCAAGCATGGACGCTTTCACACAAAAAAGAACAAAAAGGGAGAAAAGAATGGAGAAATTCAAGCCTGAGCATCGACCAGTACACTTGGTGAGTTGTCGAAGATACGTACTCTACCCCTTTGTTCAAACATGTGAAGTTCTAAAGAAAGAGGATCAAAAAGGGAATGAAAGGAGCAGTCGCCACTTAGTTGAATAGTTTGGCAATGCAGTTATGTATAGTCCAATGGTCCAAAACCTAACGATACTGAAGGCAAGCAAAAAATGATAATGAAACAGAAGAAGGGAGTGTCAACAAGTCATTTTACGATCTCGATTTGTGTTGCTGAATGGTTTCCATAACACTTAAATTGAACAATATATATTTTAGGTTTGGTTATTATTTTTAGGGATATGCACATTTTCATAGTTTTTACTAAAGAATACTATCATTCCTTGTATTTTCTCTCAAGTTTATAGGGTTTTTTAGGGAGACTTGAAGGAAAAAGGATTTCATCTTTCCCAAGTAGGAAGTGGGTGTTCTCCATTTTTCTTCGGTTGCTTAAATAAAGGTTTAGTTCTTATGACATTTGATTTTATTATCCCATTAGGTGTATCTTGTTATTGCATCATGTATACATAAAAACCCCATTCTTGGGGTGTGATTTAGCAATTATGATTTGGTATTAATGTTGGATTTTGCTTGCTGATAGGTTAGATATATTTTAATGGTGATTTCACCTAATGGTTGTGGTTTAATTTAATGTACTTGTTGTGGAAAATGCAAACCCATCTATGTGTTTTGTAACAACACTACGAATGGATATACTAAGTAATGCTTAATGTGTCTAGAATGCCAATGATTAGACCGGGTTCACACGGATTGATGCGCGTAGGACCAGACATCGAAACCCTTGATACATTGGGTCCAACCATAAAGGGATCTCGAATACGAAGATTTACTTGACGGATACTTTACCAGACATAAAAAGGAAAAATCTTAGGTTTGGAGGGTCTAGGGGTAAAATAGTCTTTTTCATACTAAGGTTAGTAGCATAATTACCCTAAATATATAATTAGTTATTTAATTAATAATGTGGAGGGTCATATTTGGGAGAGAGGACCGAAAATTGGCTCTTGAAGTGAAGTCTTGATACACCCGAGTTCGAACCTAGGTGGAAGCAATGAATTAAATTATTTTTAATTTAAGTTGGTAAATTAATGTAATTAATTTATATTTATTTTTTATTAGCTTATTTAAATAAAAGAAAATCAGATTTTTAATAGTCCTAAACTAGGCTCATAATCCTACTATAACTCCAACTCTCTCTCACGTTTATCTCTCCATTCACACGCTCAATCTCTATGCATCTTTCACAGAAAATAACTCTTCAAAAATAAAATATAAAATCAGAAAAATAAACCAGGTTCTTCACACTTGAATAACTCACATGAAAAACCAAGAAAAAAAAACATTAATCACACACTAGGTTAAGGGAGATTGTCATTCGAGTAGAGTTAATATTGAGGAGGCTTTGACGTGTTCTTGAGTGGAGTTTTTGGTCAGATTCTTTAAGGTTTGAACGTAAAAATAAGGTATGGGTTTTATTACTCCTGGTCCATTTTCCAGAGACCCTTAATGCTCAGATGAATCTACTAAAAAACTAGTGTTGTTCCCGTTCTTGTCAAACTCCTTGTCCCTAGTATCTCTTTGATCTAAATGTGAAATAGGTTAGAGATCATGCTTTTAGTATATTTGCTGGTATTTTAAGTATGAAGTTTGATTTTTGTTATAATGAGTTCTTGATTATGTGTTTGGAATTGTAAGCATGTTAAGTTATGTCAACCGAAAGTATGTGGAAATGTTTTTATTGTTGAATTTTATGTGCCAATGTTTGTGTAAATCATGATGTGTAAAAGTGTTATAAGGTTGCTGGATTAAATGGAAATTCTTGGATTAATATAATCATAAAAATATTACACTAAAGATGCAGCAAATGATCCACGAAATGCCTTAACAATTAACGTATGAATGATGATAAAAAGAAGCTGAAAATAGTGAACAAATTTCCAGCATTTGGTAGGTTGGATTCGGCCAAACAAAATTGTTTAAAATAAAATGAAAAATGAATGTAAAATAAGTGAGATCACTAAGGATTGAACCTAAGACATCATTGCATGAAACCAACAAAAAAAATCTACAAAAGATTAAAACAAAAATTGATTGGAAGAGACTAAATTTCCAGCCTGCTGGAAATTGTAGTCTCGGCCAACTTTTACAAAAATGAGTTTCGTGTAATTTTTTTTAAAAATGTGATGTAATTGGGGATTTAAACCATGAACTCACTAAATGAATATTTCATAAAAATTTAGTTAGAAAAATGCAACGAAAAATAGATGTGGTGAGTGGGGATTGAACCCACAACCTCTTGAATGGATGAGAGAGTTAGGAGAAAAATAAAAGAAAAAATAAATGTGGAGAGTGCAGATTGAATCCACAACCTCTTTGATAGGCGATAAATTTAACAGATAAAGTAAAAAGAAAAATATTGAGCTTGTGGGGGATTGAACCCACAAACTCCTTGACTTAAACGAAAAAGGAGAGGAGAAAAAGAAAGGAAATATTATGGGGTTAATGGGGATCGAACTAGGGTCCCCCAAATCTGAAAGATGCGATTATCAAATTTAAAATAAGATTATTTTTCAGACAAGGGATTCAAAATGGGATTCTCTTGCCCGATTCCGTATTGACACATAAGTCATACGTAAGTAAATATTTAATGAATGTTTCCTTTAAAGATCGAAATCAATATCTTGGTATATCTACAAGATGCATAAGTCTTGTACCACATAATCTTAGTTAAATATGAATCACTTAGACAAACTATGAATGAAGCCCCATGGCTTGTATGTATAGACCCAGAAGTCTTGCATATGTTTTAAAGTAAGTGAACCTAAGATGTATGCAATGAAATGATGAATCCCTTGAAGGGTTAAGTACGAGTGTAAAATACACTAAATGGCCAAGTGCATTGGTACATGATTAAATGAACAATGAAACAAACAATGAAATTATGAAATGAACAATGAAATGATAAAACCCTACAAAGGTTAAGTAAGAGTGTGAAACACATCAAATGGCGAAGTGCATTGGCATATGATGAAATGAAAATTTAGCTAAAAAGGGGTGAGTAACTATGAATAACAAATGTGCTAATGATAAACAATGTAGTGACAACATGATATGAGGCTAATGTAAAAGATGAGAGCAATCTCAAATGAGCCTAAGTAAATGTTACCAAAACGTACTCTCCTTTGAGAGTTTAAAGTTAATGAAGAGACCAGTCTCTATGAACACTCTAATGAAAGTATTGATATTATCACACTTAATACTAATGATGAGATGAGAAATCATCTATTGAGCTATGATGTCCTCATACTAGAAGCCACCTTCCATGACGTATGAGTTGAATGAAATGGAAATTTATACTGAGCACCGATAGACTAGCTATGAGCAATGATATCTTCTTTCGGGTAGGGAGGATGTTCACGTAATTCTCATTAGTTGAGACTCTCCAGCATGACGGGTATGGGTCTCATTATATATCCTAGTCTTCGAACATATACTGCCAATATAGGGATCTAGCGGGGTTCAATTCCCATGAACATTAGCATGTTTTAGGTCACATTGGCCGGCGATTCCACCTCTTTTTGGTGTGGGGGAGACACTATACTTCATGATTCTCACATGATCTATGTCGGTTAAAGTTAAAGTTCCAAATGAATGAATGAGGCCAGCCTCAAATGATGCACATAATGAAACGAATGATACCAAAGGTGTTAGGATAGGATAATCAAGAGGTGAGTTAGATTCAAGTAATGACATCAGGTCATTATTGGTCATTGCACAACAACCTGATAAAAGTCTTAAACTAAATCCTAGGTATAGCTAGTGTTTACACTAGCCCAAGAATAATATGGAATGAAGTACGTATGAATGAATGAAGAAGACTCTGTATTTTCTAAAGAAGACTCCCTAGTTGAGGTCCCATATGTTGAACCCTCATTTGTGGAAGTCTTAATGTCAAGTACATGATTCCAAGGTCTCATGGCATACTAATGAACGATATGAAAAACGTTTTGTGTTATATGAATTATGATATTTGATGTTGTGTCTTGTGTGCAAAATGGTAAGTATGATGATGCATATTACTCTCATGGCATAACTTTCCTAATCCAAATTTGGAAAGATCATAAACTATCCTAATCTAAATTTGGGAAGTTCACTCACTTTCCTAATCTCAATTTGGCTAATCCATTGACTTGACCTACTATAATCATGTTGCTAGGAAAGAGCTATTCTTACTCATGCATGTCCTTGCTGTGTGCTTGCATATACCCATACTTAGTAGAAGTGTTTACTAACCCTATACAACTCTAAACTTTTAGGCGCATGCACAAATGGATGCTAGAGCTACAGGATCGACGTTGTAGTTATCCGGACGTCGAGCATTAATCGGGACTTTGTAGGCCCTCATGCTTTTGAGGATGCTTGCCCATTTACATTCTAGCTTCGTTGTTGGATTGAGCCAGTGGAGTATGTTCCACTATTATTTCTTTCCTGTTTTTTTCCAGACATTATATTGGTGCCATTTTTGGCATGTACATTTTTATTGTTATAATAAACTAATTCTTTCATTTGACGATCTTAATTTTAGATGGTTGATGGTGAATAATTATGTATGTAGTATAATGTTTAGTAAGCATCTTAAGAATTAAATAGTTTCAAATTTTCCGCTAAAATTAACCTAGATGAAGTAAGAGTGACGTATGTAGGCTTGTCTGTAACCTTTGAGAGGTCAACGACGCCGTTCTCGTGTGAGGTCTAGATTCTGGTCATGACATGTTTAATAATTTCTGTTACACCCTAGAAATGAACTAGGTGGAAACAGAGCTTCACATATGTTTCATAAGTTAATAATGAGTTAAAATCAGGTATTTTAGCATTAGAAGTTGTTTGGTGAAGTTTGGAAGTCAAACGTCTATGACGTTCGAAAAAAGTACCTTGGAAAGTCATAGTGTGTCCTTGTTTGTTGTGCATGTTTTTAGGTGTTCTTTTGGTGTCTAATACTAGTGGATATGACTCTCTTACCTCGAGGGACATACCACGGGTCAAAAGGTTTGAGTACGAAACCCCGGGGACCATGCTAAGAGTCCTCAAGGAAAACCTCAACGTTGTGTACGGAAGTTGCCCAGCAGCCAAGATATGGAGAAAATGGTGCGTCACACAACAACAACTTAATGGGAACATTTTGCCCTAAGATTCCAGAACAAATATCTGGAGATGACCTCGCGACGCGCAGACAAAGCCCTGATTTGGCCACATCATTTTTTATTAAAATTAGACTTTTGAAAAGGGTCCATTTGGTTTAGGGGTGTTTTGGGTATTTTGGGGTGTGTTATATACTTATTTTAGGTCATTATAAACTCATTCCCCCATCATAAATCCCAAGCCCTCAATTAGAAAAAAAACATTCCCAAAACCCTCAAAAGTTCTCCTGTTCAAAAATCTCCTCCAGCCTCCATTAAAGGTCAAGGTCTTGGTGTTTGGGCTATGGATGCAAAAGGGTGAGTTATTCAATTCTCATTATTTATGTTTAGGTATGGTAGCTCATCCTTGATTCATTTTTCATTCTAGTAGCCAAATTTTCAAGAATTTCAAAAAGGATTTTTAAAGTCCAAATTGTTCCATTTTGAAATCTAAGCATTAGGATTGCATGAAAATGTTTTGGTGAATGTAATATGATATTTTTCAATTCGATTTGATGATTTTAAGGTTAAAAACTCAATGACACCCTGCTGAATCCGATTTCTCAACTTTTGGCTTATGAATTGGTATTTAATGTGCATGGTTTGATAATCTTAGAACTATGGTTTTTTGTATTTTATGTTGTGATAAGATACTCTTATTATGTTTTATTATGATGTTTTTAGTTAAATATTGAGGAATGGTCGTAAAGGCTTGGATGAAGGGTGAGTTGTTCTATCTTCGTTAAGTTATATTTAAGTAACTCTTGAGTGGTATGGTCCACTTTGGTAGCGGTGTTTACTTGAAGTGTATAAAGTTATATGTGTATTGTACGAATATTCTTAAAGGCATCATATGTGAAGTGAAGTTATGATTTTGATATGTATATGCACTGTATGTGTTCGAAGGTTGAAATGAGTATCTTGAAGGATTTATGTCTAAATGAAGTATGTATTTGTTAAATGAAGTATGTGAATGTGTGAAGTATGTTTAAGTGAGAAGTATGATGAATAAATATGCAAGCATGTCTAGAATATTAATTATAGGAGAATGGTTTTTAAGTGAAAGGTGTTCTCATATATACACACACACTCACACTTAGAGTGAATGAGTGAAACTAAAAAATGTGAATAAAAAGGGGAGTTTTGGGGTGAACAGTTGTCGTGAGTTGATATGTAGTGTTTAGTATCAACCTCACTATTCCCAAGATCTTTCTAAGAAAGGTTGGAGGTTTGATACCATTGTGAGTTGATAGGTTGTGTTCCAATGTAACCTCTACGCATAAGTACCCTTCGTGAGTTGAGATGTGGTTCGAATAAGCTATCCCTTAACCTATAGTAGATGAATGTTATATGTGGTTCGAATAAGCTATCCCTTAACCTATAGTAAATGAATGTTAAGACTCTATGGGGGAGTTATGCTTAGCACCGAGAGGATTTGAAGAAGCGGTGGTTATACTTCGTGAGTTGAGATGTTGTATCCAATGTACTTCTTGAGATGAGTACTCTTCGTTAGTAAGAGACTAAGTTACATAGAAGCAATCTCCTTATCCCTTATGTATGCGCCCGCATAGGTGTAATTATTGGAGAATCCATGTAAATTCTAAAAGAATGACCCTACCCTATGCAAGTGGGGATCCCTCATAAGATAGGGTTTAATATGGGGATTCCATGTCTCTCGAATAGTCTATTTCAGTTTAAGACATTCCCCACAAATGAATAAATGTAACTAAGTGTTCTAAATAGTGTACTACTTAGGGATGGTGGTGGTATGGGACACTATCGATTTCATTGCACGAATAGGCACTTGAAAGGGAAGTCTTTTTCTTTTTTTATATGCAATGGATGAATGAGTCTTTATTTAATGAAATGAAGTTATGTGATGTAACGTCTAATGTTAAGAAAGCATGTTAAGGATAAGTCTTGTATGATGAAGTTGATGAATGTGGAATGTGGTGTACCTAATGTCATGGAATCCTCATGGAGCACATTGTAGGGGTAGTAGTATGCTACTCTCACATTGCACTTTTTGTAACTTTCAAGTCCACTTGAGAAGGGTACTTACGTGAATTTCTAAATGTAAGTATGTTTACCTAATGTCTAGTTATCTGAATGTGGACTTGTTACCCGTGCGAAGTAACCCTATAATGGATAGTGTTGAGGATAACTTATGTGCACATTGAAGGGATTGTATGTGTGGTTTGTTCATGTCTATCTTAGTGAGTATTATGATAACCTTTATTATGTTAACTTGAAAGGTAATGAGTCACTATGAGTTGAAGGTTTAATTTTACTTTGAACTAGTCCTTTGTGCTAAAATTGTGGAAGCCTTATTCCATGTGCTAAACGATAGTTTATACGTTGTTTTACTTCTATTTTCATGAATGTATTATTTAATAGGCATGAAAGTTTATTTCTACTAAAATGTCCTCGATTGCATGAGTTTCCATATGCCATAATTAGTACAATGTTCGTACTAACCCCATACTTTTCTATACTCTATAAGTATTTGTTGGAGGCAAGTGGATGTTTTGAAGACAATCTTGGGAATCGACTCTCTGAAGACTAAGTATGTCCTCATATATTCAAGGGCATAGTATTTTTTTTTTAATTCTTCTTTAAGACTTGTATAAGACTATTTGTGTATTTCCTTCAATGTAAATGGTGATGTCCCTAAGATATTTACGTTGTGTCCTTAAGTTGGGATGTGATGATGAGACTATCCTGTAGAATTTATAAAAGATGTTCTCCTTATTATCATTGATCGTGAAAACTTTTAATTCTGCACTACTTTTGATGTATTATGTAATGAATGATAACTAAGAGTCCAGTACAAGACCTTCAAAAGGTCAAGTACGCCTTGTTTGAACCTAAGGCCCCCCTAACTTCTAGTGTGTACTTGCGGGTAGTGACACTTTCTTGAGAGTGAGGTTGCGAAACCCAGAACGCTAGAATGATGTCGTAAGGTAAAGGTTGACATGAGGTTTATCCTGAGAGGGTCATCCCTATTCCCATATCCTAACACTAAGCTAGGGAGAGTTAGTGGAGTAAAGCGTAGGCTAAACTTCATGGGGAAAATTGGTTTTTGGGAGGAACACATTTGGAACGGGGTAGTTGCTCGGGAGAGACTAATTTCAATCTAAAGCTTTTCCTAGTCAATATAATTTGGAAATAGGTATTGAAAGTACGTACCTAATGATTTCTCTCAACTTGTATTGCGGTCACACCCCAAGAACTTCTCCCCGTACTTCATTTTCATTGAATTTATACCATTTTAACGTTACTTGTTACAAACCCCAATCCATAATTGAAACTTTTGTGTCACCCTATTTAATATATAATTTTTTTATTCACAAATCTCTTTAGATAAGAATAATTAGAATGAAAATCAAATTGACTACATCTTTTAGAAATCGCTCCATTGAGACACGACCCCAACCCTTGGGTTGGTTACTAAACTATCGATGATCTTAGACACTAAAATTGTTGGTTAGTGTCATTTAACACTATAGACATCAAAATGGTGCCTCTTCCGAAAAGTGCAAGTACTTGAGAATTTATAGTGTAATTAAATTCTTATTAGTATTAATTTACTTGCTTAATTTTTAGTTTTGCTTTGAAGTGTTTGTGTTGAAAGCAGGATCCATGAGTTTAAATACCAGTAATGGTAGCTTGGTGGGCCATCAAGATGACATAGGTCACCTCAAATATGTATAAGAGTAAAATAATAATGAACCCCATCACATGGGAGGTTTTGGAGCCATCAACTTACCCCCAGCTGAGGGGAATGCAGTGTTCCATATATCGAGCAATATTTACAACTATTGAAACTATATGGACTATTCAACGATTAGTTCATGAGGATCCTCACAAGCATCTACAAAATATTGTAGATATTTATAGACCATTCTTCTTCAAAAACTTCTCTCAATAGTCAGTAAGGTTGCAATTATTACCATTTTCTCTGTTGGAGAAGCTTTCAATTGGTTAGCTGAATTACCATGAAATTCGATCAATTCATGGGAAGATATGATCAATTGATTTAATGTGCAATTTTTTCCTCCATCGATGATGATGTCACTCCGAGATAACATTCATAGATTTAAAGGTTTAAATGGAGAGACTCCACATTAAACTTGGCCGCGGTTCAAATAGATGGCTCTGCATCGCTCAACTCATGGTCTACTTGATAACGACATCCTCCAATACTTTCATCGTAGCTTCGACTCGGTATTTAAAAAGACGTTGACCAACTATTACCTAGGGGATTAATCTTGAAAACCATCTGAGTAACTCCATAACTTCTTCATGGATTGTCAACCATCAATAGGTCCTTATACACTTGCGAAGTATAGGTATCTTAAATTACCTTGAAGCTATCTAAGGAGATTATTGTGAAGGAAAATTGAAGAGTCCAAAACATGGAAAAAATAATAACACAACTTGATATTCTATCGAACAATTTCACGGGGCTGGTGCTCGCGTTGACAATATTGTGGGGGTCGATAGCACAATTCTTGATGAAACTAAATTTCAAGCACTGTATAACAAGGATGTGAACATTTTAGCCAACCAAGGTGGCGATTTTCGTTCAAACTACCCAAGGCACGGTGGAAATAAAGGATGGGGTAGAGACGAAGGCTAGAAGCATAGAGATCATTAATTAAGGGACCGTATACCAAATTGGAACTATGGGGAAATAGATAGATATATGCCTGCCCATGAGTGCCAGATGCCAAAAGATTCAGAAAGAAGATAGTCTGAGGATATTCTCTGGTGTATCATTAAAATGGTTTCGATCAAACAACTGGATGCGAAGATGGGTCATATCTCGTCCAACCTAAATCATGTACAACAACCGTTGGTTGGACTGTCTTGGGCACCAACGTGGGTCCTTCCTTTGGGAACATTTGATGGTCCTTGCGGATGTTTGCCCGGATATTTCTGACCCTAATATACTCATATATGTGTTAAAAAACCTCTCACGTGAATTCCATCCAAAACAAACACATAAAACTCGATGAAACATGCCTAGACACTCATGGTCATTTCAAGGCACATCTTGTGAACGTCATGGACGTTCTTGGACATTTGACCTCAAAACTGCACAGAACATTACACACTTCCTGTATACACCATAAAAACACATTTAATGACCTTATAACATCATGAATTACACATAAACACGCAAAACTATATATGAGGCACATAGGTGACTTAGTCGTCGAACGTCTTAGTCATCCCTTGACGTTTGACTTCCAATTCACCTAAAACTCTAGACATGGCCTCAATGCCACATTATAGACAATTTTATGACCTTAGACGATCATGAAACCATGTTAGGATCCAGTTCACCTAAGTCATTTTCAGGATCTTACAACTTGCATCATGACGTGATATTAACTAAATCGTTGTTTGGGAGGCAACCTAAAAAACATTAATTTGTTTTTTTATTAAAAACATTATAGTGTGATATTAATAGATGAAACACCCCTATTGTACATGTACTAGTTCTATGCATATGACACTTAAAAATTTCCTTGTGGTATAATTAGGAGTTGGTTTCCTATGTGACTAGTGACAATAGAATATTCTTAAAGTTGTAATGCTCAGTGCCTTCTATATTCTACTAAATGAACTAAAAAACAATCCAAACATAGGAAATGTTGTATTCGATGTAAAAGTCAAAGTGGTAAATTGTGTATTAGTGCTAGGGTCTTATACATAAACTAAGGGGAAAATGGTGTAAAATAAGTGATGGTACTTGCTTGACTAAACTATGCGAGTACGTGACAAGTAGGTGATGTACCAACTTAGAGTAAATGGAATGCATTTTAAGTAAAAAGGGAAGGGAGGTGATCGACCTACTTTAAAACATGTGGCAAAACATGAAGAGGTGATGCACCTGCTTTATTTAAAATAAAGAACCATATTTTTTTCTCCAATTTATTAAGTGAAAACATCCAAAAAAGATCACTAAATATCTCAAGCATATCACATCTCCTTCACCACTTATTCTCTAAAACAATTCTCCAAAAGAAAACCATAGAAGCTCCAAGGAGTTTCGATCTATAGTTTCACCATTATAATCTGAAGGAAAGAAGTGTTCTTAAAGAACAATATAGTAGAACATATCCAATCTACTAGAAATTAATTGAATATCTTATTTAACGTCAAGTTAAGGGGATAGAACAACTATACCTTGAAGAATCCAACTCTTAGCAAGTGAGGCTTCTGTTCAACAAGGTAAGCTATGGAAATTTTCATCCCTTTCTTGTTCTTGCATAGTTTTTGAATGTTTTTACATGTTAATTAAATAAGAAGTGACATATCTATATGCTTTGAGCTTGGAGGAAGGATTTCCTAGTTTGGAAATTCATGAAGTGGAGTCCCCTTAAATTTTGATTGTGAGCTCATTTGAGAAGCTCAAAGGTAATGTTAGTTGGAACTCACGGGATGTTCATCGGATGTTTGATGTACCGTAATTTATTGTACTTTCAATGCTTTTTTACTTAAGTTTAGTGTGGGTCTAGGGTCTTTTTGTAGTAATTTAAATGTGATTTTATCTTTGTTTTGCATAAAAGTTGTCCACAATGGAAATGCGGAATACCATGCAGAAATTAGTGCATAAGTGGCCCACGAAGCCATCGATGGCCCGTCATCTCATCGACGGATTGTAGGTGTTAACTCTCGACTGAAGGTTCGAGCATTTGAAAGAAACTCTGGGAATTCTGACAAAGTATGGGGCTACGGAAGGATCGATTTTCCATCGAATGACAAACGGACCGTGATGGCAAGTCATCGATATGATCAGAGACTGTCCCAGTAACCAGCGCTCGAGAAAATCTAAGTATGGAATGACGATAAGCATCGACGTACCATAAGTGCATCGACAGACCGTGTTGTTTGTCCATCGATTTGATCAGAGAAGATGTAATTTTGAGGCTTGAAGAATATTCTAAGTGTTGACCAATGGAGGTAGTCTACGGTCCATCATTTTATCAACGGTCCGTCATTTTATCGATGGATCGGCAGTGAAGTCGTCTATCGAAGACGCTTTTTTGGACAAACTTTCCTTATTTTGAACTCCTTTTACTTTAGGAATTTGTTATTACAAATAGTGTTAAAAACCTCAGTTTTGGGATAAGACTTTTTGTTATTTTTAATAATTTAGTTCTAGGGATTTGACTTTGCAGCTTTGGAAATTATATCAAATCTCCGGAATCAATTTGCAAGTGACTTTTTCTATTTCAAGTGTTATTTCTAGATTTTTGTTCAAACTTGTCAAAGTAAGTACATGAATTATCATTTAATAACCATGAATTGTGTATTTCTAGGCATGGGTAACTAAACCAAGAAGTAGGGATGTGGGGAACCATAGGTGATTAACAAGGTAAAACTATCTAAATAACCTTTCTAGAATAGATTCTTACATGTATTAATAATTCTTTTGTTTAGAAGTCTTTTTAACGAGTGCATACATTACAAATCGCCCTATTTCTATTTGCCAGACAAAGGAAGTAGTTAATAGGAAAAAAATTATAATTATAGATTTAGTGGACACTATCTAATAGGTTAGTTTTGATTGATGTGAAGTAGTAACTAAGTCGTACATCGAATACGCGCTTAATATGAGGTAAATGTAAGATTTAGTAACTTATATACACGTAGAAGGACCAATGTACGAGGTATAATTCTCTAAATACCAGACCTAGTATTTTGACATTCATAAATTATCACTTTGCATGCAAGACACTAAGAATTAATTGTTATAGCTAGGATTACCGCGTTATGAACCTATGGGGAACACTTACACCCTAGTTTTTATCACTACTTGATAAACACCAACGTTTTAATCTTGCTACTTGTTTTACTTAGAAATAATTAAACACTTTGGTTTCAAACCCCCTCCCCCCCCTTTATTATCTATTTTTGGAAAGACTTGACTAAATAGACGATATTGTATACTAATGTAAAGTGTAAACAATTTTCCCCGTTAGGTTGACCCCTAAGAATTTTGTTCTTTACTTGATACTACCTCTTATACTTCTTTAGGGAAGTATAATTTGAGTGTATCAAATTTTGGCGCTGGGGAAAGTTGCTTTTAGATTAACTTTAAGAGAAATTATTGAATTTTAGTCAATAATTTCCTAATTTTAATTTTTCATTTGTTTTTGTGACTTTCAGGTCAAGATCTAAGGTATTCCAAGAACGCAGCGAGGAGAACCAGTACTTCCACTTGATCCAAAAATGAACCGTACACTCCACATAAATAACGATCACACAATCTTGCTACTGTTGGTGATGGGATCAACTTTCAACTTCCTCCACTTGTTGATGCTCACAAAAAATTGATCATGAAGAACTTTGGTGATGACTTTCTGAGGAGTCAACCTCCCGCCCCATGACCTCTAGAGTATTATAGGGGCAATGTTAACATCACTGATTAGGATGGGCCTCTTGTCCTGCCTCCTCTACCACAAGGTCATTCAATTGGGGTCACAATAGCTTAATGGAGATGCTAACCACTAGAGGTCTGTTTTTGGGGCACCTATATGAGGATCCACATGCTAGCATCGCCTAACTGAGGTCGGTGTGTAAGAGTTGTGTAGGGAGGCCGGACTTGGACATGGATGTCATTGGATTAAGGGTGTTACGTTTCTCACTGACGGGAGAGACCGCAATTTAGTTTACTGAGTTTCCCTATAATTCGACTATACATAGGAGCAGTAGAGGGATATGCTCCTAGCATGGTACTATCTGGTGTCTAAAAAGCTTAACCACAAAGATAGAGTGAAAACCTTTGTGGCATTTACCGGGGAGTCGGTAAGTAGTTCTTGGGATATGTTCACCTCATATGTGAGAAGTGTCCCAAACCACCGCATTGATGATGAATTGTTGAAAAAGTACTTCTATTGGGGGCAAGATGATAACAATAAGGATGTACTTGATACTATTGTTGGTGGTTCTTATGGTCAGTTCACTTATGCATAGATCGCAGAACAGTTGGAGAAAATTTCCTGAAACAACAAGCCTTAGAGAACTAGGAAGTCAGACACTGGGAGAAACACATTTGTAGTGCAAGCTACACATAACCCGACAGCAAATTAGATTCTTGAAGAGTTGGGTAAAAATGAGGAGTGAGCTTGGGTTGGTATTGAAAAATGTCAATAGTGGTGCAGAGAAACTGAATGCGGTGAATTATTTGACTAAGCCAACACCTCCAGTAGATGAATTTTACTATAAAGAAGACTCTTATGCAGTGAATTAGCAGACGGGGGGTTTGCGATCGAAAGCCCAAAGCTCCAATTTGGAAAATTGGCGCCATGGTTAAGGAAATCAAGGTCGGAACTTTGTGAATTACAATCGAGAGGGTCATTATGTTCGAGATGGCAACTACAACCGCGACAACAACTTCAACCGAGGCAACTTGGTAATTAAAATGATCAGAGTGGGCCCTATGTTCCACCGCAAATTCGAAAAGTTGCTCCTAGAGATGCTAGAGGTATTTTGGCGCGAGTTGAGGACATGTTGCAAAAGATTATAAGGAGGTTTGATGCGAGCGATGAGCACGCCAAAGAGTTGAGAGGTGATATAGATAATATTGGGCAAAAGGTGGATGCACATGCAATCTCAATCAAGCATCTTGAGTTGCAAATGGCCAAGTTTACTTCTATTTAGAAACCATATCAATCGGGTACTCTTCCTAGAAACACTATCCAAAATCCTAGAAATAAAGGACATTGCATGACAGTCATTACTCGAGTGGGTAAGCAAACTATTGATCCACCTATGCGGTGTAGTGAGAAGATGAGATGAAAAAAGCGGATGAGGTGGTGGAAGTTAGTGGTGAGTTGGTAGAAAAATCGGGGAAAAAAGAAAATCTACCTAAAAGGTGACCCCCGTTCCTAGACCACCACCACCATTCCCGCAAAGATTAGTGAAAAATACTGAGGAGGGTAAATACCGACGTTTTATGACTATGTTAAAACAGCATTCCATCAATGAACCTTTGTTAGAATCTCCTTAACAAATGCCCAATTATGACAAGTTTATGAAAATATGGTCCCTAAGAAGAGATTAGTGAGTTTTCAGGATGATGATCGGATGCAACATTTTTGTGCTATTGCTACAAGGTCTCTTGTGCAAAAGAAAAAAGATCAGGGCGTTTTAACTATTCCATGTACAATCAGGTTTTTACACTTTGCTAAAGCATTATGTGATCTGAGGGAAAGCATAAATCTCATACCTCTCTTTATTTACAAGAAGATGGGTTTGAGTGACCCGAAGCCCACGACAATACGGTTACATATGGTCGATCAAACGGTGAAGAGGCCTATTGGGATACTCCATGATGTGTTAGTTAAAGTGGAGTCATTTATATTTCCTGCCGATTTGATGATTCTTAACTGTGAGGTTGACTTTGAGGTGCCTATTATTTTAGGGAGACCGTTCCTTGCTACCGGTTATGCCTTGGTTGACATAGAGAAAGGGATGATGAAGTTTCTACTAAATAATGAAGAGGCAACTTTCAACATTTGTAGGTCCATGAGGCAGAGTGGTGAGATCCAAACGGTATTTGTGATATCCTACATTGTTGAGAGTTCGTCAGAGGTACAAAGGGAAGAGTGCGTTGGTGTGAGTCACTAGTGGTAGGGATCATGTATTTTGACAGTGACGGTATTAAAGAGTATGGGTCATTGGTTGCGGCAATTGATAGAGGTTACATTTTGTTCAAACCAAAGGAATTAGAGTTAGATATAAGGCATCGTGAGTCTCCACCCGCAAAACCATCTATTGAGGAGGACCCAAAATTAGACCTTAAGGTTCTACCACCTCATCTGAGATATGTATTATTTGGAAAAAATGACACTTTGCCGGTAATTATTGCATCATACTTAAATGTGGAGCACGTTGACTGTCTAGTAAAAGTGTTAAAAAAGAGGTTCAAACGATCCATTGGTTGGACTATTGCGGATATTATTGGGATTCTACCCAGTATTTGTTCACACAAAATCCAACTCTTGACCAATCATAAAGCAAGTATTGAGCATCAAAGACGGATAAGTCCACCTATGCAAGAGGTAGTGAAGAATGAGATTATTATGTGATTGGATGCCGGAGTCATATTTCCAATAGCCGATAGTAGTTGGGTTTGCCTTATTTAGTGTGTAACCGGAAAGAGGGGAATGATTGTGGTCCCTAATGAGAAGAATAAGCTTGTTCTAATGAGGCTGGTGACTGGATGGAGAGTTTGTATGGATTACCAGAAGTTGAATGCATGGACTGAGATAAATCATTTTCTTGATGCCCTGGAAGGATCAGATGTTGAATAGCATTGCAGAAAAGGGGTGCTATTGTTTTCTTGATGATTATTCGGCTTACAACCAAATCTCTATTGCACCGGAGGATCATGAGAAAAGCACCTTTACTTGTGCTTATGGATCTATTGCTTTCAAGAGGATGCCTTTTGGGTTATGTAATGCACCGACTACTTTCCAGAGATGTATGATGTCGATATTCTCTAATATGGTGGAAGACATTATAAAGGTGTTTATGGATAATTTTTATATGGTTGGCAACTCCTTTGAGCCTAGTTTGAATCACTTGGCCGAGGTTCTCAAAAGGTGTGAAGATTGCAAGCTTTTGCTAAATTGGGAGAAATGTCACTTCATGGTGAAAGAGGGTATTGTAATGGGTCATCACATCTTAAAGAAGAGGATAGAGGTAGATCGATCCAAAGTAGAGGATAGAGATACTTCCTCCACCCATCTCTATATAAGGTGTGAGGAGTTTACTTGTTCATGTGGGCTTCTACCGGAGGTTTATTAAGGATTTTTCAAAAATTGCACATCAGCTATGCAAGTTACGTTAGAAAGAATGTAAAAATTATTTTGATGAATCCTTTCTAAAGGCGTTTGGAGAGTTTAATGAGAACTTTGTGTGTGCGCCCATTATTATTTCCCCTGATTGGAGTAAGCCATTTGAAGTGATGTGTGATGCTAGTGTTGTTGCTCTTTCTGTAGTTTTGGGTCAAAGAAGGGATAAAATCCTTCATCTCATTTATTACACCAGTAAGGCCCTAAATGAAGCTCAGAAGAACTATACTCTAACTTAACAACAGCTCCTTGCTGTGGTGTTTGCTTTCAAAAAATATCGCTCCTATTTGCTTTTTACGAGATTCATTGTGTATACTGATCGTTAGGCTTTGAGATATTTCATGTAACCAAAGGATGTGAACCAAGGTTACTTAGAAGGGTATTACTGTTGCAATAGATTGATTTTGAAGTGAAAGATAGGAAAGGGACAGATAATAAAGTTGCCAATCACTTATCCAGATAAGAGGATGAAGTTATGCGAGAGTTGGGTGAAAAGTCTGTAATTGATGATACTTTCCTTGACGAGCATGCATTGGTCGTTTATCATGACTTGATTTCCGTGGTTCGCCAATTTTGTGAATTATTTGGCTAGTGATATAGTTCCATTGGACTTGTTCTTTCATCAAAGGAAAAAGTTCATGCATAATGTGAAAAAGTTATTTTGGGATGAGCCGTATTTATATCAGATTTGTGCAGATGGTCTAATTCGTCGTTGTGTGCCCAATGTTGAGATGCTTAGTGTTTTGGAGGCATTCCATTCCCGCCTATGGGTGGGCATCATAGTGGTATCCGGACTGCCCATAAAATTTTGCAATGTGGCTACTATTGTCAAACTATCCACCAACATGCTTAGGAGTTCGGCAATGTATAAGCTAGGTGCCAAAGAGATGGAGGTATTTCTAGAAGGCATGAGCTTACCTTTAAATCACATTTTTGTAATTGAGTTGTTTGATGTATGAGGCATTGACTTTATGGGCTCTTTTGTGAGTTCTAATGGGATGAAGTTTATTCTTGTGGCGGTTGATTAATTGTCAAAATGGGTTGAAACTATAGCACTTTCAAACAATGAAGGGAGAGTGTCACCGCGTTCTTGAAGAAGAACATATTTTCTAGATTTGGCACCCATAGGCCATTATTAGTGATGGGGGATCCCACTTTTGCAACAAGTTTTTCAAAGGGTTATTGGTGAAATATGGGGTTCGCCACAATGTAGTCATTCCTTACCATCCAGAGTCTAGTGGGAAAGTTGAGCTGTAAAATAGAGAAATCAAGCAAATTATGGATAAAACCGGTGAATTCTAGTAGAACCAATTGGTCAAGGAGTCTTGATGATGGTATTTGGGCCTACCAAACATCATACAAGACTCCCATAGGTATGTCTCGATACCAAAGAATATATGGGAATACTTGTCACTTACCAGTTGAGTTAGACCACAAGTCCCTATGGGCGATGAAGAAACAGAAGATGGATTCGAATGAAGTAGCGGAACAGAGATTTAATGGGTTAAATGAGCTTGATGAGTTTCGCTTGAAGGCATATGAAAGTTCAGACCTCTACAAAGAAAAGATGAAGAAGTACTATGAACAAAAGATTGAGAAGTGCGAATTTGCAGTTGGGTACTTGGTGCTTTAACTTAATTCTAGGTTGCAGTTGTTTTCGGCAAACTCAAGTTCAAACGGACTGGTACATTCTTGATCACTAAAGTGTTCCCTCATGGTGCGGTTGAGTTGGAGAACAAGGAGGGTGCAAAGCTCAAGGTAAATGGGCAAAGAATCAAAATCTACCTCGGGCAAGCGAATAATGCAAATAATATGGTTGAGGAATATCATATTGATAAAGTCGGAGTAATTAATAGTGTTTCATCGTGACGCGACGTTAAATCAAGCGCATATTGGAAGGAGACCCAATGTGTGTCCTCTATCTAACAATATGTTTTTCGTGTCTTTGTAGGAATAGTTGAGTTATTTAGGTTTTTACTCAATGTCATGTGTGAATTTGCATTTATTTCTTTTAAGTTTGTTGGCTAGAGAGTAGTTTAGGGTCCGTGTCTAAAAACTATCCAGAAAACACAAAAAATAATTTTATCTGGTGCACTGATCTAAGGACCAACCGATGGGCCGTTTTCCAATCGATAGACTGTATATGGAGTCCATAGATAGCATCTAGTTTTTCCAATGTTGTCTAAGTTAGGGCACACTCGATGTAATAGTTGACGGGCCGTCGATGCGGAATCATTAGTTCCTCTGTAACCATGACCCGACTGGCTATATATTAAATCACATTTTTAGTTACCCCAAACCTTTTCAAATTCTCCCCCAACCGTTTCACTCCCCTTGTTCCATTAATTCCCCACTCACTCCCACATTGATTCCCTTTCAACTCCTCTCTGATTTCATATTCTCTCAGCTTCTCCAAATTCCAAGAACCCTAGACCCCCAATTCCCCATCCAACCAAATCATTTTCTGGTCGATGTTTGAAGGAGGGCTTGTCAATTGTTATAGAAAACTTCACCCTCACATTCACTCCACTACAACGTACATGTATGCCATTCTCATCCGCTCAATAAATTCTAGTTCATTTGAATGAGAAAATGACTAGATTGTTTGTGGGTCTTTATATAGGGACAACTTTGCTTGATTAACTTGTTAAAATTGATTTTTTTTAGAATGATAGAAAGTGAATGGGTTGGGGGTGCTAATGGTCTAAATGAACTCTGAATGTTGTTTGATTTGTGGTTTTCCGAGTTAGGTCTTGACAGTCTCTTAGAGTCTAGGATCAAATGTGGAATAATCGAAGCCTTGTGAAGGAAGAAGATCTTTGATGATTGCTATGGAAATTTGTGTGTCTTGGTGTCCTTGAAATTATCCATTTATGGGTGCAGAGAATTTCTAAACTATATGTCTCTGACCGATAGTCCAAGACCCCGTCTATGGACCGTCTGTAAATTGAGGTATTGTCGATGGGGTCCGTTGATAGAAGCACCACATACTTTCTTTACAATGGGATTACCAAAGTGGACTACGGTCCATCGATTGATCGACAAGACATTTTGCACGTCCGTCATTTCTAACTGCAACCCTGATTCTTTGAAGCTTTTTGATTTTTTCTAGATGTCCAACGACGGAAGTGGACCACGGTCCATTGATCCAACGATCGGATATTCTGCATGTCCTTCATCTCTAACTGCAACTTCTAAAATGTGCTAAGTGTCCATCGACGAACCCTATCGACAGACCGTCGATAGTGCCCGTCGCACAGTTTTCCAGTTCTTCACTTCAATGTGTCTTTGTTACCAAATTAATTTTGCTTTTTTTGTCTGTAGGATGATTATAATGAAACTAATAACTCTTCTTTACGGATACCAATGGCATCCAAGCAGGATTTAGTCTATTCCAGAGGACGATCCAAGTCTTTGGTACCTTCACGCCAGATAGTGATTGGCTCGTCATACGACAAGCGTGATCCTGAATACGTGCCACTAGCCACCCAGACACAACCATTTGATTCTAGGACCACTCGGGGCACGCCAGAGAAGGTGAATCTCGACGTAATCACTGCATCCTAGTCGGATGAGGAGCGCACACTGACCGACACACCGTCTCGATTTGCCTTACGTTTTGAAGGAGCGTCTGGCTCTGAGGAGGCTTCTTGTGTGAGTCATCCAACTTTAAGGGTCGATGAGGCCACAACCTCAGATTGTGGTTTCCAGGGAGCCACTGTCCCAGATGCACATGCACACCATGCCTCGTCTGATGAGGTACAGAGTTCGGAGTCTGCTCCGGCACTCCAACAAAAGTACTCTGCACCGGTTGCAGATATGCACAATCGGTGGTGCGTAGGGGCTGTACCACATCTACAAGGATGCCACACTTTTCGGTGATAAGTGGGTGATGACTCGAACTCTAAAGCGGGGGGTTCTTACAGGAATTCACCACACTGTCCATCCGATACATGACCTATGAACCCGCCACCAGCTCGAGTGGATGGATAGGAGTGTGGGACGCTACAATGGGGAGTTGGAGCGAGATTTCTACGCCTCTTACGTCGAGACTCTCCGAGTTTCTTTGGATAGGCGATCTAACCCCTCCAAAGGGTCACAACTCACTAATGTTCGAGTCCATAACCAGCGGGTGTATATCTCTTTACGTGCCATTTGCCGTTTCTTATACGGTGCAGATACCAATCCCAACATGGTTCCCCTCACCACCGACTTTTACTTTTGGTGGGACGTGGTTAATCAAAGACATTTCCAGCGAAACCAATATATAAGAGACATCACAAAGAGGTGGATTGACCTACATATATCAGTAGATCATGAGGGCAAAGACTGGGTGCTGAACCAAGAGGAACTATCAAGAAGGTCAACCTCACATTTGCAGCCAAGTTCATCTGGCTTTTGGTCCATCACTGCCCATCCACCACAGTTGCAGACAACATATTTTGTTGGATAGGGAGGTCTTGGTTGCTAGTGTGATTGCCGTGCGAGATTGATTTTACGAGGTTTTTGTTGTCTGTCATCACGAGAGGGATTTTAAAGCCTCGACAACTTACGCTTTTCCATATATGATTTTTGAGTTGTGCAGGGCTACTAGAGTGACCATATGGCACATAGATGTTGTCCAGAATTTTACAAATACTGTGGACATCAGTTTCATCAGGGATGAGGCTTATGAGGCGACACCAAATAGAGGGCCTCGAGTGGGGGTGTAGCCATTGGGTGAGAACCTCCAGATAAAGTAGAGCAAGCCCAAGGGTCTGATCATGCTGCTTCAGAGCCTACCGACACAACACCGGTTAAGTCTTCCCCAGGCACCAGTGGGGCACCGAGTTCCTCCAGATCTACACAATCAGCAGCAGTGGTCCCGATTGATAGGGTCAAAAAATTAGAGGCCCACATTAATGTACAATATCCAACGTTGGGTGAAGAAGTCCATTGTAGAGGCTGAGAACCGGATTGAGAAGAAGGTTGCTCAGAAAATAGAGAGAAGTATTCAGGTGGTCCTCACAGCCCATCCCCCACCATTGATTTGACGACTTTCCAGGCGGATGTGGAGAGCCTGAGGGATAATGTTGATGCCATTTTTGTACGCGAGCCTGAGGAGTCACCTACATAGCTTGACGAGGATACAATGCTTGCTGCATTATTCACTACCGCTACTGAGATGGATAGTGTAATTGCATGATGAGGAGGACCGACAGATGAGGGATCATGAGTTAGTTGTTGGGGCGTCTAGCTCCCTAGTGGAGATTGCTGAGAGGAGCACCACTAAGGGTGCCGATATTGCTGCAGACACTACTGATGGTGTCCCTACTACAGATGGAGAGTGTTTCGAGAAACCAGACCCACCTGCTTGTGGATATTTGGCGCTATGCGCCATATGTTTGCTTCACCTACTACCTTGTTTTTTTAGATTTCTTATGCATTGGGAACAATTGCATGCCTTCTAATTGGGGTGGGGTAAATGGAAAATGAGTGCTAGGGTGAAGTCTGAGTAACTCAACTCACGATCCTCTCTTGGTGGTTGTCTTGCCTGTGTTCTTTTGCCCTTATAGACTGGTTATTTTACAGTTGAACCGGCATGTTATTATCATTTACAAAGTATGAAATGTGAAGTCTGATGTATGATGGCTAAATATAAATAAATATCTTGTTCTAAAAAGAATACTTGCATGATTACGTCTAATGAATGTTTATTGTGTTGGCTTTAAGCATGATATAGAGATGCACTACTGCATGACCCTAAAATGTAACACTTAACCTAGGTTTTTGATAATCTGATAGGGTAATAAAATGTCAAGAGAGTGCGAGGAAATTTGATTGTTTTACTGTTGGTACCAAGCTAGAACTTGTCCGGTTAGTCCTGCAACAAGGAATATATGTTAGACATTTAGGAAAGGATCATAGGTCCTTGTTCAAATTAGCCAAACTTTAGCCTAAGTAAAAGAATAATAAATAAATGCAATTGATCCCTTTTTTATCCAAATCTTTTGAGATTTAAATATACCTTTATTTTCTACACCAAATTGTCTTCTCTGGGTATAATGTGTTGGCTCTTGTCCCTCCTTGGACATGTGCACCTCAACTTAATCCAAAATTATAATTTGAGGGTGGATAATGCAGAAATTGACCTCGTCTTGGACCTAACAAATCCTTGGGTATTGTGTACCATTACTTATGGCAAAGCGATAAGTTTTGGGTGGCTATTATGTGTAATGTCTCAAAAAGTGGGGATGAAAAATAGTAATGTGGAAAAGAAAAGAAAAATGACCAAGAGAAGTGACTTAGTGTTGAAGGAAAAGAAGTAAGAGTCACTTCCTTAAAAAAGGGAAAGAAAGGAGAAAATAAGGGGATAATTATAAGTAAAGAAAAGTAGGGTATAACAAACAATGAAAGAGGTAGGACACTTAGTCTTAATCTTAAGGAAGGAAACAAGTCACGAAAATGAATCCATATATACCATACCTGACCCTGAGCCTACGTTACAAGCCAAGAAAGTCCTATCGTGATCCTAAGAATCTAATATTGCAAACTTAAAGCAGTGAAATAAGGCAAACCTATGGCGACAAGCATCAAGTAGGTGTGAAGTTGTTATGCGAGTGAGTGTTGAATAATGATCCTTCTACTCATATTTGAAAAAACTGTTTGAAAAAGGAGGATATTGTTTTTGAAGTGAGGAAACTAGTTGCAATATTAGAAAGTTGGTACCTTGGTGAGAGATAAAAGAGGAGAGGTGTATGTGTGTGGTGAGTCTGTGTTATGGTCTGATCCACATGAAAGATCATAGTGAGCATAAGAGTGAAATCATTCATTAAAGAAATGAAAATATTCGAGATTGATAGCCATATGATTGCAAAAGCTTAAAGGAGGATACTTTTCTACAAAGGTGTTATGGTGAGTTATAGTGTGTCGCATGAGGACAAACAACAAATTTAAGTACTTCTAATTCTTTTTTACTTATGTTTAGTATGTGTCTAGGATATTTTTGTAGTAATTTTATTGTTGTTTTATCTGTGTTTTGCAGGAAAGTTGTCCAAAATAGAAATGTGGAAGATTGTGCAGAAATTAGTGCAAAAGTGACCAACGAAGCCATTGACGACCCGTCGTCTCATCGAAGAACCGTAGGTGGTGACTGTCGATTGAATGGTCAAGTATCATAAAGAAACTCGGGGAATTCTAATAATGTCTGAGGCTTTGGAAGGATCGACGGTCCGTCGATGGACCGTGCTGGCAAGTCGTCGATGTGATTAGAGACTGCCTCAGTATCCGTTGTTGGAGAAAAGCTATGTATGGAATGATGATAAGCATCGATGGATTGTAAGTGCATCAATGGACTGTGTTGTTTGTCCGTCGATTAGAAAAGAGAAAGCTGCAATTTGGAGGCTTGAAGAAGATGCTAAGTGTGAATCGACGGAGGTAGTCGACGGTCCGTCGTTTCATGGATGGACTGTCAGTGGAGTCATCGATTGAAGACATATTTTTGGACAGACATTACTTATTTTGGACTCCCTTATACTTAGGAATTTGTTATTATAAATAGGGTAAAAAAACCTCGGTTTTGGGATTAGGACATTTGTTATTTTTCATACATATGTTCTTGTAACTTTACTTAGCAACTTTGGCAATTACATCAAATTTCCGGCAAGTGAATTTTCTATTTCAAATGTTATTTCTGGATTTTCTTCAAACTTGTCAAAGTAAGTACATGAATTAATGTTTAACAACCATGAATTGTGTATTTCTAAGCTAAAGAAACTAAATCCACAACTAGGATTGTGGGAACCATGGGTGATTAACAAGGTTAAAATATCCAAATGACAATTCTATAATATGACAATTCTATAATATGACAATTTTATAATAGATTCTTGCATGTATTGATAATTCTTTCGTTTAAAAGTCTTTTGAAGGTGTGCACGCCTTATAACTTGCCCTATTTTTACTTGCCGGACAAAGGAAGTAGTTAATAGAATAAGAATTATGAACATAAATTTAATGGATACTATCTAATAAACTAGTTTTTATGGGTGCAAAGTAGTAATTAAGACATACATCGAATATGATGCTTAATATGAGGTAAAGGTAAGGCTTAGTAACACAGACACACGTAGCCGGACAAAGGTACAGGGAAAAATTCTTTAAATGCCAGACCAAGGATTTAGAGATACATAACTTATCACTTTGCATGCAAGACACTAGGAATTAATTGTTATAGCAAGGTTTACCACTTTAGGAACCTATGGGGAACACTTACACCCCTGTTTTTCTCACAACATGATAAACACCAAACATTTAATCTTGCTACTTGTTTTACTTAGAAATACTTGAACACTTTTGTTTTGTAAACCCCCCCTCCCTTTTATTAACTATTTTGTGAAAGGACTTGACTAAATAGAAATAATCGTAGACTAAAGTTAAGTCTAAACCATTTTCCTCGTGGGATCGATCCCCACCTAAAAATAGAGTTCTTTACTTAATACGACCGCTTATACTTTTTTAGGGATGTATAATTTGAGCGTACCAAAGTCGTATGTTCATATTTCCATTTTCCATCGTGATAGTTAGGGATTGTTTTGTGTATTATTAAATAAGGGGGTGTTGATGAATATATGAAGAGATGCCATGGGAGTTTGTTATAGCATAGAACATATAAAAATACTGCATAGTATATGAAAATAATAGTGGATAATGGGTTGAAAGAACACACTTGATGGGATCAGTTACAAATTTAACTGCCAATTACTGCTTTGGTTGGATCATGTATCCCAAACATGTTTATTCAAAAATAATGCTATGTTTGTTATTTACTCCATTTTAGATAAATAATATGAAAGTAAAAAAGTTAACTCATTGTAATATCCAAAGTTATGCAACAAGGTATGTAAGGCGATTCAATTTCATATTTTTTTGACATGAATTTCAACACTTGTAAGCTTTCTAAGTTCCCTTGGTAGTGACTAATCCATAATTGCAGTTTCTACTATCTACCGCATTAAAGTGAGTAATTGAATATGAGTTTATTACAAAATTTGCATGCTTACTCTACCATGTATTCGAATGCAAGGTTTAAACATGTTTCATCCTCAAGTACCCATTCCAACAATTCCCCATATATTAATCAAAGAGACCCTAGATTATACATAGTACATATGTTTATATGTTTGATATATAATAGTCCCTTATCGAGACAATCATATAAGTCATCTTGTCACATGTTTGTATGTTCCCTTTATTGGTTACTACTTCACATTGTTTTACATTATTATGTTACCTCACAAGATGTCTATTTGCTCTATTGTACATTTATATGTACTAACTTGGAATATGTATCCATCCTTAAGTTGAATCTGTCCACATTATTCCTTTTTAAACATTCATGTCTACTTTGTCTTTGATATTAGTTAGTGAGTACTTGGTAGGTTAAATCTCTTTTACGAATGTAAAATATATTAACTTGATATGTTCTTCAATTTGATATGTTAAAATGCTTACTGAGTCGTAGAAGATCCTATGAATTACGTTTGTGTCACATTTGCTTCCCATGTCACTGTCATTATCCTATGTCAATATTTGTATGTCTTCTACTAATGTAACTTCCCTAATAACAAATATGGTGAACTAGAGCCTAACATGTGTGCGATGAGTTTATAAGGTCATAAATTGTTAATTATAGTGTTTATAGGTAATGTGTAAAGTTTTGGGGATGTTTGGTGGTCAAACGTCCAAGAACGTCCATGACGCTTGAAAGTTAGCCATTGGACGTGCTCGTGTGCCCTTGTATGTTGTGCTTTTTTTGAGATATTTTTCATAGTCTAAAATCATTCGGGATGATCCTGGTACCTAGAGGGAGATATTAAGGGTTAAAACGTCTGAGAACGACGCCCCGTGGACCAGCCTAAGTGTCCTCTACAAACATGGGCCAAGAAAGTTGCCTAGCAAGTCAATAATTGGAAGTAGTTGTGTCTTACGTTGCCTAAACTTGAAGGAAAAAAAGTTTGACCTACAACAAGGTTCCATCGCAAACAATTCTCACTCAAAATTTTCCAAAACAAAGAATTGAATTCCTCAAGGACCTGCAGTGACCACCCAGATTTGGTCGCATCGTTTTTAAGTGAAATTTGAATTGAATAAAATATTCAATAAGTGCAGGGGTATTCTGGGTTCTTTGGGAATCATTTATTAATGGTTATTAAACGTTTTTTAACCCCAAAACTCACCTATCAAAGCTAAACCCACCATTCAAAACAAAATCTCTCTATACGTTCTGTCCAAAACTCCATTGTTGAAGCTTTGAAGCACCAAGAAGAAGACAGATTTTCAAATTTTTTATCCATCAATTAAGTGGGTGTTTCATCAATAGAGGTATGGTGTTTTTTCCATGAATCCTCTTCTATTCAAGTAGACAATTTCAATGGTTTCCATATATGATCAAAATCATAAAATCTTCTATTTTAAAGTCTAGACGTGGGTTCTAGAAATAATTTGAATCAATGATTTATGATTTAATTAGTGTTAATTAAATGATTTTAGATCAATTTTCTTATGAACCCATGCAAATCAGGATTCTCTACTTTTGCCCCTATCATAGGTGATTTGATCAAAGCTTAATCGTATTGTATTATTGTGTAGTTTACTTTGAGCTATTGAAAATATGAAATTATCATGTTAGAATTGTATATAGACTTTCTCAGTTTGGTATTATTGAATTGTATTCTATCGATCCAATTTATAGTTTGATTATTCGATTGAATTGGTGTTTATGGCCAATGGTAAAAGTCGATGTGAATTGAATTGTTTGGAATGACTTCCGATTAGAGGTATTCTTGATGGAATGATGGTAAGTTAATATAATTCTCTCTATATTTTATAGTAAATAAATTTAATTTTTTGTTTCTATAATAAACTTATGGTGGAGATGCTTGTGTTCTATAATTCTATTGAATGTGGCCTCATTCTCATTACTTTATGAATTGTATTTTACATAGCCTTGTTGGCATTACTTTATGTATCGTGATATTATGTTGTGATATTTTGAGTAATCGATCAGTAATAAGTATGATTACTTCTATGTATATGTGTAAGGTTATAGCATGTGTCTAATTGATGATAGATGATCATGATAGACTAGGGTGATGTCTTTATTTGTGTAGTCTTTATGTTGAACTATTATTCTTGCTAGTTGAATATCTGACTCTTATGATGAATTGCGTTATATATCTATAGGAGTGAATAGGTTGACATGGAGTAGACTTAGTTATCCCTATGAGCTACTTTAATGTTATTATACATGTGATAAGTTAATATATATGGGTGTCTTGTTTACTAGACCTTTGTCTCTCTACTTGATACATGAAGAATGTTAATGTAAACTCTTTACTTAGTAGGTTGAAGTACCTTGGTCTTAAATTTGAGTGTATGATTGAAATATGACCTTGAACATTGTTAAGAGGGTCATGAACATAGAACCTTCAAACGAGAAAGAAGGTTGAGATATCCTTGAAATTGGAAGTTGTAATGGTATCTTTCTTGTGTGAGTGATGGACTTAGGGGTTTGTTTTCTGTAACGACATGAAATCATCAACATATTTTATTATGCATTAAGTCATAACTTCTAAAGGACCCTTCTTTTGTAAAGTCATTATGGTGAGATAAATCTAGAATTGTTGCCTTATATTATGTCTTGAGGTGATTGAGTTACTCTATTAGAACAAAGTGTAGCACTGAATGAGTATGCCTACGGAATGATTATTTTTAAGATTAGACTAGAGTACAAAGAAATTCTTGGTATTCCATAACCACGTGCCTACATGGCTTCTGCCCTAATTCTACCGTTATCAAGTAGAACACCCTCTATTGAAATAGGGAACTCTGCAGATTCCATGCCTAGCTAGTATGGTCTATGTCTTCTATAGCCTCTTCTCATCAAATGGAATACATTATAGCGTTTGATAAGTTCTAGTACATTTCAGTAGTGTAATGGGAGGCTATTTAGACATGACACTAGTTGTGTTTGAAGATGCTAGTGTTTAGGTTCCCTAGGTCATCCAAGACAATTATGTGAAGTCTTCTAAATGATTAAATGAACTCTAATTGACTTAATTGTAAGAACCCCAAAATTAGTTAGGGTGTGTAGATTATAACATGTTTTTATTAAGGTTCTAAGATGCAAAAATGTTTATAATATGGTTTATAGTTAGTGTATTAACTTTGAGGTGATTTGAAAGTCAAACGTCAAGGGACGACCAAGACATTCGACGACTAGTCACCAATGTGGCTCATGTGTCTATGCATGCTTATGTTAGTATGTAATGATTTTATGAAGACATAAAATGAAATATAATTATTTTTAATCGTAGTATATGGAGTTCCGTGATGTTTTGATGTCAAATGTCCAAGAACGTCTATGATAATCGAAATTAGCCCTTGAGACATTCATGTGTGTCTTGTTGGGGCCTTGCATGTATGGACGATTTGTGAGCATTTGTTTTGGGGGAAACATATGTTGAAGGTCTAGAATTCTTGTGGAAAGAACAAACTTGATGGGATCAATTACAAATTTTAGTGCCAGCTATTGTTTTGGTCAGATCAACTAGCCCAAACTTTTTTATCAGAAACTAATGTTGCATTTGTTATTTACTCTATTTTTAATAAATAATTTGAAAGTAAGACAGTAAACTCATTGTAATATCAAATGGTGTGCAACAAGTTATGTAATGCTATTCAATTTCATATTTCTTTGACATGAATTCCAACACTTAAAACTTTATAAGTTCCCTTGATAGTGTTGATCCATAATTGCAGTTCCTAAAACCTAGAGCATTAAAGTGAGTACTTGAATATGAGTTTATTAGCAAATGTGCATGCTTACTCTACCATGTATTAGAGTTCAAGGTTTAAATTTGTTTCATCATCATGTACCCCTTCCACCTATTCCCCATATATTAATCGAAGAGACACTAGATTATACATGGTACATATGTTTATATGTTTGATATACAATCAGCACTTATCGAGCAAACTTGTTTCACTTGTCTAGTCCATCATATATGTCATCTTGTCACATGTTTGTATGTTCTCTTTATTTGTTATGACTTCACATTGTGTTAGATTATTATTTTACCTCACAATATTTCTATTTGCTCTATTTTACATTTATATGTACTAACTTGGAATATGTATCCAACCTGAAGTTGAATTTGTCCTTATTATTCCTTTTTTATACATTCATGTCTACCTTGTTTTATATATTTGTTAGTAGTATTTGGTTATCATGTAGAGTTTAAATCTCTTGTATGAATTTTAAATATCTTCACTTGATATGTGCTTCAATTTGAGATGTCAAAATGCTTACTGAGTCATAGAATATCCTAAGTATTACGTTTGTGTCACATTTTCTTCCCATGTCATTGTCATTATCATAAGTCAATATTTGTATGCCCTCTACTAATGTAACTTCCCGAAAAAAAATAAGTTGAACTAGAGCCTAACATATGTGTGATGAGTTTGCAAGGTCATATAATGGTTAATTATAGTGTTTATAGAAATTCTGTAATGTTTTGGGGTTTTAGGGGTCAAATGTCCAAGAACGTTTACAAAGTTCGAAAGTTATCCTTTGGATGTGCTCGTGTGTCCTTGGATATTGTGCTTGTTTTAATATATTGTTTGTAGTCTAAAATTAGTCGGGATGACCCTAGTACCTAGACGGAGATATGTATGGTGAAAATGTCCAAGAACGACGCCCCCGGGACCATTTTAAGGGTCCTCTACAAACATGGGCCAAGAAAGGTGCCGAGCCAGACAATAATTGGCAGAGGTTGTGTGTTAAGTTGCCTAAACTTGAAGGGAAAATGTTTGAACTATAACACTAGTCAATCCAAACCATTTTGTCTCAAATATTTTAATGAAGTGCAGTGACCACCCAGATTCGGTTGCGTCGTTTTATGTGAAATTTGAATTGGATAAAACGTTCAATAAGTGCATGGGTATTATGGATTCTTTGGGAATCAATTATTGATGGTTATTGAACATTTTTTTAACCCCAAAACTCACCTATCAAAGCTAACCCCTCAACTCAAAACAAAACCTCTTCCAAAACTTTGTTGTTGAAGCTTTTGAAGCTCGAAGGAAGAAGACAGATTTTCAAAGTTTTTCTCCATCAATTTAGTGGGTTTTTCTTCAATTGAGGTATGTGTTTCGTCCATGAATCCTCTTCTACTCAAGTAGCCAATTTCAATGGTTTCCAAATATGATCAAAACCATGAAATCTTCTATTTTGAAATCTACTCGTGGGTTCTTGCATAAAACAATTTGACCCAATAATTTATGATTGAATAAGTGTTAATAAAATTAATTTAGATAAAAATTCTTAATGAACCCTTGAAAATCACGATTCTCTACTCTTGGCCCTTACATGGGTGATTTGATCAAAGCTTAATTGTATTGGATTATTGTGTCAATTACTTTGAGCTATCGAATAATGAAAAGATCATGTTAGAATTGTATATCGGCTTTCTCAATTTGGCATTATTATATTGTATTATGTTGACCCAATATATTGTTTGATTATTCGATTAAATTGGTGTTTATATCCAATGGTAAAAGTCGATGTGAATTAATTACCCTATTGGAACAAAGTCTAGCACTGAGTGAGTATGCCTGGGGAATGATTCTTCTTAAGATTAGAATAGAGAGCAAAGAAATCCTTGATATTACATAACCATGTGCCTACATTGATTGTGTCCTAATTCTACAGTGGGCAAGTTGAACACCGTCTATCGAAATAGGGAAGACTCCAGATTCCATGCCTAGCTAGTATCGTCTATGTCTGTTATAGCCTATTCTCATCAAATGGAATAGATTCTAGTGTTTGATAAGTTCAACAACATTTAGGTAGTAGAATTGGAGGCTATATATACATGAAACGATTTGGATTTGAAGATGCTAGTGTGTAGGTTCCATAGGTGTTCCAAAACAATTATGTGAAGTCTTCTAAATGATTAAGTAAACTCTAATTAACTTAATTGTAAGATCCCCAAAATTATTTAGGAGTCTCGATCCTAACATGTTTTTATTAAGGTTATAAGGTGCTCAAATGTCTTATAATATTGTTTATAGGTAGTGTATTAAGTTTGAGGTGATTTGGAAGTCCAACGTCAAGGGATGACTAGGACGTTCGTGGACTAGTCACCATTGTGGCTCATGTGTCTATGCATACTTATATTTGTATGTAATAAGCTTATGAATAATTAAAATGAATTATAATTATTTTTAATCGTAGAATATGGAGTTTCGTGAAGTTTTGAGGTCAAATTTCAAAGAAGGTCTAAGATATTGAAAAGTTAGCCCTTGAGACATTCATGAGTCTTTGATAGCGCTTTGCATGTTTGGAAAAGTTGCAAGCATTTTTTTTTATTGAAACTTATATGGAAGGTCTAGAAATTGTTAAGTATTGCATTTATGCTTTAAATGTCTAGGTACGACTTCTAAAGGGCCCCACAAAGGGCCTACATGGATTATAAAAGGTTGGTCGAGACACTGCCTTGGCAGTGTCAATCGACTGAACCAGACGACTACCAGTTTGTTGACCAGCGGCCCGTTGGTGAGATCTCTTCGATTTAAACTTAGTGTGGGAAATTCTCAACCCATAAAAAGGCTAAGGACCAATTGATGAAAGCCAAAGACGGCCAGTCGATTAACCAATGGTTAGTCAATGGTCATCCGTCGATGGTGGCCTCCATCACTGCCCTGCGACTGTTTTATTTAAAGGGTTGAATGGGAAATTCAAACCAGGTGCTAACCTGGCTCTAATTGATTAATTCACCTAGTTTTGGGTTTATTTAAGGGATCAAACACTTGAACAACCCATTCCCAATCCCTTCAAACGAAATAAACCTTTCCCTTAAAAAATATTCTCCCTAGAAACAACTATTGTTGGGGAAGCTCAAGAACATCTTGGAGCATGGATTTCCATGGATTATTCACCAAGTTTTACAGGTTTTTAACTAGACAAAGTTATGGTAATGCTTAATCTCCAAGTAATCTTTCACTTGGAGAGTTAATCTCAAAGTTTTCAAATAAGGTTTCATGATCATATCTCTTTTTCTTCAATATAGCCATGGATTCTTTCTAAAGTTTTTTTAAAATGTATAAATAATAATTAATTTAATTTAATTTGTTGGTATGGACGTGATTTTAATCCAATCCCATGATGAACCCGTTTTCCTTCCTTAAATCTATTTAGTTTTTGATGGGCTTTGTGATCATGGCTTGTTAATGGTTGAATTGTGATTTTCCTATGGTGAATTGTGATTATCCTATGTTGAATTTTCAAAATCTGTTGTTATTTAAGTGAACTGATTATGAATTGATGATAAAGGATTCATGTAGATCAATGTATGAATATTTGAACATGTTTAGCTTAGATTTCCATGTTTACTGTAGCATTGCCCTTTTTAGGATTTAATGTTGACTTTGAATAGGTGATGATGGTTATTGATACTTATTAAAGTTGATATTATAATTGAATTTTAATTATACATCATGTATGCATAATGTGAAGAAGGATTGATATATATCGATCTAGTTTCTTCTAGTCTATGAAGTAGTAATTTGTGATCACTGTAATGTTGGTCTCTAATTGTATTACAGGGATTTATTGTATGTTAATATGCTTAGGTCTACTGTATATAACGTGTATTGATTATATGAGATGTACCAATGCATGATAGTTTGAATAGGATTAACCAAATCAAGTTCCTCTTCCATGAATTCCTAATTTGAAGGATGTTCATAGTGATCTCGAGCTTATTGGCAATTGCATTAGGATCTCATCTAGGCTTTCTTTAACTACTTTTATAAATGTACAATAATGGTACAAGATATTTAATGAATTAAATTAGGGAAGATAGTTGATGATCTATAACTCCCTATTTTGTAGTGTATAAGTGATGCCTTGTATTTTGTTATAGTATGACGTTGTAGTGACTTGTACATGTGTTCTTTTATGATTAAAGTACATATAAATACTGCCCTGAATAGTTTATATGTAAGGTGTATTGATCAATGATGATCAAGGATGAGAAATAGGTAACAATGTTTATCTCATCTACTTTCTTTATAGTATTGTTGTTGATGAACTCATGTATGACATTGTGTGGTATGATCCACTTATGGTGGTGGTGTTTACTTTATTGTCATTATATATATGTGTTGACCATGGCTTTGAGGAAAAAATAATTAACATATGAATATATGCTTATGATGATACTATGGGAAGTTTATGGGTACTTTTCTAGTGTAGTTGTTATTTAGGATTAAAGGCTATTGTATAAGCACATATATATATATATGTGTGTGTGTGTGTGTGTGTGTGTGTTTGTGTGTGTGTGTTAAGATCATGTGTAGGTGCTGCCATTAATGAAGTGTTAAGGATTGATGACCCCTACCCATATACCCCTATGTAAATGTGTGAATAAATAATGTAGGAGTCTTAAAGTGTAATATGAAGTTTACTTGTCTCCTATGCTATTATGTATTGTGTGGTATATGATAGAATGTGCACTGTGGTCTTAAGAGGGTGTGTGCCTCAATATGTTGTTGATATCCATTATGTGATCATATTGACCAATTTAACACACTCTAACTCTTCATGCATGCTTTCAATGTAATAAGCGTTCATAGTGTCTAATGAAAGTTGTTCTCATATTCACTAGTGTCTACTATTGTGAATGAAGAGTATATGTATATGAAGTATTCTGTGTATTACTTACTAGAATGACTTGATAGGTCTACTAGTATGGTCAAGGGTATGGGAACTTCTCTATGCATTCCACATGTTTACCTTGATAGAATAGTTCCCAGGTTTGGTTTCTCTGTGCATGGATATGAATGTATGGACATGTGTGGTCTTAATGTGTTTTGTGAAAGGTTTGCTCAAATATATGTTTATTCAAACACACACACATGAATGGTGATCTAGTCAATAATGGATCCTTGAAAGATGTGCTCAAGTGTATACTTAAATAGATAGTGCTAATACATATATTATGTACATGTGAAGGGATTTTTCGCATGAACTAGGTTGATGAAATTTTATCTATGACCTATGAGCTAAGGATATAAGGGGATGACTTGCCTTAGACTATGTTTTATAAATAAATAATAATAAAGGCTTTTTCAATAAAGGGAAGTTAGCTTAGAACCGAATAAACTTGTAGATGAGGAGGTGACACCTTCCTAAATAGGGAAGGATAAAAGGTTCCACTACCGTTCACACGAGGTGGATAGCCTCATGCCCCAAAAATGGTATAGAGAAATGTTTCCATGATATCCCCCAAGTTGAATTAACTATTCTTGCCACATAGGATCTAGCAAGTTATATCACCTAATATGCTTTATTGATATATGCCTTACCTTTGCAAGTAAGGTGCCCTCTTTTTGGTGTGAGGGGATGACACATAATTCCATGTTTAGCACTGATTGTCTTAGTGTTGGTTAAGGATATAGTTTTCCTAAATTTAAATAGACAGTGGAAGTAAATCACTAGGATCCTAACTAGGATGACTTAAGGGAGTTTACTTAGGATAGGTGGAACAAATGAACGCATCTAGATATTGCACAAGTAGCTCCTTTAGAGGTCCTAGGAAGGTGACCTAATGTATATGATTGTGATTATGTCTTTATGCATTACATTTTAGTAATTGTCTACTTGTTATGAAGATATGTATGGTATGAATTTATATGAATATGATCGTATCCTTATATGAACTGTGATGGTCTAAATGACTATATAATGAAGGTCTAGTATTTACATGTATGAATTGGATGGTAAGGCTTGTGGTTTTATGATAGGTTTACTATGTATGCATGAAGTAATAGGGATTCACATATGCATTGCACTAGTAGGATTAGAGTAGGATTATGAGTAAGGTCTTATAATGCATTGATGTGAAGTGAATTAGGTCTATGTGTAAGTTGAATGTAGCTTACTGTAATTGTCCTATGGTATTGGCTTAAATATGTCGATTTGTACTATACTTCTATGATTGTATGTGTTTCCTTGTGTAGATTGTATGTATGGTTTCCTTGGAAGGTTTATGAGTTACAAGAAAAATGGTTCACTTCAAATATGCCTTAAATTATATAAGTGAATTTATTTGATGTTTAATATTTTAATATGTTTGTATGAAGTATGTGAATGATATAAATGGTAATGGATAAGGGTTTTATAACGATTTACTCAAAAACGCATGAAGTATGATTTGAAGAAAATGTCCCTTTGAAATGCATGTTTTTGCATGGTTGTTGTACTTAGTGATTCTTGTACTAATTCCATTCTTCCCTACTTTTAATACAAAGTGTATGTTATGGATACTTAAAGGATGCCTATATGATTAAAGAGCCTGATATGTGATTTCCAAGCTCAAGGAAAGAAGTCCTTAACCTAAGCATTCCTAATGTCATGTCTTTATTGTAAAGATGTTTAAATGTTGTATAGTTATGTATTATATTTTAAGGTTCGTATGCCTAATGTACTCTAATGTTGTTGAGTCTAAGATGACAAAGATACATAAGGTCTAAATATTTTATATATATATACAT